>NC_037530.1:30785705-30795742 GCF_001531365.2 Cynara cardunculus var. scolymus
CAAAACACTAGAATCAATCCTTCTTGAAGCTGAATTCTTGAAAATAGCTTGAAATCACTTGAATTCTTCCTCTAATATGCAATCCGGACAACTCTTTCTAACTYCCTCTCAAATACTCTCAAAGTGGCAAGAAGAAGCCAAATGAAGGGGGTAACCCCCTTTTTATACCTACCAAATGGGGAAAGTCAGCCAACCGCCTTCTCCCCTTCTTTTGCCACATCATGCATGCACATATACATGCATACACACATACACCTTGCACATTCATACATTTCACACTAATATTCATAAACATATATATATATATATATATATCTAAATATCATTTCACATACCGGCACGTAACAAATTATCATGCTACCATGAAAATTATTTAGTCAAATATTCACGTATAAATTTACCTTAGGTAATAACCAGAGTCTGGTTATCACATGTTTGGCCTTGAACTTTATTGATTGTCATAGAAAAAGCTAAGACGAATTGGAAACTGTTTTCTCTTCAACTTAAATGGGAACATGTTGAAATATCATGAAAACGCACCAAGATGGTCATTGCTTACCGACAVTTCATTGCAAATCAAAGACTTGTTATGATTGACAACTTACCGAGTGGTCATCATAGATAAAACCAATGTGTGTGTGATTAGATCAAAGCATATGCATATGGCTAAACAAAACAGAATATGTAATATGGCCATGTGGTGCATAACTACATCATGATCATAAGGCCTAAAAACATGATTTAACATGATTCTAGTGTACACAAGGTCATACAACAACACCCAACCATTCTCTGAGTGTCTGTGTGTGTGTCTGTGTCTCTCTCTGTGTGTGTGTCTGTGTCTGTGTTATGCACATGCCATCACCATTATGCACCATGTACACATGTTTACAACCTATTTTCAAAATTTACATTAACTGGATTTTACAACCTGTTTACATGTTTTTTTTGGGGGGGGGGGAGAATGTGGTTGTGACATAGCAGAGATGTACAAGGTTCTATTGTGCATTATTCTTTATGTTCAATTGAACTATTCTTCTACCAAATTCACAGACACTTAACTGTTGAAAGAAAACAACTGGACAAAACAGACCCTAAGTCCAGAAAGCATTTTATGTTACTGTCCAAATCATTTCTAATTTCAAAAGCTTGAAAATGATTTTTTAAGGGAACCTTTCATATTTTGTAACAGGGCTGTTGTGTTGGTTTTTAGAAAAGAGTCCTATCAACAGCAGAACAGATCAATGCACAGAAATGTTATGGAAGTTTATACACTATCAACAGCAGAACAGATCAACAGTTTAAGTAAAAGTAATACATAGTTGTGCATATTGCTCATCCTACTACTACTACTACTACTACTGTGTGAAGTGGAACCATATGCAATTCATTCATTCATGCAACATATGTGTGTGTATGTATTGTACAATCGCACGGGCCACAAACATATGTAACAGGGCCACAAACCAACGCTGTTTGGTTGTTATTTTCTACACAAGATGATGCAGTCCCAAACAGAATGAGTATATAGATACACACATGTAACAGGGTTGTTTTCTTGTTATGTTCTACACAAGATGAAGCAGTCCCAAACAGAATACGTACCTTTGTAGAAGCTTAAGATAATTTCTATGAATCAGTAGTAATGGAGTGAAGCCACAAACCACGAAACAGATTCTGCACACATTTCACAACTTGAAGGTTCAAAACTTGACTGCAGCATTTTGGTTCTATTCGAAGTACAATACATACACACACAAAGAAAGCATATATGAAAACAGGTTGTTGCTGTATCTAAACACACACACATTTCACCTCTGGTTGTTTCTATTTGAAGTACTATATCCTTTCATAACCGGATGAATACCAATAATTCTCAAAGAAAATATAAGTAAGGTAGTAAAAAGGCATGTCAACTAAAACCGATGTTAAACAATCCTTGTCTCCAAGTAAATTAACAAAAAGCCAAGCCAAGGAAATTCAAAACCATATACTATATACTCTCCATTTGTAAGAATCTTCATGAGGGTCCATATTTTATAGCAAGAAATTCCTACAAACAGTCATTATTGTGAGTATGGGATCTTCATAGTGAAGAAACATCCGGGCCAAATCTTTATTCCTTGAACTTCACGGTTGAAACATATACGGTATCTTCCCTTCCTAGATAACACCTACCTACAAGCCCCATAATCAAATTATGGTACTATATATATTAACCCGATAAAAGTTTCACAATAGTCACACTTTTCACCCAAGCTACTACTGCAACATAAGAACATTAAAACATCATTAGTGTTGCATCTTTGAGGTAGGCACACACACAAACAAAGACAAAAATGTCCACCAGACCTGCTGGGATGATGTTTCATTGTGTATGAGTTATGGAGCGCTTAAGTATACTTGTTTTTCTCTGTAGCCTTACCCTTGCAAGCATAGATGTGATATCCGCAGTTTAGTAACCATATGTCTCCACCATAGAAACAAAGGCTTGCCTTTCGAAAATGAAGAACATAGGTTGAACTTTGATTTTCTTCATTAATGGCTATTTTTGGTGAAATTCTTGAGTATTGATCTTGTAAACAATAATATAAACATGGTTAGATGATATTTTGATTGTTGGAATAAAGATTGAATCCAAAATATGGATTTTAGCCTATTTAGTGGTGAATTTGACAGCACCGAATCTATCCGACATGCTGTTTTGAATGTGCGATAACTTTTTAATCGTAGCTCGGATTGCTACGATTCTGGACACTTTAGAAAGCTTATATGTAGCTATAGACCTGTTCTTTAGACACTGTTCAGAAATAAGGCTTCTAGGTTGGTTATATTTGCATCTAAAAACTGATAAAAAGTTGATTTTGAGCTGTGAATTATAGTAAATAAAAGAAGTTTAAATTAAGTTTGGTTAAGTTCTTGTTCTCGGATCTTTATGAATCTTTGGATACATATTACAGGTGTTAAATAAGATCATTTGGTCCTTCCAGAGTGACCGTTGGACGACGTTTAGACATATATGGACGTAGAGCCTAATTTGGCTCGATTTTTGAATATCGAATCAAACCAAACTGCATTTGCAAGCACCTGCTGTGCAAATAAAGTTGTTTTGGGTGCAATCTTCACTTTGGTCCAGCTTTAGTAGTTCATGTCTAGAAACTACAGGATTTGAATAGTTCCAACATCTCCAAGAATTCAATATTTGCTTCTTCCTAGTTGAATTGACACCAAGTTTTCTTCTATTGGATGGATATTCTTTTTTAAACTTCTAAACTATTTATATTCTACGATGTATAGCAAGCACATGGGTATGTATGTGCACACAGGGGTATGTATGTATGCATTGCAACAGCAGCTGACCATAAGATATGCATTGCAACAGCAGCTGACCATAATATGATGCTGCTGTCATTGTTTCTCTAGGTTCAGAATCTGCTATAGGGTATGTAAAGTATATAAGTTTGGTTTAGTATATAAAGTCCTCTAACACATGGGTATGTATGTGCACATAAGGCAATCACCATTATGTGTGTGTGATCACTTATTTTCTTATACCTGTTGTTTGCCAAGGCACAGGGGTATGTACGCATAATATTAATCTTTCAGGTTGCTTCTTTGGCAAATAGTCGGAGCTATAAGAAATTGTTTATAATGGCACACACACACACACTGTGCACACAACAACAATAATAGTTACACACACATGCACACACTGGAACAGGGCTGTTTGGTTGTTGTTTTCTGCACAAGATGATGCAGTCCCAAACAGAATGCAGTGTGTGAACAGGGGTAATATGTTTATAAACTCCTTGTTGACTCACTTGGTTATTATCTATTTCTCTCGACATACTTAAACGATTAAATTTMCTCAACCATTACATCAACATATGATAGAGCAGTTAAAGACTTTTAAACAGATAACATACACAGAGATAGAGATGAAGTGTAAACCAAAACACATGAACATGTAATGACATTTAGCTACAAAAATGAAAAATAGTGGATGAGAAAGCCACCTGTGTTTCCTTGACAGTGTATYTGGCTAGCAAAGATTTCTTTTCTTCAGCTGTAAGTAGTTGGTGTTCAGGAACTAAAATATGATCTTTAACATTCACCAACAATTCTGCCTCCTRTAATTGAAAACCATAGCATCATTAGCAATTGCATGCTTGCAAGATCACCAAAGGACAGAAGCACCAGTTGTACAATTACATTAAAATATGGTAAGAGTTGCAATAAAAATGTTGAATCAACACACAAAAGGAAGTAACAACAACATAAAGAAGAAACACAAATTAATTACCTGTATCGAAAAGAGAGTGAACCAACACACAGTAGTGAATCAATGGAGATGAGCGATGGAAGAAGAGTGAATCAACACACTGTGAATCTATTTTGAAGAATAACATCAGGGGGAGGGAGTTATATTTATAGTTGAGGTTGTGATACATCAAATCAGTTTTGAAGACTGTGAGAGCAGAAATCTGTTCCAACAGATCCACGATTTGATCGAGGTGATACATCAAAACCTCCAATTGTTAAGTTCTTCGAGGTATGTGAAGAAGAAAGCTCACTCTATCTAACCTAGTTTTATTTTTGGCGCTTGAGAATAGACAAAGAAAAGGGATTTTACAAGTCTGTAAGCTAAAACGATGGTCTGAAGCATTCCGGTTAGGTCTGAAGCATTCCTATCAAGTCTGAAGCATTTTCTTGCATAAACAACTTGTACGTTGCGCAAAATATTTTGTAATTAAAAGTTTTTTGAAAATCTTGCATAAAATGGTTGTAACTTATGCTTTAAGAACTTGTATTTAAGATAATGACCTAAATGCTTATATGTAGTATAGATATGTTTTAAAATAGTGATGCATGCATGTGGAGTTAGGCATGCACATAAGCGGTTGTTTTAGCCGACTTTCCTTAAGAGGAAAGGTATAAAAGGGAGGGTGAGGCCTCCATTATTTTCTCTTAGCCATTTTGAAAATCTGAAAGTGAATTTAGAGAAAGTTTGTCTGGATTACTTTTGGATTGAATACTTGAAGTTGATTTCAAAAGAAATTGCCTAAAGTGAGTGGCTAAAAATGTTTCAAATCTCTTTGAATTGCATAATTGTTTGTATAACTTTTTACCCGGTTTAAGTTTAAATCGGATGGGTGTTTGTCTTGATTAGAATAAACCGGACAAAGTGTTGACCGGATTGGGTATAAATCGGACACAGTGTCATCCGATTTAGGGTAAATTGATCATACTGTTGATCAGACTGATTTGTTGGAAAAAATTCTATCTTTGAAAATCGGTTGAAAGTTTTGAACGGAGAAATACGAATACGATCAAGGGCCATCCGGTTTAGGTATTAAATCGAACAAGGGTTGCCCGGTATGTTTGTAAATCGAATGATGAGTTGTCCGATTTAGATGTAAATCGGACAAAGCTTTGAGAATGTTGTCCGGATGGATAAATCGGACAAGGACTTGTGTTGTCCGGATTGATAAATCGGATAAAGGAATCATGTGTTGTCCGGATTGGTTAATCAGCCAAGGCTTGACCGAAGATAAAGTCCGGCCAAGTCTATGTTGACTGGATTTGTGCGTTGACTTATGTATTGTTCATATAAATCATTATTATAATATTCTTCTATAAAGAATGAGAATTTTTAATAAAGATGATTTTGAACTGATGATATTCTATTTGGACATTCATGACTGCGGTCTGTTCTATATGAAAATATTTTGTTAAATATTTTGATGAGGAAATAAGGGTGGCATATCAAGGAGAGGTATACCATGGGGTAAGGGTGACATATCAAGGAGTTGTGTACCTTTGGATATAAGGGTGGCATTTGTAGATGTGACGTGTAATATAACTCTTACTATTATATCCTTTAAGATTACTGTGGTCTGGAATCTTTATTTATTTGTGATTTAAAGGTTTAGGATCAGAGTTTTTATTGGAAATCATAGTCTGGATGTTATTGGGAAGAAAATAACAGGTTTGGCCACAAACTTTGAATAAACCTTGTTTTACTGAAAAGGTTTAAAAGTGGCATTATGATAAACCTGGTTAAGTACATATATTTGTTATATATATATATATATATATATATATATATGAAAAGTTGTTATAAATAAAGTTTTGGTGATTTTCCCCCTGCAATAACATAAAAAGGGAACTCACTAGACCTATTGGTCTAACCCTCGTTTTTGTGATTTTAAATATGTGTTGCAGGAGGTTCAGGTGGTAAGGGCAAGGGGAAAATGTGATATTTTCCTATATTCATATTTGCTAGAAGATTTGGATATATTATGTATAGTTTTGGTTCAATGAACGTTGATTAGTACAAGGATTGTATTTTGAATTTTTGAGCCATGTATTTTGTAGGGATAGATTCTTGTACTAAGGGACCTATGTGGTGTATAAACATGTATTTCTTGTGTATGAAGTATGTGTTACATGCAATGTGTGGCATGAGGTGTTACAAAGGGTCACTAATGAAATACCGCATTTAGAAGCCCACTTACTCCGAAATTTTGACAAAAATGGAATTGTAATGCTGGGATCTTGGGTGAAAACAGGTGATATTTTAGTAGGTAAATTAACTCCCCAAATGGTGAAAGAATCATTGTATGCCCCAGAAGATAGATTGTTACGAACCATACTTGGCATGCGGGTATATACTTCAAAAGGAACTTGTCTAAAACTACCTATAGGTGGTAAGGGTCGGGTTATTGATGTGAGATGGGTCCATAGTTCTAAGTAGGGGTGCTCAAAAACCCGATGAACCCGACCAACCCAACCCGAATTTAAAAAAAAAACCCAACCCGAGGTAACCCGATGCATGATCGATAGAAAAATTAGCCAACCCAACCTTATTGGGTTGGAATTGGGTCAAGCCCAAAAAAACCCAACCAACTCGACAACCCGATGAACCCAACCTTAACTTTAGCTTTGAATTGTAGATGACAATCATGACATGACCAACCTCAACGTCAAGAAAGCGAAAGCATCGGGGTTGGAAACGTCTAAAACTATTGTTGTTGATTGATGTATTATCATTTGGTTTAAACATTTTTATTGTAATATCTAAATATTTGATGAACTTGTATATTATCTTGAATGGTCGGTCGTATTTCAAAGGAAAGTTTCTTTTATTTTTATGTGATTTTACATTGTTTAACACAACCCGATCAACCCGAACGGGTTGGGTTGAACTTTTGTTTGGGTTGGGCTGAGTTGAAATTTTTTAAACCGCCAACATTGGGTTGGGTTGTTAAAACGGCTCCAAACCAATCAACCTGGGCCGTGAGCACCCCTAGTTCTAAGACAGATGAGACAAATAAGACAGAAAGGATTCGTGTATATATTTTACAGAAACATGAAGTCAAAGTAGGCGATAAAGTAGCTGGAAATGAAAATGGAGTTAAAGAAGTAGAAAAATGAAAAGGTTAACAATTAATATGTTGATTGTATATTAAAAATAAATCAAAATAATAAGAAAAAAAGATAAATAAGATACAAAGATTCTTATTAAACAACCTTTTGATGTTTCCTTATTTATATATATCTATACTATATTAAAAAGCATTTGGCAAAAACTCTTAAATACCATTTTTTATGCGTGAAATACTGTATATTGATGTATATTACTTAAGATTAAAAATTACAAGTAAATTATGCATAAGTACAACTTATTAAAGCTTCATTTTGAATTCGTGTAACTAACTGCGGATAAACATAATCAAATATAGGATAAAAATCTCATTTTAAATTCTAAAAAATCTAAAATATAATTAGGATAATCATCAAGTTCTAACAAAATAATTAATTATTATCTTTATAAGAATAAAATTATGCATAAGTACAACTTATTAAAGCTTCATGTTGAATTCGTGTAATTAACTGCGGATAAACAAAATCAAATAGAGGATAACCATCTTATTTTAAAATCTAAAAAAGCTAAAATATAATTAGAATAATTATTAAGTTCTAATAAAATAATTAATTATTATCTTTACAAGAAAATTATATTACTAAACCAAATATAAATTATTTTATTGAACCAAATTTAGTTAAATAAAAAAATTGAATTACAAAATTAAACAAAAAATGAGAAATTTTAAATAGTTAATTTGATACTAGTATCGATATATTTTTGTCAAATTTTATGATATCTTCAAATTTATATCTTATTGAAAAATAAAAACATCATCTTTTTTTTCAAAATCACATAAGATCATATTATAACATCGACTGAGATAAATAACAAAATGAAATATTAAAATCAAGATATATCTCGCTGCGTTGCGCGAGTAAAAATCTAAAATATAATTAGGATAATCATTGAGTTTTAACAAAATATTTAGTTATTATCTATACTATCTTATAAAGAATTTAACAAAAACTTTTAAAAACCATTTTTAATGTATGAAGTATTGTTTATTGATGCATATTACTTAAAATTTCAAGATTACAAGTACATTGTGCATAAGTACAACTTATTAATGCTCTATGTTTGAATCCGTGTAACTAATTGCAGATAAACATAATAAAATAGAGAATAAATATCTCATTTTAAAATCTAAAATATAATTAGGATAATTATTGAGTTCTAACAAAATACTTAATTATTGTCTTTATAAAAAACTATTATTAAACCTAAATTAAGTTAAATTAAATTATAATAAAAAATTTGAATTAGAAAAATATACAAACAACAACTTTTAAATAGTTAATTTGATACTAATATTTATATATTTTTTTGTAAATTTTATATGATATTTTCAAATTTATATTTTATTCAAAAATAAAAACATTATCTCTTTCTCAAAACCACAAAAAATCGTATTTATATCGACATGGATAAAAAATAAAACCAAACATTGAAATGAAATGTGTCTCGATGCGTTGCACGAATACCCTTCTAGTATATATATACATGTGATAACCGGATCTTGGTTATCACCCAAGGTAATTAATACGTGATTATCTGATTAAATGATTATGTGATAGCATAATAAATTGATACGTTTGATCATGCTAGTATGTGAATTTGTGTATTAATTGGATATATATATATATATATGGTATATGTGAATATATGCATAGGTATATATATATATATATATATGTGATTATACACACATGCATATTATGAGTGCATGGTGTGTGGATGTATGCATGTGCATGAGATGAGTTAGCATGGGAAGGGGGCTGTTTAGCCGACCTTCCAATTTTAGAAAGTATAAAAGGAGGGTTCAACCTCCATTTCCATTTTTCTGCTGCTATTTGTAAGAAGTGTTTGTGCGATTTAAGATTGACCGGATTGCAAGATCAAGTTGATTTCAAGTATCTGATTTCAAAAGGTTTTTCAAGGTGAGTGATTTCTAAACCTTTTTATATAAAATTTGATACTGGTTTTATTTGAATGTTGATTATTATTGGAAAGAAATCAGTTATTTTGCTCAAAGGTTTTATCCGGGTAAAGGTTGATCGGATTAAGTTTAAATCGGACAAAGCTTGTCCGGATTATTTATAAATCGGTCAAGGGTTGGGCGATTAAGCCTTAAATCGCCCAGGTGTTGAACGACTTAGTCTTAAACCGGTTAAGTGTCAAGCGAGTTATGATTGATAAGAATGGTTTAACATTTTGAACTGAGAAGTAGGAATACGACCATGTGGTGACCGGATTATTTTAAATCGGTCAAGCTTTGAACGATGTATTGTCCGGACTTGTTATCCGGACAAAGGTGCTGGAATTTATTCTAAGTGTTAAATCGGACAAGCCTTGGGCGATAAGTTGTCCGGATAATTTGGTAAACCGGCCAAGACTTGACCGGAGATGAAGTTCGGCCAAGCCTAGATTGACCGGATTTAAGTTGTGCCTTGTGTTTAAATGATACAAATTGTTATTTTATCATAAAATGAAGATTTGATATAAATGAGTTTAGATTAATAATAATTCCATTGACTGCGGTCTATTTAGAATTGTTTTATGAAAAGTTTTGATGAAGAAATAAGGGTGGCATATCAAGGAGAGGTGT
>NC_037530.1:30795827-30800386 GCF_001531365.2 Cynara cardunculus var. scolymus
ATATTAAGGAGAGGTGTACATTTGGATATAAGGGTGGCATTTGTATGTGTGTTGTATGATATAACTCTTTCTATTATATCCCTTAAGATTACCGTGGTCTGGAATCTTTATTTCTTTGTGATTTAAAGATTTAGGATCAAAGTTCTTATTGGAAATCATAGTCTGGATGTTATTGAGGAGAAAAACATCAGGTTTGGCCTGAAACTTTATATAAACCTTGTTTGAATAGAAAAGGTTTAAAAGTGGCATTATATGAAACCTGATTGGTTCAAATGTATGAGATTTGTATAGCTGAATGCTTTACTTAAAAAGTGGAAAGGATCTGGTATTATGTCCCTATTCGTTTATATATTTGTTATATATATGAATAATTGTTTTTCATAAAGATTTTGGTGATTTTCCCCCTGCAATAACATAAATAGGGTATCTCACTAGACCTTTCGGTCTAACCCTTGTTTTGTGGTTTTAACTATGTGTTGCAGGAGGTATGGACGGTAAGGAAAAGGGGAAAATGTAATATTTTTCTAAATACATTTCTGCTTGAAGATTTGTCTTGATGTACAGTCTTGATTGATTAGTACAAGATATGTATTTGAATTTTTGGACCTTGTAGTTGGTTATAATAGATTCTTGTACTAAGGGATCTGAATGGAATAAAATCATGTATTTCTTTTGTATGAAATATGTGTTACATGCAATGTATGTTATGGGGTGTTACAAAATATATATATATATATATATATATATAAATATATATATATAGATAGATAGATAGATAAATAGATATAGATTCGTATAGATATGGTCAATTAGCCATATCTCTTACAATATACTTATTGAATTAAATTATTTGGCTTAATTTATATATAATATATTGATATTCTGTATTCAACAAATATATTTTTCGCTTGTCTCAGATTAATTACCCATCTCAATTAATGTAATAAATAAAATTAAATGTAACGAATATAATATTCAAAATATAAATATATGATTTATAATTTTGATTATATGCTTAACGTAAACCAATACATGTTCTTAATTATCATGGATCCATCTAGTCTATATATTATGAACCAAAACTCATATATAAATTTATATCTCAACAATGGACTTGCTTCTTCAATTTCCTCTTCTTTGTCTTCCCCTCCCGCCTCTCCTCTATCTTCTTCCCAAAATCATCAAAAACAATTCAAGATTTAGTCGACCAAGCCCTCTCGGACTACCCTTCATTGGAAACTTGCACCTGATCAATCCCTCAAGCCTACATACTTCCTTATGGCAACTCTCGAAATCTTATGGTCCAATCGTATTTATCAACTTTGGTTTCATCCCAGCTATCGTTGTTTCTTCAGCAAATCTAGCGAAAGAAGTCTTGAAACCCCAAGATCTTATATTTTGCAGTAGGCCATCATTACTTGGCGTATCAAAGGTGACTTACAATGCTCACAATGTAATTTTTTCAGCCTACAACAAGAACTGGAGAGAGATGAGAAAGATTTTTGTGCTTCATTTGTTAGGCCCTAAAAGGGTACCATCTTTTAGACATATTCGTGAAGATGAGGTTTCAAGTGCCATGAAGAATATACATGGGTTGGCTCTTTCGTCTAAGCATGTCAATTTGAGTGAACTCATGAAGAGCGTGACGAGTAACATGATGTTAAGAGTGGGTTGTGGTAAGAGGTACCAAGATGGACATGAAAGAAAGGTGGTTCTTCGACTAATTACTGAAGTTCAGACAGTTTCAGTAGATTTTATTGTTTCTAATCTTTGGCCTGGTCTGCCTTTTGTGGCTTTGGTTGATAGGTTATTGGGCAAGGTGGATCGGGTAGAGAAATACTTCCAATATTTTGATTCGTTTTACCAACAACTCATTGATGAACACCTCAACCCTCAAAAACTTAAGTTGCATGAGGAAGAAGAGGATTTTGTTGACATTTTACTATGACTCAAGAAAGAGCAACTCTTCGACCTCACTTACGATCACATTAAAGCCATACTCATGGTAATCACTATATGTTCTCTTTATTGGCTGAAGTTTATCGGGGTACCTTAATCCTGATCATTTCTATTTTGCAAGCAATTTTTATTTCAAGATCATTTGTGATGAAAACCGTAATATTTTAAATTTTATATTTGATCACTTTCATTCTTTGCTTTCTTTGGCTCCGGTGTCTAATTGTTTTGATTGTTTTCTTAGAATGTATTGATAGCCGGAACAGATACTACTGCTACTATAGTGGTTGGGCAATGACAGCACTAATAAATAACCCTAATGTAATGAAGAAAGCACAAGAAGAAGTCAGAAGTGTGGTTGGAAACAATGGTAAAGTAGATGAGGATGATCTTCCAAAAATCACCTATTTAAAGGCAGTGGTGAAAGAGACCTTAAGGTTATACCCTCCAGTTCCTCTTTTAGTACCTCGAGAAACAACAAAAGAAGCCATTTTACATGGCTACAAAATTAAGCCAAAAACCCTAGTTTTCGTCAATGCGTTGGCTATCGAAAGGGACCCAGAATGTTGGGAGAGGCCGGAAGAGTTCTTGCCGGAGAGATTTGTGGGAAGTGCTATTGACTTTAGAGGGAATGATTTCAAGTTCATCCCATTTGGTGGCGGACGAAGAATCTGTCTCGGAATCTCGATGGGAGATGTTATGGTGGATCTTTTACTTGCTAATCTTATTTATTTGTTTGATTGGGATTTGAGGGATGGCATGAGAAAGAAAGATGTAGACGACTTTGGGGTTTTGACTGGGATAACCATGCACAAGAATAATGAGCTTTCCCTTTTAGCTCATGTGTATACATGTAAATAGTTACTATCCAGTTATCTATTATTAATATATCCATGTGAAAACAACATATATATATATATATATATATATATATATTGAAGTATATGTAATATTTATATACGGAAAATATAACAAATAAACTCGCACACTCTCCTCATATTTTAACGAGGTTTAAACCCCTGACTTGTCCTAGGAAACCAAAAACTATGATATCACTAACATTGGCAATATATTCTTTATGGCCAATGAATTATTATATATCGTGGATATATACCTTTTCCCATAGCAATTAGGGGTTCCATAATCGTTTTTTGGATGATTTCAACCATGCCAAAAAAATTGAAGGCCAGCTTCCCCTTCAGTTTAAGTCCTTGTTAGAAAAGTGTCTTCAAAATTAATCGACATATAAATCAAAATGTAAAAGCAAAAAGTATGTCTTGAAAGGGCTATTGTACTTGGAATTAACTCTCTCTCTATAAGATAAAGCGTTTTAGGTAAGGAACCTTGGTTTCGAAGTGTATCCAAGCATACATTTCAGAGAAGGAATTAAAAGACAAGTTAGAAGTGTAACCAAACGTTAGGACAAGTTTTAGAGGATTTTATAACAAAATTATGTGCTACCATAAGCTTCTCTAACAAAAAATTTCATAAAAAACTTGTCTTAACATCGAATCTAAGGTTTTATTAACGTTTTAATAGGCATCTCTAAAGTGGGTAAAGTTTTTATTTATTTTTTATAAATTGGTTAAATAGTTTTAGCTACGTTTGGCAAGCTTCTCTAATTTTTTTAAATAAATAAAAATTATGATGAAACAAAGGAATGAACTTTATTAACGGATTATAAACCTTATCATACTTTCCATCTTGCCTTTCACCACCATCACATACGTTGCCGTCACTCAAATCCATTCTTGGGGTCGTTCGTGTCGTGTCCTCTTGCTGTCACATATATGTGTTGCTTGTTCGACATATAAGTAATTGGTTTATGTTTTCCTTCTGGCCCTTCAAAATTGTAGTGCATCTTTTTAGGATTAAGTTAGTTAAAAGATCTAGTACGCAATGTTGTAACATTCAATACTTATCAAATGTATATGACAATCACAACTACATAATATGGTTTCTTCATTTTCTTCTTGATCCCTATGATAATAAGTTAGACACCATATATGACACAACGTCTTTAGATTTCACCAAAGAGCATTTGGCCTAGCGGTATCGTAGCCCTTGGTCTTTTAGGAGGTCAAGGGTTCAAACCTCACCATAGGTAAGGAGGGTGTGTGAGTTTATTTGTTGCATTTGCCGTATATAAATATTATAATAGAAGCGTACTCGTGCAATGCAGTCGATGTTATAATATGACTTTATGTGATTTTGAGAAAACGATGATATTTTTATTTTTGAATAAAATATATGTTTGAAGACGACATAAAAATTTGACAAAAATATATCGATATTAGTATCAATTAACTATTTGAAATTCCTTATTTTTTTTGTGTAATTTTTTAATTCAATTTTTTTATAATTTAATTTATGTACAATAACGAAATAATTTATATTTGGTTTAATAATATAATTTTTTATAAAGATAATAATTATTTATTTTGTTGGAACTCGATAATTATTCTTATTATATTTTAGATTTTTTTTATTTTAAAATGAGATGTTCATCATCTATTTGATTATGTTATCCGCAGTTATTTATACGAATTCAAACATTGTGATAACCAGATCCTGGTTATTACCAAGGTAATTAATACATGAAT
>NC_037530.1:30801817-30804483 GCF_001531365.2 Cynara cardunculus var. scolymus
AATTGGTATTACCTTTTTGCGTATTCATATATTTGTGATATATGTGAATAGTTGTTTTATAAAGGTTTTGGTGATCCTTCACCCTGCAATTGCATGATTAGGGTAACTCACTAGACTCTTCAGTCTAACCCTCGTTTTTGTGATTTTAAATATGTATTGCAGGACATGTGGAAGGTAAGGGAAATGAAAAGATGTAATGMTTTTCTTACATGCATTTTGGTTGAAGAATTGCTTTTGATGCACAGTTTTGATGATTAGTACAAGATTGTATTTTGAATTTTTGGACCTTGTATTTGGTCATGATAGTTTCTTATACTATGGGATCAGATGTGTATGAATATGTATTTCTTTGATACGAAATATATGTGTTACATGCAATGTATGGGTTGGAGGAGCGTTACAGAATGGTATCAGAGCCTGAGTTTAAGGGATTTAGGTATTTTAACAGCATGATACCTAGACTTAAACTGTTTTAATTGCATGTTTAGGGTCCCGGACATAGTTAGCACTATTGGATATAAATATGATAAGTTGAAAGAACAGTGTGTAAGGTGAATTTTAATTACATCTGGCCAGTGTAATTATAAATTTACAGGTACATATCTGAACTTGAATATTTCATTATATTTGGGAATGTTAATACGTGGATATTAATATTAAAACTCTGCAGATGTCTAACCAAACCAGAAGGTCTGAAGGAATAGCTCGTCCAGAATCTGAAGAGAGGGAGGAATCTTTGGTTAATTTTCAGTCAGTATGGCTGGAAATAGAGGTCGAGGAAGACCAAGGGGGCGAGGTAGAGGGAGGAGTCAGTCTCAGGGAAGGGGACGAACTGAAATACATTCTGAGCAGGAAGAATCACACTCTGGGAATGCTCAGGAAGGAACAATACCACACCCATAATATATAACAAGAGACGTGTTAGCAGAGGAAATGCGGAAATTACGAGAAACTCTGATATCCATTATGAAGATACCTGCTAGAGTAGAAACAGAAAGAGTAGAGGTTTATCCATYTGCTCCAATCACTTATAATAGAGAAGGAGATATTAAGACATTCTTAGCGTGTAAACCACCAACCTTCTCTGGAGAAAGAGATCCGGTAAAAGCAATGTGCTGGATCAAGGAGATGGAATCTGTATTTAACACTATCCGATGCCCGGAAACAGATAAGGTACAATTTGCTGTTTCAGTATTGAAGTCAAATGCTTTATTTTGGTGGGAAGTGGAATCGTCTACCAGAACGGATGTGTTACAGAATATGTCATGGATAGAATTCGTAGATCGATTCAAGAATCAATTTTGTCCTAAAACGGCTCTGAGACAAATGGAAGAAGATTTCTTGAAGTTAGAACAAGGAAATAGGACTGTACGGGAGTATACTGAAAAATTTATTGAATACTCTCGTTTTGCTTAACATTATGTTTCAACCGAATCAAGGAAGATAGAAAGGTTTATTTGGGGTCTGAAACCCTCAATCAGGGAATTTGTTATTACAATGAACCCCAATACCTTTCCACTGACAGTAGAGGCGGCTGAGGTGACTGAAAGAAACAAGAATAGACAGTCAGAAGGGAAGATTGTTGAGAAAAGGAAATGGGAAGGACCTTCATCTTTTAGAGGACCCAAGATTGTAAGATATAATAACAGATTTGAAGAGAAGAACAATGAGAAAGTTAATCAATGTGAGGGTAAGATGGATCCGAGGAAATGTTATAAATGCGGTGAAGCGGGTCATCTGTCCAGAAATTGTCCAACCAACAAAAGGTGTTTTAACTGTAACTCTCCGGATCATATTTGACCGAATTACCCTTTGCTAAGAAATCCGCAACTAACAATGGGAGGCAATACATCGAATACTCGGGGAAGACCTACTGTAAATCAAGGAGGACAAGGAGGGGCGCGGGGACGATCCTTCCAGATGACCAAGAATGAAGCGGAAATATCACCGGATGTAGTAATAGTTACTTTTCTCCTGAATTCAATAGGTGCTAAAGTGTTATTTGACTCTGGTGCAGACTTTTCGTTTGTATCACCGTTGTTTGCTCAAACTGCATGTCTGAATTCTGTGCTACTTGATGATAAATTAGTAGTTGATACTGCTAATARTCAAGAAACCGTTACTAGTGTGTTCAATGACTGTATAATTGTTATTGAAAATTTTGAACTCCCGATCCGGCTATTTCCTATGCCAATGAAAGAATTTGACAAAGTGGTGGGTATGGACTGGTTAGCCAAGTATCAGGCTAGCATTGATTGTAATCAGAAGATGATCAGAATTATTTTGCCAGACCAGAGAACAATTATTATTTATGGTGACCGTCGGGATCATCGCATTAATATTCTGTCAGTAATGAAAGCCCGGAAGAGTATTCAAAAGAAGTGTCATGGATATTTGGCATACGTGATTGATTTAAAGAAAGAGAAAAGAAAAGAAGAATTGATCCCAATAGTTTGTGAATATCCTGAAGTTTTTCCGGAAGACTTATCTGGGTTACCACCAGATAGAGTTATTGAATTCCGAATCGATCTTATACTAGGGGCTGCACGAGTAGCTAAAGCTCCATATCGATTAGCTCCGTCCGAACTGATGGAATTGGCAACACAATTGAAAGATTTAACCGATAAAGGATTTATAAGGCCTAGCACTTCGCCTTGGGGTGCTCC
>NC_037530.1:30805503-30807090 GCF_001531365.2 Cynara cardunculus var. scolymus
AATGAGAATGAATGTGATTCCTGATATTCGTAAAGAAATTCAGAAATGTCAACAAGAAGCTGTAAAAGAAGAATTTGTAAAGACAGAAAAGTTGGGTAAGATGATCTCAATCTTGAAATAGAATGATGAAGGACTGATGTGCTTTCAAGGGGGAATTTGGGTACCACATTTTGGAGATATCCGAAGTAGGATATTGAACGAAAGTCATAAATCCCGATACTCTATCCATCCAGGTACCAATAAGATGTATCGAGACTTAAAACCTTTTTATTGGTGGCCAGGATTGAAAAGAGATATAGCACAGTATGTGGAACAGTGTCTAACATGTTTACAGGTCAAGATTGAACACCAGAGACCTTATGGAAGCCTTCAATCTTTGGAGATACCTGTATGGAAGTGGGATCACATTACCATGGATTTTGTTATGAAATTACCACGAACACCAAAAGGATATGACGCGATTTGGGTAATTGTGGACCGTTTATCTAAATATGCACATTTTCTACCGATAAGAGAGAAATACTCGTTAGAAAAGCTAGCGCAGATTTACATTAAAGAGATTGTTACTAGACACGGTGTTCCCTTGTCTATTATCTCTGATAGAGATAGTCGGTTTACTTCAAAATTCTGGGGAGGATTACAGAAAGCTCTGGGGTCTGAAATTCGACTAAGTACAGCTTATCATCCACAGACTGATGGACAAAGTGAAAGGACTATTCAAACTCTAGAGGATATGTTGAGAAGTTATATTATTGACTTCAGAGGATCATGGGAAGATCACTTACCATTAGAGTTTGCATATAACAACAGTTATCATTCCAGTATCGAAGCGGCACCATATGAAGTATTGTACGGACGTAAATGTCGAACACCATTATGCTGGAATGAAGTGGGTGAAAAACAGCTAACAGGTCCTGAAATTGTTCAAGAAACTTCCGAAAAGATTAAACAGATCCGCGAAAGAATCAAAACAGCACAGGATCGCCAGAAAAGTTATGCAGACCATCGTCGAAAATCCATTGAATTTGATGTAGGTGATTTTGTCATCTTAAAAGTTTCGCCATGGAAGGGTGTTATCAGATTCGGGAAGAAAGGAACATTCCAAGGTATGTTGGGCCATTCAGAATATGTAAACGAATTGGGCTAGTAGCATATCAGTTAGAGCTACCAGAAAACCTGAATCAAATTCACAACACTTTTCATGTGTCGAATTTGCGAAAATGTTTGGCTGATCCGAATTTAGCTGTACCGTTGCCAGAAATTCAATTAGACAGCAAATTGAACTTTGTAGAAACACCAGAATCCGTAATTGACAGAAAGATCAGGGTGTTGAGAAACAAAGAGATAAGTCTGGTTAAAGTACAGTGGAAGTTTCACAAAGGACCAGAGGCGACATGGGAATTGGAATCAAAGATGAAATCAGAATACCCATGGTTGTTTGATTAAAGGAATTCCGGGACGGAATTCTTTTGAGGGGTGGATAATGTGATAACCAGATACTGGTTATTACCAAGGTAATTAATACATGAATATTTGACTAAATGATTACGTGATAACATGATAAATTGATACGTGCTTGTATGTGCA
>NC_037530.1:30807355-30809361 GCF_001531365.2 Cynara cardunculus var. scolymus
TATATATATATATGGACATATTTGATGGGTATGTATATAATAATATATATACATGGAGTAGGTTGTGAATACGTGTAAGTATGCATGTGTATGTATGGGTGTGAATGAGAAAGCATGAGGTGGAAAGGAAGGCTGTTAGCCGACCTTTCCATCTTTGGAAGTATAAATAAGGGAGCTTAGCTTCATTTGCCTTTTTCTTGCCTTTTTGGGAGTCTGTTTTTTTTAAAGAGAAGAGAGTCGTCCGGATTTTTGTGCTGAGCTTCAAAGAAGTCGATTTCAAGTTTTGGTTTCAAAAGCTTTATAAGGTGAGTGGTTTCTAAACCTTTTTGTATAAAAATTTTACTGGTTTTATTTGCATGCTTCGTATTGTTATTTTTGATAGAAACCCTATTTTTAGTCTAAATGTTTATCCGGACAAAGAGTGACCGGATAAGCATTTAAACCGGACAAGCCTTAGACGGCTTATTGACCGGACTAATTTAAATCGGACAAGCCTTAGACGGTTTGTTGTCCGGATAGTTTTAAACCGGACAAATCCGGACAAGTCTTGAGCTGAATGTTGTCCGGACTTTTATCCGGACAAAAAGATGAAGTTTGTTTGAAGTGTTAAACCGTTCAAAATACGTGTGGTGTGTTGACCGGACTTGGTATCCGGACAAAGTGGACTTTTGTCCTAAGTGTTTAATCCGGAAATTTGTTGACCGGATTTATTGACCGGACTTGTTGACCGGATTCGTGATAATGTCTTGTGTTTTAAGAGAAATTATTATTTTATCATAATAATGAAATTTTGATATAAATGCTTTCAGACTGATATCAATTCCAATGACTGCGGTCTATTCGAAATTATTTTATAAATGTTTTGATGAAGTGATAAGGGTGGCATATCAAGGAGAGGTGTCCATTTGATATAAGGGTGGCACTTCAAGGAGAGGTGTTCATTTGATATAAGGGTGACATTTCAAGGAGAGGTGTACATTTGATATAAGGGTGGCATTGTCAATGTGTAGTATTATATAACTCTTTCTATTATATCCCTTAAGACTACAGTGGTCTGGAATCTTTATTTCTTTGTGATTTAAAGATTTTGGATCAAGGTTCTTATTGGAAATCATAGTCTGGATGTTATTGAGAAGGAAATGTCAGGTTTGGCCTGAATCTTTGTTTAAACCTTATTTGATAAGAAAAAGGTTTGATTTGATATTAAATGGAACCCAATTGGTTCAAAGGTATGGAATTTGTATAGCTACGTGGTTAGCTTGAATGTGGAAAAATAAATTGGTATTACCTTTTTGCGTATTCATATATTTGTGATATATGTGAATAGTTGTTTAATAAAGGTTTTGGTGATCCTTCACCCTGTAATTGCATGATTAGGGTAACTCACTAGCCTTTTCAGTGTAACCCTCGTTTTTGTGATTTTAAATATGTATTGTAGGACATGTGGAAGGTAAGGGAAAAGAAAAGATGTAATGCTTTTCTTACATGCATTTTGGTTGAAGAATTGTTTTTGATGATTAGTACAAGATTGTATTTTGAATTTTTGGACCTTGTATTTGGTCATGATAGTTTCTTGTACTATGAGACCAGATGTGTATGAATATGTATTTCTTTGATACGAAATATATGTGTTACATGCAATGTGTGGGTTGGAGGGGCGTTACAAACATCGAGCTTTAATAAGTTGTACTTATGCATAATTACTTGTAATATTGAATTTTAAGTAATATGCATAAATATACAGTACTTTATGCATAACAAAAATATATCGATATTCGTATCAAATAAACTATTTAAAATCCCTCATTTTTTGTGTAATTTTTTAATTCAATTTTTTATTATAATTTAATTTAGGTACAAGAACGAAGTAATTTATATTTGGTTTAATAATATAATTTTCTTATAAAGATAATAATTAATTATTTTGTTAGAACTCGATAATTATCCTGATTATATTTTAGATTTTTTATATTTTAAAATAAGATGTTTATCCTCTATTTGATTAT
>NC_037530.1:30810288-30811173 GCF_001531365.2 Cynara cardunculus var. scolymus
CTTTAATAAGTTGTACCTACGCACGATTTACTTGTAATCTTGAGTTTTAAGTAATATGTATTAATAAATATATATATATGGTCATTTGAATGAGAACTTTGTTGTTTGTGATAACTATGAGATTTAATCTCAACCACACATTATTAATAATCAATCGTCATTACTAGAAATACTAATTTGAGTAATTATTCATTAATTTGCAAAAAAAAAAAAAAAAAAATTGATAGATAATATTTAGGGTAAATTAGTCTTTTTGTAAATCTCTCTCTCCTTCCTCCGACGAACCTTACTTCGACCAAACTTACTCTGACATACACCATTGTGATACCCAAGAACTGCTAAACAATAAGAAACAAACTAACTGTGATACCCAATAACTTCTAAATAGTAAGACACAAATCGATTGTGCTACTCATTGTGATACTCACTGTAATATCTATTGTGATAGTTGAGACCACTTGATCTGCATTTTTAGTCCACACATACCCACTGTGATACACACTATACACACTGTAATCACCGCCACCACTGGTACAGTGTGCTGAAGGTAGGTGAATTTTATTGAAGGTAGGTGAATTTAATTGAAGGTACTGAAAGTAGTTGTAAAAAATTAAGTTAGATTAAAAAGTCAACTAATCAAAAGACTTAGAATATCTCACATTCTCATTATAACTGTTATTCTCACAAGATCCCTCATTTATATATATATATATATATATATGTGTGTGTGTGTGAAGAGAAAGTTGACCTCGCTATAACAACGACGTGTTTATGTTACATGTGATTTGACTCTTCTCACACTTCTTCCAAATTGACTGCAGTCTCATTAAACCTCCCTCCTGATATATATATATATATATATATATATATATATATATATATATA
>NC_037530.1:30813009-30814318 GCF_001531365.2 Cynara cardunculus var. scolymus
GGGGGGTTCTCAAGTAGAACTTCTTTTCATGCCTAAGGGCAACCCTGAGGAAGCGAAACCATTCGAGTAAGTTTGTTTTGTACACATAAGGAAGGACCACAGTATAAACTGGCATAGGTTGTTTGTGTTTGTGTTTGAGGTGGAAGCAGACGTCTACAAAATTTAAGTTCAATTTTAGTAACTTTAAAATCTCAAATAAAATTAATTAACCTTTCAAAAATTATTTTAATTTGAGCTAAGATCCATATTTCACCTATTTGTGTAAATGGTCAAATGCACTTGTCTACGTAAATAGGTTATTTAAGTAAGAATCATCTAATTATGTTCAACATAATTCTTAGTGTGTTAATCTTTTTAGAGATTTCAAATACATACACACTCAATATAACTTGAAATAAAATGATCACATGTACCTAAATCTTTCTTGATTTTATCATTACAAGAAACTTAGGTTTATAGGACTTAAAAAACATCTGAGTGCCATAATAGACTCTATTATAGAATTTAATTTATAGGACCAATCAATTAATTATGTGTCATATTTTAAAATGTTACAATAAGTTTATATATAATGTTTTTGGATGTCTTATCAAGTTTAAAACGTCCTACTAACAATTTTATAAGACATTATTTGAAAATAAGTATCACATAAAAGATGTGTTGATTGGACGAGTCTTAGAATTGTCATACAAAACTAATACAATATTGTATTTTTAAAATGTTTTAAAAAACCTACTAAGTCGTCTAATAGGACGCATGATTGTTTGATTATATGAATTAAATCACTATAAAATAGTTTATTAAAACATGTTTTTCTTAAAACTTTAATATCGTTTTTTATTTGGAATTAAATTTGAGTTTGAATCGATGATCTTATTCTGCATTTATTAATGTAATAAATACAATATTGCGACAAAGAAGATTGTTGAATCATGGCCGGTGATAGAGAGAGAGATCGAGGGAACGCGGTGGATATCTTAAGTGGGACCTGGGCTATGTCTTGAGAGGTATATATATATATATATATATATATAGGGAAGGGTTCAAACGAGAACCCCTGTGATTTACGAGAATACGAGAACAACCCAATAACCATATATTGTGATAAAAAATAAAATTAAAAGATTTTTAAAACTAAAATTGAAATTTAAAAAGATTCAGAAAATATTAAAATTAAAAGGGTAATAATGGAAATGATATCATAAAATCTTTTAAWAYSATTACACGATCATGATTATCATTATCTAATAAACGGTTAATCATGTGATATGGGTGTGATAATCATGTGATTATCACACAATTATCACAT
>NC_037530.1:30815571-30835508 GCF_001531365.2 Cynara cardunculus var. scolymus
ATATATATATATATATATATAGGGATGTTATTCTACACCCTTTGTCATTCCTACACCCTATACAACCCTCATCTCAATCATTCAATTTTTAATCAATTAATTATTTCCTAATATAAACTATTAATTATAATTAATAAACTCTATTCATATTCCATAAATATTAAAATAATAATAAATGAACTCCAATCATTTCTATAAATATCTCAATTAATTGGGTTACAAAGGTTGTACAAATGCACAAGGTTGTAAAAGAAATATACCCTATATATATATATATACATACATACATATATATATATATATACATACATATATATATATATAGATTTTTATACTTAAGTTAACCTGTACCATATCAACATCTCCACTATCACCCGATAATTTGAAGCTAAAAAACCGCATCATTTCGTTTAACGTCGTTCATTTTATGGCTTATTTAAGGGGCATTTGAGATTGCTTATTTAAAGTGTTTATTAACTTATTCCGATGTGACATCAATAATAAGAAGCTTTGAGTGTTTGGATAGAAAAAGAATAATACTTATATCGGTTTGGCACCGATAATAAGAAGTTTTTGATAAGTTACTCCATTATAATTTATTAACTTATTCCCCTGTAGTACCGATGATAAAGAAATAGTTATAAGCTCATTATGATTTGATATTGTTATAAGTTAATCTAAATATTTTTTATAAGACTCTATTTAACACCATCTAAATTGATAATCACTTTTAAAAAAAACATGTTATTTTATATAAGCGATCCCAAACACCGCTTATTTTGATTAGTATTTCGATGATAAGTTTGCAAATAGAAAGCAAATCTGTGCATGGCCCACGAATAATAGGCTCATTTGTAGTTGCATTTCTTCCTATAATCATAGCAATTCAAAGATTTCCATTTAATTAAATTACTTGACATAATTAATTTGTAAAGAACAATTGACTTTATTTTTCTTGATTAAAAAATCAATTAACGAAAACATAGTATATATATATATATATATATATATATGTGTGTGTGTGTGTGTGTGTGTGTGTTTTCTTATCATGATTCCATTTAATCTCTAAAACTAATATTACATATCAATAATGGATTTCCTTCTTCAATATCTTCTTCTTTCTCTTCCCCTTCTATCACTCCTCTACCTTTTGCCCAAAATCATCAAAAACAAATCAAAATTTAGCCCACCAGGCCCTATCCGACTACCCTTCATCGGAAACTTGCACCAGATCAATCACTCAAACCTCCATACTTCCCTATGGCAACTCTCAAAATCTTATGGTCCAATCTTATTTCTCAAATTAGGTTTCATCCCAGCTATCGTTGTTTCTTCCGCAAGTCTAGCGGAAGAAGTCTTGAAARGCCAAGATCTTATCTTTTGCAGTAGGCCATCATTACTTGGCCAACGTAGGTTATCTTACAATGGCCTCGACGTGGTTTTGTCGCCCTACAACAAGTCTTGGAAAGAAATGAGAAAGATTATAACAACTCATTTGCTGAGCACAAAAAGGGTACAGTCTTCTAGATATATTCGTGAAGATGAGGTCTCACGTTCCATGAAAAAGATACATGAGCTAGCACTTTCATCTAAGCAGGTAAACTTGAGCGAAATCTCCAAGAATGTAATGCTGGCTATCATACTGCGAGTGGGTTTTGGCAAGAGGTATGAAGATGCACTTGAGTGGAAGAGGGTTTCTCGGCTTATTGGCGAACTTCAAGCGACGATAACAACCTTTTTCATTTCGGATCTTTGGCCTAGTTTGCCTTGTGTGGGTTTGATTGATAAGCTAATGGGCAAGAGGGAACTGCTAGAAAAGTGCTTCCGTGAATTAGATTCGTTTTACCAAGAACTAATTGATGAACACCTCGAACCTCAAAACTCCAAGCCTCATGACGAAGAGCAGGATATTATTGATATTTTAATTCAACTAAAGAAAGATCAAGTCCTGAATCCCTTTGAGCTCACTTCCGATCACATAAAAGCCATGCTAGCGGTAATCTCTATATCCGTTTAAGTGTGTCTTTCACATCATCTCTACATTCAATTCTTCCCCTTGTTAGACTTGGTTTGAGTTTTGGGATATCCCACTAAAGTTTCAAATTCTCATTCTGAAAAGCTTTCCCGTTAAAATCATGGGATATTCACATAGATAGCAACACTTGGAGATAACAAATCTCAAAATTTGTTAACTATAACCATCACAAAATATCCACAGGTTTCGTAAATTTTTCACAAACCTCTTTTTGCCGGTCTTCTACATTTTGTGAGCCCATAGCGCAAAACACTAATTTTGCAAGGAAAAAAACGATATCGTGGCCCATTTTGCCCAAAAAAAAGTAGGGTTTTGCATTATCGGTCCACAAAAATTAGAAAGGCCGAAAAAAGGGTTTTTGCGAAATAAAATGGGGTCTTTGCGAAACCGACCACTATTTTATTTTACTCTGCAAAAAGTTGGCTATGTGCAATTCCAGAAGCGGCTATTTTTTGTGAATATCCCTAAAATCATCTATTTGTTTACCAACATATATGTTTTGCACCAAATGACCTCTGGCCTAGTGGTATTGTAGTCCAAGGGTTTAAACCTCACCAAAGGTAAGGAGGATGTGTAAATTTATTAGTCGCATTTGTTGTATATAAATATTATATACTTAAAAAAACATATATATTTTGCCGAGTCTTGGGAGATCAATTCTTACATATCTAATTGTTTCCATTGTTCTTGTTTTAGGATGTATTGGTAGCCGGAACAGATGCAAGTGCTGCTACAGTGATTTGGGCGATGACAGCACTAATGAAGAACCCCAAAGTGATGAAGAAAGCACAAGAAGAAGTRAGGATTGTGGTTGGAAAGAAAGGTCAAATAGACGAAGACGATCTTCCAAAACTCACCTATCTGAAGGCAGTGATAAAAGAGATCATGAGGTTATACCCTCCAGCTCCCCTTTTAGTACCTCGAGAAACAAGGAAAGATGCCATTTTACATGGCTATCAAATCAAACAGAAAACCCTAGTTTATGTGAATGCATTCGCCGTTGGAAGAGATCCAGAAGCTTGGGAGAACCCGGAGGAGTTCTTACCAGAGAGATTTTTGGGTAGTGATGTTGACTTTAGAGGGAGTGATTTCAAGTTGATCCCATTTGGGGCTGGTCGAAGAATCTGCCCTGGAATCTCAATGGGAGCTATCACGACGGAGCTTTTGCTTGCTAATCTTGTTTACTTGTTTGATTGGGGGTTGCCGAATGGTATGAAGAAGGAAGATATAGACTTTGAGTTTACGCCAGGGATAACCATTCACAAGAAGAATGAACTTTGTCTTTCACCCCAAGTGTATTCGTAAAAAGTTTATGATTCAAGGGTGATTTTTACTTTGCTTAGAATAATCTAAACACCCCAGTTTGGCAACTTGTAAATGTGGTTCAACTAGTTTCTTTTAAATTGAAATCCATTTCAAATCCCATTTTTATAGCAAGCTTATGATGTATATTCAAATATGTGTTATACAGGGGCGGCCTAGCTAGTTGGCAAGATGGGCAGAGGCCCAGGGTGATATAACCATATTTTTATTTATTAGAAGGCTAGGGGTGATTTTAGTTATTCTACTATTCTTAAGGGTTTGCCTTGAAAGGTTGGGGGTATATAAACCCACCTCCTCACTTCCAATCAGATTTATCCAGATGAAAAAGGTGGAAGTGTATGTCATGTGTTTTCTTTGAAGGCATCTTACTGAATTATGTTTCCATGGTGATTCTTAAGTTGGTAGTTATGGAAAATTATGTTTTATGAGTTCAAGTTCTTGGGTTAGTCTCCCTTTCTTTTTGGTTAACCTAACTCCATGAATGAAGTGTTTTGAAGCTTATGCATTGATATGTTGTTTAATTTTTTTGATGTTGAACTTCACTTTGGTAAGATCTTTAAGGTTCTTGGATTATATATCCTTGTTAGTCTTGTCTCTTTTAGTTCCAAGGTAAGATTATTTTGTTCTCTCTTTAAATTTCAAGTTTTAGGTCTTGAGTTTGGGTTTTGATATTTTGGAATTGGGTTTTCTACATCGTTGAATTAAGTTTAAACTTTGGGTTGGAAGTTTTGATTTCAAAGGATTTTATCTTTGAATTGGCGATCAAAGTTGAAGAGAATCAATGATGGTATATCTTTTGTAGGATTTATCTTTGATAATTTTACGGTCGAAGAGCTTCTTATGTATTCAAATACGAGTTTTTGCAAGGATTTGAGATGGGAAATGGTTTTGGTTTGAAATTTGGGTTGTGCAGGGGAGAAACAGACCTGGAAGTCGCATTAAGTGAAGAACGCAACCCCTATGCGACTTTGGTGGCATTAAACTCGCATTCCCGTCTATTTTTAATTTTCTCATTTTTCTTTCCTTCGTGTCATTTTAGGGGTTTTCCGGGTATTGTTTAGGTACCTTTGAGTTGATTAAAATTGATGGAATAGATTAAATCATTTAGATTGTAACCATGCTAACCTTATTCTAGTTCATGTGTTCGATTTGGGATTCGTGTTCAGTATTGATCCTTTGTGTCGATAAAGTTTTTATCATCATGATCAAGGTGAGTTTTTCTTTTAACCATTTTCGAACTGAAATGAGTATATTATGAAATGGTTATTATTTAGACGCTATGTCAATTTGGTACGATTAGATTATGACCATTAATTGTGATACGGTAATGGAATACATGTTGGAAATTAA
Source organism: Cynara cardunculus var. scolymus (assembly GCF_001531365.2). NCBI lineage: Eukaryota > Viridiplantae > Streptophyta > Magnoliopsida > Asterales > Asteraceae > Cynara > Cynara cardunculus. The sequence continues at coordinate 30,820,280 of NC_037530.1, forward strand.
CACTTGTAAGTTTTCTTTTAACCATTTTCGAACTGAAATTCATATATTATCAAATGGTTATTACTGAAACAACCCACCATGTACTGACTAATACTAACAAACAAAATTCATGCTTTAACATACATCAGGTTCCAATATTTACAGTCAATTCAAGTCTATTTACATATAACAACCCAACAATATGGATTAACAAAAAATTCCGTTATAACAAAACATTCGTCCATAATTCCATTAAATCATTCTTTTGCCTTTATCCTTTGATAATTATTGACATGTAAAATAAATTATTACAACAACTGACGGTTAGACCAAAAGGCCTAATGAGTGAATTTCCCTCATGTAATTAAAATCTGCTGTAATATTTTAATACAATTCAGACCTGATTTTTAATGATAAATTATCAAATATCTATTGCGGTTACACCGTCATTTCATCTATCGTAGTTACACTACCATTTCATCTATCAAGGTTACACCGTCATTTCAACTATCGTGGTTACAAACATTCTTATCGAACAATAATGTAAGCGCTGAAGGTTAATCCGGACAACACTTTGACCGGTGAGGGTTCAATCCGAACAATGCTTGATCGTTGAGGGTCCAATCTGGACAACTCTTGATCGATGATGTTCCAATCTGGGAAACACTTAATCAGTGAGAGTCCAATCCGGACAACACTTAATCGGTGAGGGTCCCTTGATCGATGAAGGGTCTCATCGGACAACCCTTGATCGATGAGGGGTCTCATCGGACAACACCTTAATCAATGGAGGGTCTCATCGGACAACCCTTGATCTATGAAGGGTCTTATCAGACAAACCTTGGTCGATGAATGAGCACATGGACAATACCTTGATCGATGAAGGGTCTCATCGAACAACCCTTGATCGATGAGGGGTCTCATCGAACAACCCYTGATCGATGAGGGGTCTCATCGAACAACCCATGATCGATGAGGGGTCTCATCGAACAACCCTTGATCGATGAGAGGTCTCATCGAATGTGCCTTGATCGATGAGAGTTCTCATCAGACAAACCTTGGTCGATGAAGGAGCTCATCAGACAATACCTTGATCGATAAGGGTCCTTATCGGACGATGCCTTGTGCAATGAAGGAACTTCATTGGAGACTGCTTCGTGCGATGAAGAGTGATAACAAATTTGATGTAATATAAACCCATACACCATCTAATATTGTACAACAAAGTATACTGCAAGAATCGTAACAATCATATTTACCAAAGCAGTGTAAAAAATCACCTTTTTCTGAAATTGAATGCTCTTCCTCCTTTCTTTGCCAACAACTTTCTAAAAATTTTCTCTCCAAAAGTTTGAAAAACCTTCCTCAATTATCTACCACTTACTACATATAGTAAGTAAGTACATCAAAGATAAGAAGGGGGGATTGAGGCAGTGCATGCCCATGCACCCATCCCCTTCACAATTCTATTTGACCAACAAATCCTAATCACAAGGAGGACACATAATTTGCTCTTAGGTCCCTTAACTTTCCAGTGCTAAAATCCAAAATTTGAGTTGCTCATAATTAACACTGAATATTACAATCTCCTCTCCTTAGAAGAATTTTGTCCTCGAATTCCATTATACAAACAAATGAGAACATTTTACTCGCATCTTAGTTTCAGGTTCCCAAGTGGATTCTGACCCCTTATAATAACGCCACTGAACTTTCACTATCCTAATCTCTTTATTCCTCAATGCTTTTACTTTGAATTCTATAATGGCTTCAACGGTTTCTTCAAAACATAATTTTTCATCAATTTTAATTTCTGGTAGTGGCATAGCTACCTCTGGGTTTGCTAGACACTTTCTTAGAGTTGACACATGAAAAGTGTTATGAATATCACTTAACTCCATAGGAAGTTCTAGTTTGTAGGCCACTTCTCCAACTTGTTCAAGGATAGGAAATGATCCTATATACATTGGGATCAACTTACCCTTATTTCCAAAACGAACCACTCATTTCCAAGGTGATACTTTCAACATTACTTTATCACCAAGTTGAAACTCAATTGACTTCCGATGTTTATCAGCATAATTTTTCTATCGATCTTGAGTTAATTCGTTCACGAATCTGATTAATTTTATCTGCCGTTTGTTTGAACTATTTCAGGCCCAGTTAGCTGTTTCTCACCCACCTTGTTCCAACACAACGTCGTTCGACATTTTCGTCCATACAATACCTCAAAAGGTGTTGTTTGGATACTCGAGTGATAACTGTTATTGTAGGCGAATTCAATCAAAGGCAAATGACCATCCAACGATCCTTCAAAATCAATAACACATGCTCGAATCATCTCTTCTAATATTTGGATTGTTCGTTCACTTTACCCATCCGTCTGTGGATGATAAGTTGTACTCAACTTAATCTGTAAACTCATTTCTCTTTGAAAACTCTTTCGGAACATAGACGTGAATCGACTGTCTCGATCGAAAATAATTGATAATGGAACACCTTGACGTGTCACCACTTCATCAATATATAACTTTGCTAACCGGTCCATAGAATACGATTCTTTCATAGGTAAGAAATGAGTAGACTTAGACAATCGATCCACAACAACTCATATAGCATCAAAACCCTTTGGTGTTCTAGGTAGTTTGGTTATGAAATCCATTGTAATGTGATACCATTTCCAAATCGAAATTTCTAACGACTGCAACTTACTGTAAGGGCGCTGATGCTCTATCTTTATTTGTAAGCAAGTCATACAATGCTCAACATGTCTTGCTATATCTTTTTTCATGTCAGGCCACCAGTAGCATTGTTTCATATCTAGATACATTTTATTCGTACCCGGGTGGATAGAAAAACGAGATTTGTGGGCTTTACTTAAAATTCGTTCTCTGAGATGACCATAACATGGTACCCAGACTCTATTATGAAAACATAATAATTCTCGATTGTGCTTTACCAATTCAGATCTCATCCCACCAAGTTGTTCTTGTTTGATCTTGTCTTCTCTCACAGCTTCACGTTGGAATTTTTGCAATTTTTCGTGAATGCTTGGCAATAACTTAGCACTTAATGCCATGGATTTGATTGTACCACTCCTTTCTTTACGACTTAACGGACATTTGTTTTGCCTGGATGATACAAAATCTCGCAATCATAATCATTAACCAGCTCTAACCATCGTCTTTGACGCATATTTAATTTCTTCTGATGGAACAAATGCTGCAAACTTTTATGATCAGTAAAAATATGGCATTTAGTCCCATACAAGTAATGCCTCCAAATTTTTAAAACAAAAACTACGACTGCCAATTCCATACCATGGGTAGGATATTGTTTTTCATGATCCTTTAACTGCCTTCAGGCGTAAGCAATAACCTTTCCACGTTGCATCAACACGCAACCTAAACCCAACTTCGAGGCATCACTATAGACCACAAAATCTTCCGTACCATCGGTAATGATAGAATTGGCGCGCTAGACAATTTATTTTTCAATGTTTAGAAAGCTTCAGCTTGTATTTCCTTCCATTCCAATTTCACAGTCTTTTTCTTCACTTATCAGTAACGTAACGACTAAACAAGTAAATAAATATGTAAAATCAAGATCAACTAATCAACTAATCAAGTAAAGTAAAATACTAAAATAGAAAAATGTATACCTAAGTACCACATGAGAAAATAAAGACCAAGGAGTTGATCGAGAGTTTTTTCCTTTGATTTCTGAAATTGAACTCGTTACTCACTCTCGGTATCTGTTCTGCTAGTCGACTTTGGTAACGGATTGGCGCCGATTTGGGAATTTGGGAAAGGACTAAGGTTAATTTATTGGGTAATGGACTAATGGGTATCATTTGGGTTACTAAGTTACTTGGTTTTGCAGATTAGATCATTAGCAACGTGGGCTTCGACAATGGAATTAATATACTAATTTTTAAAAAAAATTTCAGTTACATCCGTTTGAAGTTTCTAAAACAATAAATTTGCATCTTCTAAAACGATATGGTTGTAACTTTCAAAACGATACGGTTGTATTTTTACGAATTTAAACTTCTTTTACCCTTCAATAATAGAAAAATAATACGGTGACACCAAGACAAGGGTGTGGGTAATGAGATCATTCTTGATGGATGAGAGAGGAGATAGAGTCCATTTAAAAAGACAAAACATATTTAATAAAATAATAGAAATAAAACAACGGCCCTCATTGAATACCACATAATACTTGTATAAGATGGTAGTGTTGTGGTCTATTCCAATTCGTAAAAGGACAAAACATATATAATAAAATAATAGAAATAAAACAAGTGTTGTGGGTATTATGTGGTTATTTAATGGACTTATACTAACAAATAAGTTACAGGAATTAAAAAAAATCAAATTGAATACCACATAATACTTGTATAAGATGGTAGTGTTGTGGTCTATTCCAATTCGTGAGTGGGCCACGGTGTGTATGATTGCATCCTTGGGAGGTAGATATTCATTAATCGCATATAAATTATGGATAAAAATATCATGTCTCATTATTGTTCATCAATTAGATTGAGCCAAATCAAATTTTTATGTATTTAATTCATTTTCACATCATCTCTTTGATTATGTATATTCATGTGATTGATGGACAGAATGAGACGTTGGATTTTAGAATAGTTGATTTTTATCCATGAAATATAGGTATTTATCATAAATGAATTCGAATGATTCATTGATCGGGATGGTAGAACAGACCAAAGGTACCTATTCGGAAAAATTATGAACTGATGATAGAACTGTTACTCCACCATTTCATAAAGGATTCGACCTGGTTTAACAACAGCTACCCAATATTTAGGAGAGCCTTTTCATGAACCTATACGTGTTTCTGCGGTTCCCGTTGAGTTCTTACACTTTTATGTCTACCACTCAATTCATCCGATTACTACAGGGATGACCCAATCTGGAATATGAACCATTAAAGAAAACGCCTACTAAATTGATCACAAGAATATCAGCTATAGTACCTATTATCCAAAGAGAAATTCTTTCAGTACATAAAATTAGGCGTAAATTGTTTAAATTAGGCATAAATTGTTTAAATTAGGCGTAAATTAGGCGTAAATGACCACATAAAGGAGAGAAAGAAGTGCATTAAACAAAGCAAGAAGACGATCAGACGAGGTATTTTTGCACATGTTTAACATTTAATAAAACAAATTTAGATGGTTTTCTATTTGTCCATCAGTAATCAAAATTACATTAGTAGGAATATAAGCTGAAACATCTCCCGATTGGGTTTCAACTATTGGTAAAGCGGTCATACTTCCTTCACCTAAACTAGAACTTAATTTAGCAGCTCTTTCCAAAAGGCATGAATGTAAATAAAAAAAATCCCCTGGATAAGCTTCGCGCCCAGGTGGTCTTCGTAATAGAAGAGACATTTGGCGATAAGCTTGCGCTTGTTTAGAGGGATCATCATAAATGATTGAAGTGTGTTGTTCATGGTACATAAAATATCCAGTCTGCTCCTCTATAAGGAGCAAGGTTTTGTAATGTAGCAGGGGAATCCATCCTTTCGGATACCCCAATAGTATATTTCATTGAGCCCCTAATGGATTTCGGAATTTGAATGAATCGGAAGAYAAAAAAGACCATTATTATGAATTTTATCCATTTTTTGGTCCTTATTAGGTTATGTTCAACCTTAATATTTTTTTGAATTTTACAAACCAAATATTTTCTATTTGGATTTTTTTTCCATACATATGACATAACTATAACTTTTTCCTAGATAACTATTCATAGGAATATTCTTCATTTTTCCTTATATCAATAGAGTATCAACATTCAATCATCTCGACGAACAAAATGTCTGTTATGCTTATTATCTTTAGTTTGATCTATCTTAATTTTGTCCTTTATCCGAGTAGTCTTTTCTTTGCCAAATTGCCCGAAGCCTATACCTTTTTAAGTCCAATCATAGATGTTATGCCATTAATACCTTTGTTCTTTTTTTCTTTTAGCCTTTGTTTGGCAAGCTGCTGTAAGTTTTCGATAAGATCTTTAATACTATCCCAGAAAATTCATGATTTATTCAAGAAAAAATATAACAATTGATAAGATCAAATAAGTCTTACAGTATGAACCTTAGATTCAAACATTGAAATTATTGGATAGCTGCGAGAAATCCGGTTCGCCCCATTTCTCGATTCTAACATATTTTCTAGCGAAAGACCTTATTAGGTTAGGTCCCTTGCAATATCTCATTATGAGTATGAAAGTGATTAGCGGTAATCAAAGACTTGTTACAAATTTCGACTTTATTTGAATTTCAAAACTTAAATCAAAATACTTAATATCACGGCGATACAATTATACAAAACTTCTTTCTTTTATCACTTAGGAACCGTGTGAGATGAAAGTCTCATTTAGTAAGTCCCGAGCTCTTTCTTATGTATCAAGGATCATCGAAATAAGCAAAAATACTATTTATACAGAGAATACCATTTTTGGGGACATTTTGAATGCTTTCGGACGACTAACTATCAATTTATGTAAGATGCTAGATGCTAATTCCCCTTTCTGCTCTTTATAGTTGACCAACCCCACCACTGAATGATGAACTTTGCCAATTTTAGCCTCCAACCCGACCTCTTAGGTACTAGCTCCTGGTGCAACTTAACTTATGACCAAACAAAAAATGACTTACTAATGGCCAAAAATGAAAAGCTTATTCATAAGCTCAAGATAGCCAAGATGGAGTAGAAGATTTGCTCGGAGCTGTTCACTTTCACTTGGTCGACAATAAGACAAGATGAACATTGTGAGATGAGCCTCAAGCCCTAAAGGAAGGGCACGAACAAAAGATCTTGTTGGCGAGAATCAGGTCTGATATAAGAAGTTCCTCTCCTGGGAAAATAACTGACGATAGATAGCGAGGGGTACAAGTTCCAACTAGGATGTCATAGGAGCATCAAGCCACTCAAGTTTGAGGAGTAGTTTTCCACTCTGCATCTTCACGGAGAATTCTTTTTCACCACCGTAGACAATCAAGTGAAACCCAATCCACGAAATAATTTGATCTATGGACAACATCATTGTGGTAAAGGTCGCAATGCCAGAGGAATCATTACCATAGGGCATAGAGAGGGAGGTCGTAAGCGTCTATACCGTAAAATAGATTTTCGACGGAATGAAAAATACATAATGGTAGAATTGTAACCATAGAATACGACTTGAATTGAAATGCATACATTTGTCTCATACACTATAGGGATGGTGAAAAGAGATATATTTTACATCCCAAGGGGCTATAATTGGAGATACTATTGTTTCTACTTTCTGGTACAAAAATTCCTATAAAAATAGAAAATGCCCTACCTTTGAGTGCGGTTTAAACTATTGATTTATTGTAATTGGAATTTTGTTTTTGTCAAAATGTTTACTTTCATCCAAAAATTGACTCCAGCAAATCTTGTTTCCTTGAAAAATATTGTATTTCTATGCATACCCTTCCTAGTTTTTAGATTCAAATTGAAAGAAATTAGAATTCTCAATTCTCTACGGCGTCTACACGATAAAAAAAATTCAAGAATAAGAAAATCATAATTCTTTTTGTCTCCATTTAGAGTTTTTCTTTAATGTCTTGGTATGGATTCATCAAAATCATTCTTAGCAACATTTTTTGGTTTTTGATACATTTGATCACTTTGGTGAATATTTTTGTTAACCAATGAAATCCCTATGATTTGATATATAAAAAATTGTCTATCATTTTTTACAGATAGACTGGCACGTTCCATAATCAATACTTTATTTTCCATTAATTCTGTAAAATCCAAATGCTCAAACATTATATTCAGATTCATTTATTTCTTTCTAATACAAGATAGAACAATTTTTGTTACTTTTTTCAAGTTAATCAGATGAGGGTATACCAGGATATTATCTATTATTTTTTGATTCAATTTATTCCCATGTCCATTCCATTGTAATTGCAAGGGAATCTCCTGTAAGGATGATTCTTATTTTTTGGATAGGTTGTAAAAAAAGATTCTTTAATATTATTTTAATTCTTAATTTAACTATTGCTTTGAATTTGATGGGCTAAAACTTAAAAAATCCTCATTCTCTCTTTGAAATCAGACAAACAAAAAAAGGGAGTCCATTGAGTTCTTAAGAATTAGAAGATTTTTTTTATAAGTTTATTGAAGAAGTTCTATTTACTCAACATCTCAAAATGAAGATTTAAACAATGGTATTCCTATGAAAAAGACCAATTAGTTGATTACAAAAAAAATTGAAAGTATATTTATTACCAAATAAATAGGAGAATTTTCGAAAAAAAAAACTTTAGATATAATCTTTTATCATATAAATATATTCATTCTGAAACTAAGAAGAACTATATTTATAAATCATCATTAGAAACAAATAAGAACCGAGAAACTTCCAACATAAATAAAGAATTTTTTTAACATACTCAAGAATATTCCTATGAATAATTACCTAAGAAAAAGTTATATATGAAAAAAAATCCAGATAGAAAATATTTGGTTTGTAATATCTAAAACAATATTAAGGTTGAACCTAAACCTAATAAGGACCAAAAAAATGGATAAAATTCATAATCATGGTCTTTTTTTATCTTTCTAATCATTCAAATTCCGAACACTAGTCAATAAGATTGATGAAGTAGCAATTAATGCAAAAACAACCAATTGGAAAGCAAGAGTCATGCTTTTAATGCTCCAATCCAAGCTACCAACAAATGAACTATATCATTTGATCCCTATATTAGCCAAAAGTTGTACTAAAATACATCATACAGGGATTTTACCACGAACTCATTGATAATATATGATTTATTATATTACTACCCCTTTACTACTTTATTCGTACATGGAGTCGGGGGAGAATGGAATTTGGTTTTTTTGTTTTACAAATGGGTATGCTGGATCATACATCTATCCATATATTAAACTAAAGTTTAGCAATCCAACCCAAAAAAGGTGTTGGCGATTTTGGTTTATCATTAGGCATTTTAGGGTTTTATTGCATAATGGAGAGTTTCGAATTTCATGATTTAGTCCAAATATTCAATACCTTGATTTCTAATAATTAGGTCAAATTTTGAACTGGGACCTTCTCCCTCAAATCATACAAACAAAGAAGGAAATTCGTTGAGTTCTTAATAATTAGAAGATTTTTATTATAAGTTCATTGAAGAAGTTCTATTTACTCAGCAAATTTGCACATCCTCTTTTGTTTGTCCACCACTTTTTATATTATATTTATAATATACGTAATTATTATAATAATAAATAAAATATAAAATAACTTTAAAAAATGTTTGGCCTAATTCTTCTTCTGATGATCGTCTCAACCTCTAATCAAAAAGATACACGATGGTTATATTTCATCTTTTCAACAAGTTTAGTAATGAGCATAATTGCCCTATTGTTCTGATGGAGAGAGGAACCTATGATTAGCTTTTTGGGAAATTTCCAAATGAACAATTTCAACGAAATCTTTCAATTTCTTATTTTACTATGTTTAACTCTATGTATTCCTAACAATAGGTCCCGGAGACTTTTTGGTTCATCTTGCTATTCTCTGAGTTTACATACAACTACGTTAATCTTAGTAAAAGGTGTGTTAGATGCACGTGGTTCCAATATAATGTCAGATAAAAAGGATTTCGGTTATAGTTTTCCGTGTGAGAGCCCAGGACGAGGCAGTACTTGTGGTATTTCGGCTTGGAGAATTTTATTTGGCAGGTTTTTTGGATGTTAAGTACATTGGATGGGTTACTTTTTATTGATATCGGAAGCACATTGCATTATGGCAGGGTAATGTTTCGCAGTTTAATGAATCTTCTACTTATTTGATGGGCTGGTTAAGAGATTATTTATGGTTAAATTCTTCACAACTTATTAATCCATATAACCCTTTCAGCAGTTCTCCCACTTCTAGATGAATTCTCTTGTTGCTACTTCAGAAAAAGAACCAGGAGGTTGATTGATCATTACCTTGATGATATAAGATAATAAAAGAATTCTCTATTTCGCATGATTCCCTGTGGGTTCCTCTTCCTCCAATTCTTTCCATTCTACCAATGAATAATCTATAATAATTCGTAAATCTAGATTGGCTATATGTTGTCTGATAGAACTGCCCCCGGTAGACATCTCTTGATTTCGAAATGTATCAAAGCTCTCGGTAGTTAAAAAAAATTGGGATCTTGTATTTAATTTCCTAGGTTGGATTTCATATCCCAAAAAACCTCGTAGCCGAAAAAAGTGGGTTTTTTTAATCAATGGGCCTAGCAAAATAAAAATTGGGATAAGATGTCCCCTCCCCCAAAAATAAAATATGTTCTTGTAAATTTTATAAAATACTAATATTAAAAGAATTTAAACACTTTGGTTTAGAGTAAAAATTGTTTTACCGAATGGACATTTGTCTTTTTACCACTTGGAAATAAAAAGGTTGACAATCAATGAAAGACCAAATCTTTTGAAATTTGTGTGTAAATATGTCTATTGATTTCAAAAATGACAAAGAACTTCATATTTGAACTGCTAGAACGTCTATAAGAAGATAATCAAGACACTTGTATTGCAAAGAAAGTAAATATATTTTACATTCTGATTCGTTAAGATGTCCAAAAATGAGATTAAAAGAAAATTAAAGAGAAATTCAAGCACTTTATCCTATATTTTGAGAACTTTTGGCACTTGATAAACTCTATGAGATCAAAATCTTCTTCATCTTTTGAGAGATTTCTAATACGACACTCATCCAACACGAGATCAAAATCACTTGTGCTATTCATTGATATTATTATCAACTTTAGTGAATTATTTGAGTGTGAATAAGAAAATATACATTTAAAGCTTTGACGAAAAGAAATGCTTTTGATTATTCTACCATTAGAAACAATATATATGGGATCGGCGTGTTTAGAGGTAACCTCAAAAAGTTGTTGATCCACTCTACACCGCCGTGGTTGTTTTTGTTTTCCAATAACTTTTATAATATGCATTACTGTGTTGTGCATGAAGTGCATAATTTTCAAAAATCAAGGTTATTACCCTACAAGAAAATTGGCTTTATAGGACGTATAGATAGTCGAAGTGTCCTAATAGAATAGTTTATAGAATTTAAGTTTATAGAATCAAATTATAAAGTATCATATCTAAAAGTTTTACAATACTTTTATATGACGCTTTTAGGCATTTTAACAAGTTTTACAAGACGTTTTTAAAACAAAGTGTCCTATTAGTCATTTTACATGATGCTTCTCAATATCTTTTTATAGGACATTTGTGCTTATAGGACACTTTCTCAAATAGTGTCTATAAAGTAATTAATACGACATTATATTTTCAAAGCACCCTAAAAACTTGTTAAAAGGAATTTAGAAGGTACGAAGCACGTGTCAAGCTTTTGGAGGAAAGTTTGTCCTTTGCTACAGTAAACAGTCATTTTGGTTGTATATGAGCATTCCTCTTTTCATAAAGTAGGTAAGCACTATAGAGTCAATGGAGTGGCTCCGTACTGTACTACACTCTAGAAAAGGTATGTGTTTGTCTTTTGTGTGATGGAGAACAAGACAAACAATCGTGTTTGGTAAGTTTTCTTTGATCGTTGAATACTGGAATGACACTAAAAGGTCTCTTCAGTATTCACTGAAACTTGCATAGACTTCACACATATATAGACGAGCTTGTAATCACTGAATGCTGCTACGAACTTGCTGGTCTCTAATATTCAGCTTTTGTCTTCGACATCGTTGAGTTTTGTCTTTTTGAAGTATAACAATCTCTGAAGGAATTACAATCCATGTTCAGCGTTCACTGAACAGACTCAGTGATGATCGTTAAAACTGAATAACATAAATCTTATACTTCGTAAGGTAAAAGGGATCGTCATCAAATCAATAAGAGAGAGAATCAACACTTTCTTTGGTACACATTGTACCAGACTCACCCAACCACTACTAAAAACGGGGTACATGATACCCGCATCTAACCACTTCAAAATTTCTTTCTTAACGACCTCCTTCATGATGGGATTTAATGTGCTTTGTGGTTGCACATTTCCAACACTATTTTCTTCCAAAATTATCTTGTGACCTCTCAACACCTTTGTCAACCTTAATTCTTGTTTATTACTTAATTTTGAAGAAATAATTACTAGTAAGTTTTCCTCCTCCATAAGATAAATATACTTAAGGTGACTAGAGAGTGGCTTTAATTCTAACTCCGGGGCTTGCTTTATGGATGGGACTTGGATGGTTTCATCTTCAAAGTCAAGTTATTCAAAAGCCGCTAAATCTTCCAGCTCCTTACCTTAGGGGCTTTCGTGTCACTAGGCAAAGTTTCTAAAGGTCTACCCGTGAGATTGACGGCAAATTAGGCAAATTAGGCAAGTTAGGTTCCGAAACTTCTTAATGTTGCATTGGTTTGGTTTATAAAATCTTTGAGTAATAATTCGAGTGAACCATTGATGTTCGATCCATTTTGCCTAGGCACATGTGATTGTGAAGGTTGCCCATTTTGGTAGTTGTGAGGAGCACTTTGTCCATATCCCGGGATATTTTGTGGCCGATTTTGAATTTGGGTTACCCTGGAGGGTTTAAGTCCAAGATTTCCGGCCTAAGAAAAATTGGGGTGATTCCTCCAATTTGGATTATATGTAGGAGAAAATGGGATATTTCTAGCATGACTCCCAACATAATTTACCGAGACGGGATTTCCGAGGGAATATTCATAAGATTGGCCATCACCGCAAAAAACACAAGATTCGATCACAGATGGATTGGACATTATGGATTGAACTTGATTATTTTCCACATTTAAGTTTAAATTGGTTTTTTACCAAATTAGTTAAAGCTACAATTTGAGCATTTAAAGAAGAGATGACATCAAGTTGGTGAATGCCCGAGGCAGATTTTGAAACAACAGCACGAGGATTTGACCATTCAGTATTATTATTAGAAATTCTTTCCAAAATGTCATACCCCTTGTTATAAGTTTTAGTTGTGAAAGCTCCATCGGCCATTGAGTCAAGAATAATTTTAGCTGCAATGGAAAGTTCATTATAAAATGTTTCCAATTGAATACAATGAGGGATTCCTTGATGAGGACATTGCCGTAGAAGGTCCTTGAATCTCTCCCATGCGTCTGAACCGTTTCATCTTTTTCTTGATAAAACGTCATAATTTCATTTCTAATTTTTACATTCCTTGTCAGAGGAAAGTATTTTTTAGATATTTTTCCACCAAATCATTCCAAGTGAGGATCAAGTTTAGTGGTTGATAATTTAGCCATGCTCTAGCTCTATCCTTTAATGTGTAAAGAAAAAGTGTCAAGCGTAAGGCTTCTTGTATGACTCTGGGAATTTTAAAATGATTCGTCATTTATATAAAAGATTTTATATGAGACTGCGGTTTTCCGTTGATAATCCCCAAAACTGACCCATTGCAAAAATCATATGAAACATTATCAGTTTTGGTTCAAAAGTTGTTGATATCATTTCGTGCCTACCTATTTCCGTAGCCAATTGACCTTATGATGGAGTTACGTAGTCCCATATGCCTCTATTTTTATCATTGACAATTTTAACCGTGGCCTCCCGATGAGGTAGATTATCCTCCATGGTACAGTTTAAATTGGGATTTTTCTGATTATTTCTACCTCCTCTACGTTTTCTAATGGTTCTTTCTAATTCAAGATCGAGGGGTAAAAGTTCACCGTGTTGTAGCCGTGGCATACAACACGGAAAGTACGATTGAAACAAATGACCATGGCTCTAATGAAAATCAATATTTCAGAATAAAAATCGTGTCAATCCCTGACAGTGGCACCAAAATCTTGGCAGCTTTGGATCATTCGTGTTCACACAGTGGACACAAAGTCCCCCACAGTGGCGGTGCAAGTACATGCCGACACTATGATCGCTCGCAAGTAATAGAATGGTAAACTACCGAGATCGTTTCCATAGGGATTGAACTACTGAGAATCGAACACTTTCATGAACTTCTTGATCGTGTTTCGGTTTGTGAATAAAAGTTGGATTTTTGTTTATAAAAAGCTTTAAAAGAAGAAATTGGCGAAATGAACTTATAGAATAAAGGATGGGCATGGATGTAAGTATTTCTTAAGATAAAATTAACAATATAATAGTTAGAAACTTATGAAATATATATTAAAATTCCAATATCTCGAAAGTGAAGATTTATAAACAGTCCCCACAAAGTTCTATTCTCACCACTTCATAACTTGTTGATTTAGCTAAACAGAAGAAGAAATAAAATTCATACTCAAATCTCTTTGTAATATGAATCTCCAATGCTTAATCATTAGCTAAATACATGCAAAATTTGGATCTCTATGTAATTATCAAATACCCTCTCAAGTTCTTTGTGCATCACTTAAGTCGTATTTCGAATGCGCTTATCTCTGGGTCAAATATCTAATATAAACACTTCAAAATGATCGGCTCATCCGCATTGAGTTTATGTCTCGTCTTAAATGACCAGGTTTACGAAGTGCTAAAGAGTAAAAACACTTAATTAATGCATAAAAATCCTAAGTTAAACTCACACTCACACCCATATAAGTAATTAGCTCATAATAGACATAAGGAACATAATATAAGACAATAAATAAGACTGAAATATAATTTTCATTAAAATAAAACTAAATTCTATTCCCATAGTGATGAGATTGTGAGCAGCATATTACAACTTCAATACAAGAAATTTATATATTAAACTTAAATTAAGAGGAGAAGAGAAGAAGATTTCAACTAGTAGTGCTTCCAAGGATGATCTTCAAAGTGAACCCAATGTCTCTTTATACAGGGGAGGAATGTATAAGGATGGAAAATATTATCCAAGGGAAATTAAGCATACAAAAACCTTGGGACAAAGACCATCTAACAATTATTTTAAAAAATCCAAAATACAATTTTTCAAAGTAAATCCAGCTGTAGGAGATCTTTGATTAAGATCTTCAAGAAAACATTTTCCACAAAGTAGAAGCCCATAAAAAATTTGTCAACTTCCCACAGTGGTGATACTATGGGCAGTTGTCAGAAAATACAGGTTTTCAAAATAAATTTTCATTCTTTGTGTTTCATGTTATTTAAATATAATTGTATTAGATTTTAATTAATATAAATTATTAATTGTTTTTTTTTTTCTGTTATATTTACATTATATTTTAAAATCATATGAATTATTAATAAATATTTTTTTCCTTTTA
>NC_037530.1:30835683-30845889 GCF_001531365.2 Cynara cardunculus var. scolymus
CACGTAAAAGTTGTATGTATTAAAGTAACTACAATAAAAACTTAATACTAATATATATATATATATATATATATATATATATGTGTGTGTGTGTATGTGTGTGCATAATATATATATATATATAGAGAGAGAGAGAGAGAGAGAGTCAGGTTCAAGAGAAAACTTTAAAAAATGAAAAATTGGGGAACACTCTGATAACCGTTCATTTAGACCGTACATGTAATTTGTAAGCAATTTGTCCGGTATGCATAATATGCACACGTGCATAAAATCAAAAAACAGCTTCAATATATTACTTATATATACATGTGCATACGATTCAGATGAACGTTCACCAGGATGTTCTTCAGTTTTTCATTTTTTTGATATTTTTCCCTAAACCTCCTCCTATATAATATAATA
The DNA here is from genome assembly GCF_001531365.2 of Cynara cardunculus var. scolymus. Lineage (NCBI taxonomy): Eukaryota > Viridiplantae > Streptophyta > Magnoliopsida > Asterales > Asteraceae > Cynara > Cynara cardunculus. Next base: position 30,836,086 of record NC_037530.1, read on the forward strand.
TAGATAATAATAACATTTTTACAGAAATTGTAATATATATAGGATATATGTATTCAATATTAATAATAATAACTAATAATAATAATAATAATAATAATAATAATAATAATAATAATAATAATAATAATAATAATAATAATAATAAGGGATCATAAACAGGGAAATTAATTAAAAATAGCCACTTTGACGAAAATTGGTGAAGGTTCTCATTTGGTGGTTTTGTCTATGAAGATGAAGGACATAGCAACATAAAGACAAGTTTAAACAAAACCCTTCATCGTTGGGTTTTATCACCAAGGGGTGGGGTGTGTGGCTGATAATGCGAAAGGAGGAAAGAGAGGTGAGGAAAGAAAGGGTAAAAATCTTTGTAATAGATTAGAAAAAGACTAAAATATATATATATATATCCATGAATTAATAGGAAAAATCTTTTAACATAATGGCAATCACAACTTTTAAAAGTAATAGTTGTGTATTCGTGCAATGCGGTGGGAGCTTGAATTTTAACGATTTTGAAGTTTCACTGGTTCTATTAGACAAGATTTTGCGATGATATAAGTTATAATTGGTCTTTACATATTAATACAATTTGAATAAATAAGAATTATGGTTCCAATTACAGTCTATCAATGAAAAAATTGTATAACTGTTTAAAATCCAATATATTTAAAATCCAACATGCTTAATCGACTCCACAAATGTGTTCGATTTATACCAAGACCAAAGAATCTAGAGATCGAAAGCGAGACCAAAAGTTATAGAGCAATTGAATGAGAGATGAATTAAAGAACTTTTAATAACTCTTGGTGAATATCAGTTTGAATCTCGACCTTGGATGAAATTTATATCCATGAATTGATAGGAGTTTGTTGAATGGACCAAATCTTTTAACACAACAGCAACCACAACTTTCAAAAGTATAATAAATATTTCAATATAGACATGATATATGATAAAAAGTTACAACCATATAGAACAAATGTACATACATTACTTAAATTAAAAAGTATAAAGCACAAGGACCGAATCCATTAAATTGCACAAACGTTTATTTGAATGTGTCTAGGGATTAGATATATTAAATGTTTTAATAATTTATGATAAAAAAAAGAATAAAAAAATAGAGACGAATGTAGTATTTTTGTAGATTTAAACTTTTGTTTATTCGTTTTAACAAATTTATGAACAACGTTTCAAGTGGTACCAAATTATAAGGAGGGGACCAACACTCTGTTACCATATACCACTCTAAACGAAAAAGGAAACAAAAACATATAGTTGACATAATCGTATGGCTATCATCATGACTTCGTTAATTACATTATCATTGTCTACATAACCAAAAAAAAAAAACTACTGGCAGAGGATCATAACATTCCAACAAATGGCACTACTTTTTCTTTTCCTTTTTCTCTCTGTTCCCCTCCTCTATCTTCTTTCCAGAACGTTCATAAGCAAATCAAGATTCAATCCACCAGGCCCTCCAAGACTTCCCTTTATTGGAAACTTGCACCAAATCGATCTCTCAAACCTCCATACTTCTCTATGGCACATCTCCAAATCCTACGGCCCGATCATATCTCTTCGCTTCGGTTTCATCCCAGCCATCGTTGTTTCTTCAGCACGTCTAGCTAAAGAAGTCTTGAAAACCCAAGATATTATTTTCTGCAGTAGGCCACCATTACGTGGCCAATTAAAGGTGTCTTATGATGGCCTCGATGTAGCTTTTTCACCCTACAACAAGAACTGGAGAGAGATGAGAAAGATTCTCATGCTTCATTTGTTAGGCCCTAAAAGGATTCAATCTTTTAGACATATCCGAGAAGATGATGTCTCAACTACTATGAAGAATATACATGAGTTGGCTCTTTCCTTTAAGCATGTAAACTTGAGTGAAATCATGAAGAGCATGACCAGTAACATGATGTTAAGAGTAGGTTTTGGTATGAGGTACCAAGATGGAAATGAAAGAAAGGAGGTTCTTCAATTACTTACTGAATTTCAGGCAGTGCTGGCAAAGCTCTTTTTTTCAGATCTTTGGCCTGGTCTGCCTTTTGTGGGTTTGGTTGATAGGTTATTGGGCAAGGTGGATCAGGTAGAGAAATGCTTCAAATATTTTGATTCATTTTACCAACAACTCATTGATGAACACCTCAACCTTCAAAACCCTAATAAGTCGCATGATCGGGAAGAAGAGGACTTTATCGACATTTTACTACGACTCAAGAAAGATCAACTCTTCAATCTCACTTACGATCACATTAAAGCCATGCTCATGGTAATCACTATATGCTCTTTTTATATTGGCTCAATAAAAGTTTATGATATATCTATGAAGTCAAACGTTTACTTTAATATCTATGCACAAATGCATTTATAGTGATAGAGATATGGACGTATACTAGCATACATGGTCATTTTCCCTCAAAACATTTGTAGTTAGACTAATTTTATAGCCAATACATGTATATTATTCATGAATGTGAAACATATGGTACTCTTTTTTCAGATTATGAAATAAAATAAAGAGCAAAATGCATAAAATAGCAATCTACTTTTATAAATTTTATTATTATAGTATTCTACTTCCAGTTTTTCTTATTACAGCAATGTATTTTCAAACTATTTTTTATTATAACAGTATACTTTGAAAAATTTACCTATTATAGCATTGGGTAACCTTTTGATTTAGATTTACCTATTATACCTGGCTTCTAGGCTACCTCATTGTCCACGTAGGTTGTCCACATATATTATAGTGATGTGATTTTCTTACTATATCGTTGTACTTTTAAAATTATTTTTTTATAACATCTACTAGTTCTTATTAAACACTGTATTTTTAATTTTAGTATTTAGATATTTTACATGTTATCTAATAAATATATTAAATGAATTAAAAAAATTCTAAATTATTCATTAATATATCAATATCAATAAAACTAGTAGAATACAACTTATCTCGCTGATATTTTTTTTAACAATATGTGTTTTTTGAAAAAAAAATTAGGAATTGTTCATTTCTTACCAAAAAAATATTATCTTTTAAAAAATATATTATAATTGTTCAAAAAGTTTTACTTGAAGTATAAAAATATTAAATTAATTATATTTTATGAATTATTTATTAATATAACAATATTAAAAAATTGTAGATCACAATTTATGTTGTTAACATTTTGAAGAGAACTTTAAAAGATATGTATTTATCTAAACAACATAGAATAAGAAGTGTTATCTTTTTTACAAACAAAATGAATCTCGAAAATAATGTTTCATATTTATTTAAGAAAAAATTTATTCTAGAATATTTAATTTGCATGTAACTTAATAAGGAAAAGTCAAAAAAAATGTTTTCATAGATCATAGTAATGAAAAATGAAAATCACTAATAATAATTTGAAATAGATTTTTATTTTTATTTTAGTCAAGTCATCAAAATAATGTGTCATCCACATCACATCATTAAAGCCACACAAGCAAAAAAAAGTCAATGGGTTTAACCAATTTAAAAGGTAACAGATTAACATTGCTATTATGGGTAGATTTTTTAAAATACAATGTCTTAATAAAAAATAATTTAAAAGTATATTGTTGTAATAAAAAAAAAAAGTAGAAGGCTATAATAAGAAAATTTATGAAAGTAAGTTGTTATTTCATGCATTTAACCCTAAAATAAACATATCAAATAGTTTTATATTGTGAAACAAATACATATTAATTAATAATTTAAATCTTAGATAAAGCAAAAAAAAAAAAATATATATATATATATATATATTATATCTACATGTGAAATAATACAATTGAGATTGGCTCACATGGTATTCAACATTTTTTGGTTTTCTCAGAACCACTCAAAAGTTAGAAACACGAGCCAATCTCAACACGATATTGTTTAACATGAATTTTTTTTGTTCTAGTTTATGATTTATGATATGGTTTCACATGTATTGGTTTCACAATCTGGAACTTATAAACATATGTCGTTTGTTTATTGGTGGCATCACCTAGCTATTATTTTGGGAATTAATTAGGATCTTACGATCATTCTTTCTTTCTTTGCTTTCTTTGCTTTCTTGGTTCCAATATCTATATGTTTCCATTCTTCATGTTTTAGAATGTATTGGTAGCGGGAACGGATACTATTGCTGTTACCGTGGTTTGGGCGATGACAGCACTAATAAAGAACCCTAAAGTCATGAAGAAAGCACAAGAAGAAGTAAGAAATGTGGTTGGAAAGAAGGGTAAAGTAGATGAGGATGATCTTCCAAAACTTACCTATCTAAAGGCAGTGGTAAAAGAGACCTTAAGATTATACCCTCCGGCTCCTCTTCTAATACCACGAGAAACAACAAAAGATGCCATTTTACATGGCTACAAGATCAAGCAAAAAACCCTGGTTTTCGTGAATGCATTGGCTATCGGAAGGGACCCTGAATGTTGGGAGAGCCCTGAGTTGTTCTTGCCTGAGAGATTTATGGGTAGCAATATTGACTTTAGAGGGAATGATTTTGAGTTCATACCGTTTGGGGGCGGACGAAGAATCTGTCCAGGAATCTCGATGGGAGATGTTATGGTGGATCTTTTACTTGCTAATCTTATTTACTTGTTCGATTGGAATTTGCCTGATGGCATGAGGAAAGAAGATGTAGACTTTGAGGTTTTGCCTGGATTAACCATGCACAAGAGAAATGAGCTTCGCCTTTTAGCTCATGTTAACTTGTAAATGATTATCACCCAAAAACTTTCACTCTTTTAAAATAAATTATCATATTTCTATTTTAATTTGTACCAAAATAGATATTTATTTTCAAGAACAGGTGTTTGGTTTCCAGTTCCACCATTAATCATGAGATGAAGAATTATGTTACGCCCTCTAATGCAGTATGTTGTGGTATGGTTTAAGTGGTTTGTACCTTAAGGATTTTGTTGTGAACATTTATTTTAGAGTGAAGAGAGTATTTATTATATCTGAATGGTAGAAAAGTTGTTTTATAAAAACCCCGGTTGTTTCAGAACGTACTAGTTGTGCACCCGTGCATTGCAATGAGATGTAAAATTTGTACAAAAAAGAAGCATAAATATTCAAGATAAATACGTTTTTACCAAATAAAAAATATATAGTTATATCTAACTTATATAAATATGACAAAGGGTTAATTCTAATAACCTTATGGCTGTGAAAAATATATTTCCTTATATATTAATGTTTGTTAGGTGAACAGTTATTTTGAATATTTATAATATAGTAAAACAAAGATTTTTCATAAGTATAGTATTAGAAACAATCACAATCACAAAGGTGGCATACATAAACAAGAATACCTTAGCATATTTTCATTTCAATGTGAGGAGCAAAATATATCAAAGCTTGGTTTTAGTTTTATTTAGTGTAACAAACAATTTTTTTTTCTATTTTGTATCTATTTTGACTTATAATCTACTGACTTGATAACATTGTATGTATAGATGTCAAGTGGTCAATTAAATTGTAAAACTAAATACATAGATTACAAAGTTAAATTATAGTTTTTATTTTTGTTAATTAAAAACTCTTGATTTTTTATTTTTATAATATGTTTTTCCTGATTTTCCTAGAAACTTAATGGCTAGGACTTCCATCTTCATTCAGAATTTAGGGTTTGAGTTCTTCTAATTCCAATTTCCATCTATGCTACAAGTTCTTTAAGCTATGAAATCTTTGTCCCAACTACAGTTAAGTTTTAGGAATTTAAAAATGGCGCAAGAGACCTAGAGAAAGTAAGAGTCTGTTTGTTAACAAATTAATAAGACTCACAACTTATTTGATCTGCTATGTTAGTTTTCTTCCCTTGTAATCTTGTAATATAAATAGGCCGTATAGTTAGCTTTGTTAGGTAACCTTCTATCATTTCATTCGTGAGATCTTTGAGAGAGAAAATATGTTGAGAGAAGACATCATTCTGTATTCATCATCAAGAACATTATGTACTTCAAATATACATCAATGACATGTCGACATACTTGAATCAATCTTTGTGTTCTTGGTCTTGATTAACTGTATATTTATGACTTGAATCTGGGCTAACAAGATCCATATTTCACCTATTTGTGTAAATGGTCAAATGCAATTGTCTACGAAAATAGGTTATTTAGGGTGCGTTTGGTACGTAGACAGGACAGGACATGACAAGTGTTCTGCGTTTGGTAAGACATGACAGGACATGACAGAACTGGTTAAATTGATCAATTTACCCAGTGAGTTGTTTAGTATTTTTTCACTAAATAATCAATATAAATGTTAACAAATACTATTTAAAAATACAAAAAAAAATTATAAAATCAATGTTAATTAACAACTCATATTCATAAATCAAAAGATTTAAACATCATATTCACCAACACAAAAGTTAAAATGTTTACCAACATTCAAATGTTTCTTTTATGTACCAAAAAACCTAAACACAAAAGATCAAATGTTTACAATTGTGTACCAAAAGACTTAAACACAAATGATCAATTGTTTACCATCTAACATCACATATCTAACTTCTTTAAGATGGTCCTCACAAATTTTGGCTTCAAAGTAGCATTAATGTTATTCCATAGGCGTAGTTGAATCGGGTTATCGGCAAAATACATGCTAATAGCAATAACCTAATCATCATCAAAACTCATGTTGCTTAACTCATCGGGCATAGTTTGTAAACCCAGAGTACCAAAAACTGATACCAACTTGCCCATTTCCTCGGATAACGAATTCAACCCCTTTTCAATCATCTTCATTGCATCTTTAGAAACACCAACTTTTCTCTTTCTCTTTTTAGATGATGCTTCTACGTCTGTAGGAATAGAGGATGCAGAAGCGCCTTTAGAAAGAGTAGTCAAAGGCACGTTCAATTCTTCGGTATCAGTATCGACTTCACTTTCCAAATTGATGTGCTCCAATGCATCGGCGGCAGATTTCTCCATCGATCCTGTAGCTCGATCTTTTCCAAATATCGTCTTCAGTCGCTCATATTGGGGAAACGGTTTGTTGGCAATATAATTTTTGCTTGGACGTTTCTATAAAAAAATGCATACATATATATAATGTTAATCATTATCCATATAAAATTAAATATTAAATAATCACATAAAAAATATAAGTGTTACCTTTAAGTATTCCTCTAAAACTTGAGCATCCACCGTTACACATTGATGCGCATCATTCCAACCGAAAACACTTGTATTCAACATATCATAAGCTGTTGAATATTTATCTTTGAGTCGCTTCATTTTGTTTTGTATATGTTTTGATGCTATATTGAGGCACATGATCTTTTCATGCATCTTTAAAACGATTTGCTCATATGTGTCGATCCGAAAACACCCATTATCACTCTTACCACCGGTGGCTACAATCTCTTGTAGAATGTTAATCTGTATATCCTCTTCTTGGATGCTCCAATTACGTCTATTCGCCATCTTTTAAATTCCAAAAATTAACATCGTGACAATAGTAATAAAACAATACGTTACGATAAGCATTTTAAAAACTCAACAATAGTAATAAAACAACATATTACGATAGCATTTTAAAATTCAACATTAGCAACAAAATAATACATTACGATAACATTTTAAAATTCAACATTAATAACAAAATAATACATTACAATAACATTTTAAAATTCAAAAATAGTAATAAAACAATACATTGAGTCCATTCATCTATTTGACATCCACAACTGAATCTCTTGGGCTATGTCATCTCTCCCTTGAGTCTACTTATTACTTGATTCAACAACATCAATAGATCCAACATCATCATTGGATTCAACTTGCTCTTCCCCTATAGGCATATCTTCTAGTGTGAGTGTCGTGTTTTCTTCCGGATCAAGAACCATGTACATCCTAATAAAATTATGTAGAAAAGCACATGCTATGACCATTCTTCCTTGAAGTTTTATTGGATAGAAAGAAAGACTTCATAATATGGCCCAACGTTTCTTCAAAATACCAAAACACCTTTCTATGATATTCCTAACTTGTGAGTGTTTCATGTTAAAATATTCTTCCTTGTTTGTAGGTGTATGACCAATGTGTTCTCATTCTCGTAAATGATACCTAGTGCCTCTATATGGTGCCAAGAATCCGTTACCATTGACATATCCTGCATCAGCCAAATAGTAATTATCCATTGGGAATTTTAAACCATTATTCCTTGTAACCACATCTCGTAGTACCCTAGAATTGGAGCTGAACCTTCCCAACCGGATAAAACATAGATAAATTTCATGTCCTGAGTGCATGCACCTAATACATTAATCGCAATATGACCCTTTCTTGTTCGGTATCTTGGTTTATCGGACTCAAGTACAGTCACTTCAATGTATGTTCCATCTATTGCTCCTAAACAATCCTATAAACAAAATAACTTGGTTTTAGCTAAATGGTAAATGTTTTATATTACAAATAATGAGAGAAACTCACAAGGATTACTTTAAATCATTTCCATCTTCTGCGGTACAATCATCCTCTACCAGAGTTGGTTTGCTAAACAAAATGTCTTGCAATCGCAGCAAAGCACTTAAAACTCGATGAACATACCTACTAATTGTTTCCCCCGACCTATAAAATCTAACTTGAAGACATATATTTTTGGTGTGATGTGCTAAAATGTTTACAAACGTAGCAACTTGTTCTTCAATTGTCACATTATCATCATCTAATAGTCCACCACGTGTTTTTAGCAACTCACACAAAATAGCAAATGCATTCCTATCCATTCGCAACTCATTTACACAAATAATATCACTTTCACGTGTTATGCGTTGGATTTCTATCGATCTAATTTGAAATCTACTGAATGTTCTTTGTCTTAAAGTTCTCATTCGATCATGTCTTTGTTCATATTCAATTAACCAATTCGTAAAATTGGCCAAAAATATGAGCAAGTCGATGTAAGCTTTCAAGACTGTAACAACTATAATTAGATTGTTCTGATCCATTCTACAGAAAAAGAAAAAAAAAAACAAAATCAAATGGAAGCAATTATCTACATGTAACATCAATGTGCTTCAAGTAGAATGGATCATATCAACATTTCAAGTACATAACTACATATCACACTTGAGTTGCAACTTACAAGCCACAATTATTATATGGTATTTACCCTACATGTTTTTTAGATTTCTAACCATGCACTAAAATTCAAAATGAAAATTGAATGCAGGAATGTGAAAGAAAGCCAATTTATGGCATTGCATGCATTCCCCTGTATCAAGGGTGTTTAAATTACAAGGTTCTAGTTGGTTTTCATAGAAACAATAGGCAAAATGAAAAGGCCAGCACCAAGAGATGCATAAATCACCTGTTGACACCTAAATGCTTTATTTGTTTAGAGAAAATGGTTCCACCTAAATTCTTTCCATCAATGGATACACCTTTTTGCAACTCCAGAACAATGAGGAAGAAGACATGCAATACATGGTTCCACATGATCATATTAAAGTGAAAATAAAAAGGTGAAATCGAACTTAATATCATCCATTAAAGTGAAACTACAATTATTCCAACCAAAYAAAAACTAAATTGTTTAAAGGCAAAAGACAATATTCATTATGGTGGCGGGGGGAAATGTTGAGATTGACTGAGCTGTGTAAACAAAACAGCCATATCTTGAAGTCGTCTATCCTGTTCCTCCTCCCTCTGTCGTCGTCGCTCCTCCGCCGCCTGCCATCGCTCCTCCTCCGTCAAACGTCGCTCCTCCTCTGCCGCCCGCTGTCGCTCCTCCGCCGCCCGCCATCGCTCCTCCTCCGCCAAACGTCGCTCCTCCTC
>NC_037530.1:30853526-30855349 GCF_001531365.2 Cynara cardunculus var. scolymus
GGTAATCCGCCGGAAAAATTCCGGCGGAATATGTCCGCCAGAAATTCCGCCGGAAATGCCCAGTTTTCTCGTAGTGTAATCAAATAGAAGATGAATATCTCATTTTAAAATATAAAAAATCTAAAATATAATTAGAATAATTATCGAGTTCAACAAAATAAATAATTATTATATTTATAAAAAATTATATTATTAAACAAAATATAAATTACTTCGTTCTTGTACATAAATAAAATTACAAAAAAATTGAATTAAAAAATTACACAAAAAATGAGGAATTTCAAATAGTTAATTTGATACTAATATCGATATATTTTTGTCAAATTTATATGATATCTTAAAACATATATTTTATTCAAAAATAAAAACATCATCGCTTTCTCAAAATCACATAAAGCATATTATAACATCGACTGAGATATAAAATAAAATGAAATGTTAAAATCACGATGTATCTCGCTGCATTGCACAAGTACGCTTCTAGTAATACTTAAGACGTCTAAAAGGACACATAGTGGTTTGATTATATGAATTAAATCATAGAAAACAGTTTATTAATACACATCTATGATTTTTTTTCTTAAATCCTTAATTCCAGGATCAGATTTTTCTTTGACGTCGTTTCAACCAACCATTTTGTTTTTTATTTGGAAACAAATTTGAGTTTGAATGGATGATCTTATCCTCCTTTGTTGAATGATGGACAGAGAGAACGTGATGGATATTTTACGTGGGACCTGGACTATGTATTATTATGATTATTTCCATAAATAGGCTCGTTTTGTCAAACTTATTGAATTGAAAGGAAGGCGGCTGCTTATATTTTGTGTGGTTTTCTTTGTTTAGGGGTTAGGTTTGACATTGATATAAAGATATGCTTGTATTCGAGAAAGATGTATAAATGTGATTTGAAGTTGTAACATATATAATTAATTTTCAAAATAAAAATATATGATATGATACGACTCGTGTCGGTCTCGTTAATTAATATATATATATATATATATAGGCTCATTTAAGAAAGAATTGATTAGTTGTGTTAACTATGAGATCCAATCTCAAACACATATCAACGGATAAATTAGTAAATTAGTAATTTTGGTAATTTAAGTTAAAATTATAATTAGAGGGCATTTTAAGTATTTTTAAAAACTCCTCGCTCCTACCTCCGACCTCCGATCTCTCTTCTCTCTGGTGAACATTATTCCGGTCGTTACCAAGTAATCACAAAGCTGCACAATGTGATGCCCATTGTGGTATCACTGTGATAGCATTGTGATGCCAACTATGATACCAACTCAAACTTTAAAAACAAAATCAAATACATAATCTAAATTTAAGAGATACATACARACTATATGCGTTGTGATACCCAAAATACATACAACATGCACTGTGATACCCAGTCATGTGATACCCTTTGTATACATACAACATGCACTGTGATACCCTGTGTATACATACGTGTCATGAGATGAGATCGATCTACCGGAGATAGGAGTCGTCGTGCGACGAGATCTGATTCCTCTACCCCTCAGCATTGCCTTCTTCCTCATCGTTGCCCGTCTTCCTCATCGTTGCCCGTGTTCCTCAACCCCCATCTTCCTCAGCGTCACTGTCACCGTCTTCTTCCTCGCTTCCGTCTTCCTCAATGTCGTTGTCTTCCTCATCGTTGATGTCTTCCTCCCCTCGTCGTCTTCCTCGTCGCAAACTACCTCGTTGTCGTCATCTTATGTCTGTGAAGGCATGTTGTTTGGAAGCGAATCGGTCATTTAGGATTTGGTAAAGAGAAACGAATCGGTCATTGGGGGATAGCCGAGGGG
>NC_037530.1:30856529-30859023 GCF_001531365.2 Cynara cardunculus var. scolymus
TGAAGATGAGGTCTCACGTTCCATGAAAAAGATACATGAGCTAGCACTTTCATCTAAGCAGGTAAACTTGAGCGAAATCATCAAGAATGTAATGCTGGCTATCATACTGCGAGTGGGTTTTGGCAAGAGGTATGAAGATGCACTTGAGTGGAAGAGGGTTTCTCGGCTTATTGGCGAACTTCAGGCGGCAATAACAACCTTTTTCATTTCGGATCTTTGGCCTGGTTTGCCTTTTGTGGGTTTGATTGATAGGCTAATGGGCAAGATGGAACAGCTAGAAAAGTGCTTCCATGATTTAGATTCGTTTTACCAAGAACTAATTGWTGAACACCTCGAACCTCAAAACTCCAAGCCTCATGACGAAGAGCTGGACATCATTGACATTTTAATTCAACTCAAGAAAGATCAAGTCTTGAGTCCCTTTGAGCTCACTTCCGATCACATAAAAGCCATGCTAGCGGTAATCTTTATATCCCTTTAAGTATGTCTATTCACATCATCTCTACATTCGATTCTTACCCTCTTAAGACTTTTGTTTGAGTTTCGGGATATCCCACTAAAGTTTCAAACTCTCATTCTGAAAAGCTTTCCCGTTAAAATCATGGGATATTCACATAGATAGCAACGCTTGGAGATAACAAATCACAAAATTCGTTAACTTCGAAATATCCACACGTTTCGTAAATCTTTYGAAGATTTTTTTTGTCGGTCTTCTACATTTTGTGAGCCCATAGCGCAAAACAATAATTTTGCAAGGAAAAAGAAGATGTTGTGGTCCCGTTTTGCATCATGGGTCCACAAAAATTAAAAAGGGACAAAAAAAGGGTTGTTGCTAAATAAAATGGGTTCTTTGCAAAACGGACCATTATTYTATTTTAGAGGATGTTTGGGATTGCTTATAAAAACAACTTATGGACTTATTTTGATGTGATACCGTGATAACAAACATTTTTTAAGTGTTTTGATAAAAAGCTTATAGCGGTGTCAAACCGATAATAAGAAGTTTTTGAGGAAGTTAAACCATTCTAACTTATAATAAGTTGATAAAAACTTTTGTAAAAAAATATAAGTTGTTCCATATAAACAATCCCAAACACCCCCTTAGTSTGCAAAAAGTTGGCTATGTGCAATTCCAGAAGCAACCATTTTTTGTGAATATCCCTAAAGTCTTGGGAGATCAATCCCTTRCATATATAATTGTTTCCATTGTTCTTGTTTTAGGATGTATTGGTAGCCGGAACAGATGCAAGTGCTGCTACAGTGATTTGGGCGATGACAGCACTAATGAAGAACCCGAAAGTGATGAAGAAAGCACAAGAAGAAGTAAGGATTGTGGTTGGAAAGAAAGGTCAAATAGACGAAGACGATCTTCCAAAACTCACCTATCTGAAGGCAGTGGTAAAAGAGATCATGAGGCTATACCCTCCAGCTCCCCTTTTAGTACCTCGAGAAACAAGGAAAGATGCCATTTTGYATGGCTATCAAATCAAACAGAAAACCCTAGTTTATGTGAATGCATTCGCYATCGGAARAGATCCGGAATCTTGGGAGAACCCGGAAGAGTTCTTACCAGAGAGGTTTTTGGGAAGTGATGTTGACTTTAGAGGGAGTGATTTCAAGTTGATCCCATTTGGGTCTGGTCGAAGAATCTGTCCTGGAATCTCAATGGGAGCTATCTCGACAGAGCTTTTGCTTGCTAATCTTGTTTACTTGTTTGACTGGGAGTTGCCGAATGGTATGAAGAAGGAAGATATAGACTTTGAGTTTACGCCAGGGATAACCATTCACAAGAAGAATGAACTTTGTCTTTCACCCCAAGTGTATTCGTAAAAAGTTTATGATTCAAGGGTGATTTTTACTTTGCTTAGAATAATCTAAACATCCTGGTTTGACAGCTTGTAAGTGTGGTTCAACTAGTTTCTTTTAAATTAAACTAAGCCACCGTTTGATTTGCAAGATTGGATTTGTAAGGATTTAGAATTGAAATCCATTTCAACCCCATTTTTTGTTCAAAAGATTTCCTCCATGGTTGATATTTCACGGGATATTGTAGAATTTATATATAATAATGTTTTAAAATATGTTTAAAACATTTATATATAATGATAAGTTAAATTAATGGTAATTTAATTCTTTTTATAAAGAAACAAATTTAATTCGATTTCGAATCTATAAACCAAACACACTAATAATTTTACATCATTTCAAATCCAAGTCTCTCAAAAATTTTCTATCAAATTAAGGAGACCGGTCATCATTATACAACGGATTCAAAAACAACAAGTTTGACTTTGAATTGGTGATCTTGTCCTCATTTTTTGTATGTAATAAATACAATATTGCGACAAAGAAGACTGTAGAATGATGGCCAGTGACAGAGAGAGATCGAGAGAACGCTGTGGATAACTTGAGTGGGACCTGGGCTATGTTTTGAGGTATATATATATATATATATATATATATATATATATATATATATATGAGTGATCATATG
>NC_037530.1:30860238-30876933 GCF_001531365.2 Cynara cardunculus var. scolymus
GTTCCTTCATTATGAACACATTCAGGAGCAAGTCAATGTTGAGATATGCAGCTAGTGTACATATGAACACAATATGAACAGTTTGTGAACAATAGTTTTTTCATTATGAACACATTCAGGAGCAAACCAATGTTGAGATATGCAACTAGTGTATATATGAACACAATATGAACACTTGTGAACAATTTCTTTAACAATTACATATGAATTCGAATTCCGATTGTAGTCGTAGACGATTTTAACCTTTTCATTCTCATTGTTGTCGATCTGTTTTCCAATAGGTTTATCCATATTACTAGAACGATATCGAAATCTTTACAATCGGAAATTCTTCTACAATTATAAAATCAACTTCATTTTGGATAGAATAAATCAAAATTACAAAACATGAACACGTATAAAAAATATCAATATTACATAATCATTAATTATTGAGATTTTTAGATTTATAACTCTCAATTAATGATTTGGGAGTTACATAAATGACAAATTACTTAATTACCCTTGTCATTAATATATGAGTTATATGTGAACCTAAAGAAAAGATGGAATATGATTGGTTGAGCTTGGTTAACAAAGTTAACATAAAAATCTTGGTTAGTATTTGAACCAATCCCTATATATATATACATAGAGAGAAGATCAAATGTTAACCAACAATTTTGTGTTAACTTTGCAAACCAAGTCAACCAATCAAATTTCATTCTTCTAGTAGGTTTATGTCATGTTCACAAGTTAATTACAAGGGTATTTTCGATAAATTGATTTGATATGTAACTCCCAAACAATTAATGGGGAGTTATAAATCATCAAATCCCAAATAATATGCATTTATAATATTATATATATATATATATATATATATATATAATCTTGATCTTCCATGTTCATTGTTTTATGAGTTTTTAATTCACATAGGAAACATTGTAGTAAAATTTTTGGTATCGATCAAGCTAATATGGATAAACGCAATGAAAAAGAAATCGACAACTGTGAGATAATTTAAAATGGTTTATGATGACAATCGGAGTTCGAGTTCAGGAAGTGAAGAAATTAACCAAAGCGAATGTCTTGGTAATAGATTAATTTTTGTTTGTTAGATTCGTTTTAGTCGAAATTATGTTCATTACGATGTGTTGTGTTATTTATAATTCATCTTGTATTGATAGTTTTTTTCTTTAATTGCACCACGTGTTCATAGCATATATGTTATGTGTTCATACTATTTCTATGATATTCTCTCACTATGTGGCTTGTTCATGTTCATCACTCGTTCATACTGTGTTCATACTATTTCTACGATATTTCTACGATACTATTGTTCACAAGTGTTCATATTGTGTTCATATGTACACTGGCTGCATATCTCAACACTGGCTCGCTTTTGAATGTGTTCTTAATGAAGGAACTATTATTCATGAGCTGTTCATATTGTGTTCATATATGCTATCCATTCCAAGTTTATATATATGTCAATTTGTGTTCGTATTTTACACAATGGTTCATATATATATATATATATATATATATATATGTGTGTGTGTGTGTGTGTATGTGTATGTGTGTGTGTGTGTGTGTCCATATGGTTCTTACATTAACAAAAATAATGTGATTTTTTGATTTTGTAACTCCCAATTAATGATATGAGAGTTACATTAAAAAAAATTACGTATATACCTTTTTCCCATTTGTGTTTTGAAATGTAAATTAAAAAAAAAATTATTTTTTTATAATGATTAATCACAACCATTTACTGTAAAAATCAATAGCCAAGATTAGTTAACAAAGTTAACACAATAATCTTGGTTAACATTTGAACCAGCCCCATACATATATATACTACCTTATAAATCATATTTATTAAAAGTCTTAAAAACAACTTTTAATGAACAAAGTACTATACATTTATGCACAAAATCTTAAAAGTCTTAAAAACAACTCATAATGCATTGCGTACTACTACTTTATGCATTCACTCTTAAAATTTCTTAATCTACAATTAAAATAACATATAGTATAAGTTACTAATGCACATTATTATCTTTTTTTTTTCATGTTCCCAAGACTTTTGACATGTTTCACTCATGCATTCATCCTCTCATACCTCTGTCTTCTCCACATCCCCCAATGTGAGATTCAAACTAATATTCACCATGAGTTATTAAAAGCTCTCTCATTCATCTTCCATTCAATTGTTCTAGAACTCTCGCTCTCGCTCTCTGTCTCTTGATTATTTGCTCTTGGTGTAAATCGAACACATTTGTAGAGTCGTTTACATATATTGGATTTTAAATATATTGGGTTTTAAATTGTTATACAAATTTTTTCATCGATAGACTGTAATTGGAACCATAACTCTTATTTATTCAAATTGTATTAATATGTAAATACCAAGTGTAACTTATATCATCGTTAAATCTTCTATAATAAAACCAGTGAAACTTCAAAATCGTTAAAATTCACGGCTCCCACCGCATTACGCGGATACACAACTAGTATATATATATATATATATATATATCGATAGACTGCGTATATATAGTGAAAGATTCATTTGAGAAGTGGTAAGCATTTAAGAAGTAAAAAGTGATCATGTCCCTTCATTTGGTCAACATTTACAGATTTGACTGTGAAGCAACGGATAATTCTTCGCATGAGTATGCAGAAAATAGAGAGATGGTTTCGTAACTTTTATAAATAGGAGGCAAAAGGGTTCACATGTGGACCCGTGTGATTCACACATGAACTATATGTTCATATCAGTACTAAAAAAGGCATGTCATAGTGTGATATACATACATACATACAAACACACACACGCACACATATATATTTATATATAATGGGTATGAGGCGGAGCGGGGAGTGTGATACCCGTCTCCATCCTCATCTCCGGTTTGAGACAAACGGAGATCCTTGTACCCATCCCCATCATCGGTTTAGCGGAGAATCCCTGTCCTGGATTAGGACGGGTGGACCGGGTTCCCGACGAGTCAGGTTCCATTCCCATGCCTACATAGGGTTGTCTTATTTTGGATGACCCTCTTTTAAAATCTATAACCGTGGTTGGAATCAAAATCAACTAAATGAAAAAATTAGAGTGCAAAATAAAAGTGACACCAAGGATGATGACTTGACAACATGATATTCAATGTTCCTCAAATATTGAAATAAAGTTGATTTTCATCATTTCATATTAATAGAAGGATGATAATTTGAAAAAAGATAATGAATGTATAAAAATATGATAGACATGCCCTCATGGCTATCATCCCCTTCTGAATTATTGTATTCCCCTCTCCCAGTATTAGCAGGCAACAATACTCTCCCTCCTTTGGTTCATTCTTATTCAAAGTTTTTTTCTTTATATTAACGCTTAAATATTTTGACCGTTGCACAAATACAAATCAATATATTTTAGTAATTTTGGAAATAAACTGTAAATGATAGATGTGGATTGTATATTTGAGTATCTTATTTTGAGAACTTTATATCGAGCAACTTATTTGGATTTATTGTAGAAGTCTGACGACCTCTATTTTATTTATCAGAGAGTGAGAGGCTGTTTACCCAAATGCTTACCTGGTAAGTGATTACTTATAGGAGTCAACACTATAATTTATTTTGATGGTAAGATTTTAGTACATCAAAATGTATTAAATGCAACATTTACCGGGTAAGCGCTTACCTGGGTAAGAGTCGTAATCTTCACTTACCGGGTAAGACTCTTCATCCTTCTCATCACTCTTACGCGGTAAGATTCTTGTCCCCTGTTATGTCCAGGGTGGCTTACATTTCCGCTAATGATCAGTTGGCTGACGCGTTCCAATTTTACCTCCTTAGTTCGCAAAATAGGTCTCTCTCACTGGCCGACCGTTTTGAGGGGGCGTGATAAGGATTGACCAAAAGCATGGTCAATCATCTTGCTGGTTTCTCTCCTGTTTATAAGTTGTATCAATATTTCCCCTAAGCCTCTCCAATCATTTCCTTTTTGTGTATTTGGTTACCTTGTATTGTTTGATTAGTAACACTATAAATTGGTGAACTCTTATCATTAAAAAATAGCAATTCCTCTATTTCTCTAAAAATCCGTCCCTCGTCCCTGACCCCGTTTGACCCCCCACGTTCCCGACGACCGTAATCATCATCTTTAAGTTTTACCTAACAGGTTAAATAGGTCATTAGGTTGTGTTTGCATGAATGGTCCTTTAGTTAATTATAAGCAAATGCAATTTACCTAATAGGTTAAAAAGTCTGATTGGTGGTATTTACATAAATAAACAGTCCTTTAGTTGATTTTGAGCAAAGCCAAAACTGTTTCCATATGCATTTGAATTAATGTGATCAGCTTGCATTGCCTGAGTTTGTGCTTATTACATCACCAGATCAAATAAGTGACTCAATCACACATCAAGAGTTTCAGACCAAATGATATTGTTTTATAATTCATATGAATGTATAATACGATAGTATGCTTTCTGTATGATTGGATAAGATATATAAATGTCATGAAATAATAACCAAATATTTAAATGACTTTCAATAGAAATCACATGTTCGAAATCTTCTGTATGTAAGAATTGATTCTTGCAGTGAATAATACATACATAAATAACTCTTAATAGAAACCCCATATCCTATATTTTAATTAAAAAAAGGAAAAAAAAACACATTTTATTTGAAGCAATTAACCCAACGGAAGATTCCTTAAACTAAACTATAATAATATCATGTTGTAAATTGTTTAAATTGTCAATCAATGAACCCAATGGCAACTTGATTGATGATTTAATCAATGAACTACAAGCATAACTTGCATAGTCATTGCTTTTCTGCCCAACAGTGATATGTGATATTTATGCATGCGTAGTTTAATTTGAGATATCTCATAGTCTTGTTGTCAACTGAACCAACGTCAAGTTGATAACCGGTCACGATATCTTATAGACCTGTTATTTTGGTGTTAGTAGTCGGATTAATTTATCTGTACTGATATGCTTTATGTTACATATATGTCCCTTTAATTTTTTTTACTTAGTCTTATATGAGCATGCATTCAATTTTTAATTAATAGCAGCACTACCTTATCCGGAATTAAACCTTTAACTGGTACTAACTTCGCAACATGGAGAGATCAAGTGAAATTGACTCTCGGAGTTATGGACCTTGATCATGCGCTTCGTAGTAATCGTCTAGCTGCTCTTAATGATAAGAGCACAATGGATCAAACGTGCCTATGAATAGTGGGAGCGATCTAATCGCATGTCACTCATGATCATTAAGAATTCCATATCCATTGCTATTCGAGGAGTCATTCCTGACTCCGAGAATGCAAAGGAATACTTAAACTCCGTATAAAAACAATTTAAAGGTACTTTGAAAGCTCATGCAAGTATCTTGATTCTTAAAATGCTGACAACTAAGTATGATGGAGGCAATGGTGTGCGTGAACACATCATGATGATGAGCGACATGGACAATAAACTAAAAGGCATGGACATGGAAATCAGTGAAGGTATTCTAGTTCATTTTATCATGAAATCTCTCCCTATGCAATTTGGTCCTTTAAAGATCAATTATAATACGCAAAAATAGAAATGGAAAATGAGTGAACTAATTGCCATGTGTGTGCAAGAAGAAGAATGCTTGAAAGTTGAAAAGTCTGACATYGCTCATATTGCCACAATTAACTCCACGAAAAGAAAGGGATCATGGAAGGGCAAAGGTGTAGTTGGAGATAACTCTACTTCGAATAAAGTCCAGAAGACAGGTGCAAGTACTAGTTCATCATTTCGAGGAGGTCCGAAATGCAAATTTTGCCATAAAAAGGGGCATATTCAAAAGGATTGTCCTAAACTTAAGGGATGGTTAACAAAGAAAGGTAATATTCATAATTTTATGATTTAGGAGTCTCTCAATATTAATGTTCGTCCTAATACATGGTGAATTGACTCTGATCTATGGTACACATTTCTAATTCATTGCAGGCATTCCATACAATTAGGAGATTGGAAAGAAACCAACAAACGATTAAAGTTAGGAATGGTGTTGATTTAAACGTAGAAGCTGTTGGAACCCTTCCATTAGTATTAGAGAGTGGCTTCTGTTTGAATCTTTATGAAACTTTATATGTACCTAGCATGACTCRGAATTTGATATCTCTATTTAAACTAAATAACGATGGATATACATTTACATTTGGATACAATAAAGTAATTATTATTTAAGTTCCCATAYTGTTGKAAGTGGTTATTTAGATTATAACAAATATAAATTATGTTTAGATAACCATTTTTCCGAATCTTATTATCCTTTAATGTGAATGAGGATATGACTAAAAATAAGAGAAAACGAGATTTAGAAACTTCATCTATGTTGTGGCATCAACATTTAGAGCATATTTCACGAGAAAGAATGACGAGACTCGTGAAAGATGAAGTTTTGCCAAATCTGGATTTCTCAGATTTCGGAAAATGTGTAGAATGTATTAAAGGAAAGATGACCAAAGGAAATAAGAAAGGGGCTACAAGAAGTAGCGGATTATTATAATTAATTCACACGATATATGTGGACCTTTTTCTGTGGGAATTAGAGGTCAAAAATCATTTATCACCTTTATTGATGATTATTCGCGATATATGTACTTGTTTTTATCAAAGAAGAATCTGAATTACTTGAAATGCTTAAAAAATTTAAAGCAGAAGTTGAAAATCAATTTGACTGGAAAATTAAAGTGATTCGATCAGATAGGAGAGGTGAATACTATGGTAGACGTACGGATGTTGGTCAATCTTCTGGATCTTTCTTTGACTTTTGTAAAGACCATGGGATCGTAAGCCAATATACCATGCTAGGTACCCCTCAGCAAAATGGTGTTGTCGAGCGGAGAAACCGTACCCTTATGGACATGGTCCATAGTATGTTGGCAAATTCAAACATTCCAAATTTCTTTGGACTGAGGCATTAAAAACGGTTGTCCACATCCTTAACAGAGTTCCTTTAAAATTTGTTCCAAAGAAACCATTTGAAATTTGGACGGGAAGGAAACCTAGTTTACGATATCTGTAGGTTTGGGGATGTCTGGCCGAAGCTAAATTATACAACCCTCAATTGGGAAAACTGGACTTAAAAACCGTTAGTTATTACCTCATTGGATACCTGAAAGGTCAAAGGGTTATTGATTTTATTGTCCATTTATAATACCATAATTGTTGAGATGAGACATGCAGAGTTCCTTGAGATTTCTAGCAATAGTGGGAGCAGATCTTTTAGAAGAATTGAACTACAAGAGGCTCGTGATGAGGCAACTACAATTTATGTGCCCATCTCGATCGACAAGTCACTTGTCACCTCGAGTGATCATTTGACGTCACAAAATGAGAATAACAATAAATATTGAGGAAAATGAGTCAGTTCCTCATGAACCTGCTCAAGAAATTAATGTTGAACCTCAAGAAACTCAAGATCCTTTACGTAGGTCACAACGACCTAGGCGGCCCACAAACTATGACTATTATTTCACTTTTTTGAATGAGACCGATTTTGATTTAGGGAAATGCAACGAACCAACATCCTAAGAGGATGCCATTATTTATGACCAATCAATTCATTGGAAGGAAGCTATGAAAGATGAGTTGAGTTCAATGAATAAAAATAATGTTTGGAAACTTGTTGAATTGCCAAAGGGTGCAAAACCCGTTGGATGCAAATGGGTATTCAAAACCAAACTTGACCCAAATGGAAATATCAAGCGATACAAAGCTCGTTTAGTTGCAAAAGGGTATACTCAAAATAAGGGCATTGATTATAAAGATACATTTTCTCCCGTGTCGAGAAAATAATCCCTAAGAATTGTAACCCCTTGTACCTCACTTTGACTTGGAGTTACATCAAATAGACGTCAAAACTACTTTTCTGAACGGAGATTTACATGAAGATGCGTTTATGACCCAACCAGAAGGTTACAAGTCTAATGGTCAAGAACGCTTGGTCTGTAAACTTAAGAAATCAATTTATGGGCTTAAACAAGCATCTCGTCAATGGTATCTAAAATTTGACAAAGTAATGAAGAAGAGTAACTTCATTAAAAATCAGGTAGATTAGTGCATATACCTCAAGATGAGTGGGATAAATTTCATTATACTTGTGCTTTATGTGGATAATATACTTTTGGCAAGTAATAATGTTGATTTGTTGTATGAGTCAAAATAGCTTCTTTCTGGAAACTTTGACATGAAAGATCTCAGTGAGGCTTTGTATCTTATTGTAACTGAGATTCATCGAGATCGATCCAATGGGATATTAGGACTATTCTAAAAGGCCTACATTAAACATTTACTTAGTAGGTTAAATATGCAACATTGATCCGCCTCCGTTGTTCCTATAGTTAAGGGTGATGTTTTCAGGTCTTTCCAATGTCCAAAAAACTGAGGTAGAACGTTAACAAATGAGGCTCATTCCTTATGCTTTCGTGGTAGGATGCTTGATGTATGCTCAGGTTTGTACTCGACCGGATATCGCATATGTAGATGGCATGTTTGGCAGATATCAATCTAATCTTGGCCTAGATCATTGGAAAGCTTTTAAGAAAGTTTTATGATATCTACAAGGAACGAAAGAGTACAAATTGACTTACAGAAAATTGGAAAACCTTGAGGTGATCGGATACTCCAACTCGGGACTTTGCAAAATTCAAGGATGAGAAGAGGTTAACTTCGGGATATGTATTCATTCTATCAGGTGGGCCTATTTCTTGGAGAAGTCATAAACAACAACTGACGACGACCTCTAAAATGATGGCTGAGTATGAAGCAGTTTATGATGCAACATGCCATGCAATGTTGTTGAGAAATTTGATTAGCGCACTCAAAGTAGTCAACTCTATTTCAAGGCCAATAAAGATTTACTACGATAATAGTGCAACAATAAGCTTCTCGAACAACAATAGTTCAAGTGGAGTTGGATTATATCTTGATACAAAGTATTTATGCTTACGAGATAGAGTGGAGAAACAACGTTTATGTATCAAGCACATTAGCACTCATGATATGCTTGCGGATCTGTTAACTAAAGGTCTACCACCCAAAGTATTTCAAGATCACATCGTCATAATGGGATTTAGACAAGACCTTACATAATGTTGTAACTAGTAAACTATTCTATAATGATGTTTAGTATCAAAACAAGTGCTTGAATATCTAATCCTCCATTAATATGAAGTTTGTCTATATTAGCGCTCAATTATATGCACTTATGTTTCATTATGGACAAACATWTTTATTACCAYATTACTTTATTGTTATTTTGGCTTAATCAAATCATAAGATTTCATACTAGTACCAATAGTATAATAGGTGGGGGTCTTGTGTCAATAGCGACACTTTAGGCTGTATTTTTTGCTTTGGTGGTATTGTGGAATTATGATGAACTGAATGAACTTTATATTTGGCCAATTTAATGGTTAGTCTGCATATCAATGGTTATACGGCCAAGTGGGAGAATGTTAGAATTAAACCATTTAGACTAACAATATTTAACATATGGTATAAGTATTGATTATACCCTTACCTATGCCCTAATGATATCATCTATCCTAACTAACTAATGGCMGTTTTTTGATGGAAAAAACTGTCGTATAACTAACTATGAAATAGGTGGTCTTTTCATGTGTGAGACGTCATAAGAAATAAGAGAAATCAAAAATAATTCTCTCAAAATATAACACCATAACTTGTAGAATCCCTCCATCTGATTGTTGGCATCATCACCGGAATATTGACTCATCCTAAGATCTAGCTTCATCATCTAATGTCAATCTGAAATCAATGCTACCAAGTAAATTTTACTCAATTTTTATAATGATGATTGATGATATTGAGTTTAAATCATGTTAGATGTTTTAATTTAATTAACAGATCTTTCTTTTATTTATGTATGCAGGAATGTGGTACGAGGTGGGTTTACATGGAACACCAAATAACATTACAAAACAGGTATTGGATGGGTCTCTTATTATTATTATTATTATTCATTAACCTGGATATCCAACCTGCTATGAGAGCCGACTAATCTCAGACGACCACCCACTTCGCAGAGCCATCACATTTAAACCTCCGTGGCCACAACGAGATTTTTCTTCCTCCTTGGATTCGAACCTAGCACCACCTCCAGACACTTTTGATCTTTGGAGCTCAAGCTCAAACCAATCGGACACCATCCTTGTGGTTTTATTATTTTACCCTTATTGAAGGTGGATTTGAATGTGGGACTGGTTGTAGCTAGAATTGGCAGAAATTGGTATGCTTTCTGACTAACCAACCAAGTGGAAGGACATTATTGAGGTCGAGCTAACCTCTTCGCATGTGGTTGTATAGTTGGCTTTTGTCGATGCGTTTGCAATTATATATTTTCTTATCTGTGGCTGCAGCTTCCTTCCTAAGGTTTGTTAATATTGTAGTAATGGATTAGATGAAGAAACGAAAAGGAGTCTTACTATTCAGATGATTGTGGGTTGTATTTCTTAAAATGCTTTTTTGATATATTTAGTAGTTATAAGTTTAAAACGCAGTTGCTTGTTTTTGTCTTTAATTCTTACAAGAAGTAAAATTAAGGTGAGATGCGTAAGAAGGGATATGGACCTTGATCACCTTTAATCACAAATCCATACATGAATCATGTTTGATACAGAAATTGATCTGGTACATCTTGGTGTATCTCATCTTAATGTACATCCAAGAGTTGAAATCTCTTCTTACGTTTCTCACTTTAACTCTCTTTCTCACTGGAACTAATCCTTAATTTTTATGCGATAATTTGGACAATAAGATTGAGTTGGAGGGATCCTATACCCGCGTCCAATGATCCTAAGTGGTGCTTTCGTTAATCGGTCTTGGTCTTAACCGACATAAAGTTGATCAAGATTCTTAATCCTTAACCAAACGTAAAACAAAGCAAGGACTATAATTTCAGCAAAAGTGAGGCGCGATCCCTGAGTCCCTTAAGAATTAAATGTGCACACGAATAGTCCTTATTTTTTATAACCTTTCACAAATAGAACAAAAATTACGATTGTACAATTAAACCACATTTTAACACATCTCATCCACCTTATATATATTAACCCCTTTTTCCCAAATCTATCGTCTTTGTGGCGATGTGAGATAATCAAATAAGACATCACATCCGGCTTTTACATACTCATTCATTCCTCCAAATCAATCGTCTTTCTATCGATGTGAGAAAACCAAATAAACATTGCGATTCAAGATTTGAGAGTACTTAAACCTTGTTTTGGGACAATCCAGAAAATACCACTGTTCAAGATTTGATCAAATATATAAATTGATTGAAATATTATGATTTGTATGTATTTTTCTATCTATTTATTTGCTTATATAAGTAGATTTTTTTTAGAGTCGGCCAAAACAAATATTCAGCCAACTTAATTTTTATTTATTAAATATAAATCTCCTCTTTTCTTACAACGACATTCATTCTTTAATTTTACATTCTCTCATCAATGTGTGATGACTAAAACAATACCACAAAACAAGATTTGAAAATAGTCAAGTCTCGTGTCAAATCCAAATATCTCCTCCACCTTCATCCTTCAATCTTGTATTTTTTTTTTCATCAATGGGTAAGATTAAATCTCATATAGATTGTTATTATTATTATTATTTTATTATTATTATTATTATTATTTATTACATATAAATTGTATGTATTTTTTGGTAAATTTTGATTAAAAAAAAAACATATTTCAAAAATCAACATTATGATCTATAAACATATTCAGATTTGAACATTTGAGTTTACGGGTATCACACCAACCGTCAGCATCTATCCAATCAACTATTATTGTGGAGTTAAATCTAGAAGTACTATTTCGTATGGCATACATCTCTTCTTTTATGGCTTATTTTGTTTTAAGTAAGAAAAAAGGGTTGTTTGATTGTCTTTTTTATAGTTTAATATGAATTAAGTTGTTTGTTGAGATTTAGCTATCTGTATGGATTAAGTTAAGTTGTTGTTTGGTTATTTTGCGGCATATAAAGTCCGAATAACACAAATGACTATCAGGCCCGGCCCTGGGCACGTGCAGCCCGTGCGGCCGCACAGGGCATCAAAACCCAAAGGGGCATCAAATTTTTTATATAGACTATATTATTAGTTTTTATTTCTGGGCCTTTTAACTCTTTGAATTTAAAAATTACAGACTTGGGCTTTAAAACTTAAACAAGCCCAAAACCAATATTGAATTGGACTACTGGACCCTTCATTTGACGGTCGATGCCTTTGATGTTCACCCTCGCCGCTGCGCTTGCTGTTCGCACAAATCACAATCGGTCAATCGCACTTCCCCAATCCCCAATTCCCCATTCGATTAATCGATTCTTTTGAGTTTGCCTAACGAGCGAGACGTTCCGATTCCAGAGGCATAAGTGCATAGCCGCAGGCAAGGCAACGATAACTTCTCTTCAGTCTTCTCTATTCTCTAACGGGCAAGGGCGCAAGGCAAGGGCAACGGCTGTGACGCTATGTCCATGGCCTTGAATCGAGGAGTCAACGCCACTCACGCGACCGATGATTGGCTACTGCCGAGTGCCGACTGCCATCTGCTCATTGTGCTCAAGAGTGGTAACTTAGTAACTGGTAAGTCCCCTTCCTACTCTCCACTATATATACAGGTATACTAGAGTCTCGAAGTCTCACTTTCCCACATTCTATGATTCTAAGTTCTAAACATATTATTAGATGTTTCATGTTTGAGCATATGTACCACAGTACCAGATTGTTAGATTTAATGATTAATGATTTGTTTATCAAATCTTAATCCTTCAATTCATTCTTCAAATTTGAAATCTAGATTAATAGTAGATACAATCATACAGTTAATTGGAGGCTTGGATTTTGCCATTTTGGAAATTGGAAGTCCGAAGTTGTCTTGTTGGAAATGTTGAACAAGTCTGGATTGGAATTTGGAAGCAGGGCCAAGTCTTCAAGAACGAGTCTTCAAGTTGGAAAGGAAACACGAGCTTAATCCAGGTTCTATCATTCTATGCTTGCTGCTTACTTGCTTGACTATTGCTTGGATATTTGTTGCTTGATTTTCATAAGATATTAGACATGTTTCCTAGATCACAACCATCAGGTGCACAAAATAGAAAAAGAAAGAAAAGACAACAAGAAATTACCCAATATTTACAGGGATCGTTAAATCGATATTTTGTTAGGCATGAAAATGTGTCTGAATATCCCATTGAAAATGTGCCTGAAAATCCCATTGAAAATGTGCCTGAAAATCCCATTGGAAATGTTTCTGAAAATCCCACTGAAAATGTTTTTGAAAATCCCACTGAGAATGTTTCTGAAAATCCCAATGATTTTGTTGAAAATATTRAAAATYTGTGTACTAATGAAGTTGGGGACGATGAAAATCCATGTAATGATGAAGTTACTTTGAATATTTTTGATCCAAGGGTTTGGGATGATTTAGATTCAAAAATGAAAGATTTACTTGCTGAAAAAGGGCCTATAAGGGAAACCAACATCAACTTTCCAAATGAAAAAATAGGTAGACACTTTTCTTGTGAACATTATGTCCGTAAATTACGAAATGGTGATTCTTATGATAGAAAATGGTTGGTTTATTCAAAAGAGTTGGATAAAGTTTTTTATTTTTGTTGTAAGATATTCAAAACTGTTTGGTCTAGAAGTCAATTAGCTACCGAAGGGATAAATGATTGGAGGCATTTAGGTGAAACATTAAGTTTGCATGAAAATAGTTCTGAGCATATGATTAACTTGAGAACTTGGACTGAGTTGCGAGTGAGATTGAATAAAAATCAAACAATTGATAAAGAATTACAAGAATTGATTAAGAAAGATACAGATCATTGGAAAGAAGTTTTGATTAGAATAATTGTTGTTGTGAAGTGTCTAGCACAATATAATTTGGCTTTTTGTGGATCAAATGAAAAAATTTATCAAAATTCTAATGGGAATTTTTTGGGTATACTTCAAATGATTGCGGAGTTTGATCTTGTCATGAAACAACATTTTCGGCCAATTAAAGACAAAGAAACTCATTATCATTATCTTAGCCATAAAATTCAAAATGAACTGATTCAATTGTTGGCATCTGAAGTTAAGAGTGTGATTATTAAAAAAATCAAAGAGGCAAAGTATTTTTCCGTAATTCTTGATTGCACTCCTGATGCAAGTCACAAGGAACAAATGACTTTGATTATTAGATGTGTTGATATGTCGTGTGCTCCCATAAGTGTAGAAGAGTCTTCTTAGAATTTTTGGTTGTAGAGGATACATCTGGTTTAGGTCTCTTCACTGTGTTACAAGATGTTTTAAAATCTCTAGATTTAGACATTAATTGTGTGCGAGGACAAGGTTATGATAATGGATCTAATATGAAAGGAAAACACCAAGGTGTTCAAAAAAGATTGCTTGATGTAAATCCTAGAGCATTTTATATGCCATGTGGTTGCCATAGTCTTAACTTAGTTTTGTGTGATATGACAAATTCTTGTCATAAAGCAAAAACTTTTTTTGGAACATGTCAAACAATATACAATGTGTTTGCTAATTCTACCAAGCGATGGAATGTTTTACATGAGTTTATTGATGATTTGACTTTGAAATCTTTGTCTACTACATGTTGGGAAAGTCATATAGAAAGTGTTAAAGCTATAAAAAGTCAATTTGCTCAAATAAGGGAAGCTTTGCTGAAATTATCTCAAGTTAGCGATGATGGAAAATTATGTAGAGATGCTGAATCTTTGGTAAATGGTGAACTTTCAAGTTTTGAATTTATTGTCAGTTTGGTTATTTGGCATGAAATTTTGTATAGAATCAATTTAGTTAGCAAAAAGTTACAATCTAAAGATATGCTACTTGATGTTGCGGTAAAAATTTTAGAGGTATTGGTTTGTTATTTTGAGAAGTATAGGGAGACTGGACTTACTTCTGCCATTATTGAAGCTAAACATATTGCAAATGAAATTGGAATTGAGCCTGAATTTTCGATAAAACGTTCTTATTTTAGAAAAAAACAGTTTGATGAGATTCCAAATACAGAAAGAGAACAACAATCTGCTCAAAAAACATTTAGAACTGATTATTTTCTCGTTTTGGTTGATATGGCTTTATCTCAATTGAAGACTAGATTTGAGCAAATGAAAATTTTTGAATCGATTTTTGGTTTTTTGTTTGATGGGTCGAGGTTGGTTCATTTAAATGATGAAGAATTGAAAAACTCTTGTATGAATCTTGAAATTGCATTAACAAATGGTGATGATTGTGATATTGATGGGAAATATTTGTTTATGGAATTGCAAATTTTACAGGAAATGTTACCGTCGGAAGCATATAAAGGAGAAAAGCCATGGACATCAATTGAGATTTTGGAGTTTGCAAAGAAGATGGATATGTTTCCAAATGTGTTGCTTACATATAGGATTTTGCTGACTGTACCCGTCACGGTGGCATCTGCTGAAAGAAGTTTTTCAAAGCTAAAGTTACTGAAGTCATATTTGCGGTCTACCATGAGTCAGGAAAGGGTAAACGGGTTAGCAATTTTGAGTATTGAAAGTAAATTTTTAGCGAATGTTGAATATGAAAAGATAAATTGATATTTTTGCTTCAAGAAATGCACGTAGACATCGTTTTAGGTGATGTACTTATATTTGGGGTTTTAGTTTTRTGTCCCCTTTGTATTTTTCATTTTAATGAAATCGTATCTTTCGTCGTAAAATTGTATGTTTTGTCGTTTCATTTGCTTAAGAAAAAGGCATAGGGGCATATTTTTAGCATCTTCGCACAGGGCATCAAAAACCTCAGGAACGGCCCTGATGACTATCTTACCTTTGCGTTTACAGTTTGGTATACAAAAAAATAAAAAAATGTTTTTAAATTTTTCGTTTTTCGATTACCAGTCTATCATCAAGATCTTGATTTTCTTTATACCAAAAACGACTCTTTTAATGTTTGATCAATGCCGTTAGCCATATTTTGTTTGATCTTTCAATTTTGGTTTTCTCAACACCCTTGATTATTAGGATTTAACTAACCGTTTCGACGATAGGTTTGCAAATTAAAAAAAACCGGGTGCATGGCCAACAATTAGTAGCATATAAGGGATACAATGGTATGGGCTACCATTTTATGGTTTTATCATAAAAGAAAAAATTACGTTTTTGAATAATGTTATTGTATTGTTTTGTTGGATGTCATCATGTAGTTTTTAATGACGCAGATGGTAAATTTTACAACTTTTGTACAAAAGGCYCRGGTTCAAGTCYCATTGTTAAATTTGTTGTCTTTTTTTTTTTACTTAAATTTTAATGTTTTTAATAGAATTGTTTTATTTTTTTTAAAATATATATATAGACATGACGAACATTAGTTTCTTCTATAAGAATTTATATCGATACTATAAAAAATCTCTTTATATATATATTTTTATAACCAAATTATGTTACGATAAAATAAGAAGAGTTGATGAAAGAATCATTATAAATCTTAATAATTGGTCCCTAACCCTCTTAAGTAATCGTTTGTTTTTTGTTTTTCTTTTTTGTCTTTTTTTTGTTATTTAAATATATTTGTATTAAATTTTTAATTGATATAAATTATTAATTAATTTTTTTCTGTTTTATTTATATTATAGTTTAAAATCAT
>NC_037530.1:30877533-30887454 GCF_001531365.2 Cynara cardunculus var. scolymus
ACAGTACTTTACGCATAAAAAGTGGTTTTTAAGAGTTTTTGTCAAATGCTTTATAATATAGTATAGATAAAGTTAAAACATAAAAACTGAAACTTGACAAATAAATAAAATAATTTGTATTGCATATTCACTTATTCTAAAATAATATTATCTATAATATAATTAAGACGTAAAAGTTTTGTATATTAAAGTAGCTACAATAAAAATTTAATATTAATATATATATATATATATATATGTGTGTGTGTGTGTATGTGTATGTGTGTGTGTGTGTGTGAGAGAGAGAGAGAGAAATATAGATAGAGAGAGAGAGTCAGGTTCAAGAGGAAACTTTAAAAAATGAAAAACTGGGGAACACTTTGATAACCGTTCATCTAGACCGTACATACAAGTAATTTGTAAGCAATTTGTCCAGTATGCATAGATGCATAACATGCACACGTTCATAAACCAAAAAACAACTTCAATTACTTATATGCACATGTTCATACTGTTCAGATGAACGCTTACCAGGGTGTTCTTCAGTTTTTCATTTTTTTAAGAATTTCCCTTGAACCCCCGTATATAATATAATATAGATAATATTAATATATTTTACAGAAATCGTAATATATATAGGATATATGTATTCAATATTAATAATAATAATAATAATTCATCATATAGGGAGTTAATTAAAATAGATATCCATAACCGGAACATGGTGTAGCTGTTTTTCTTGTTTTTTGCTCGCCGATCTAGCCGCTTGCTAGTCTTGGTTTTTAATTTATTGGCCGTTAAAAAAAAAAATAGATATCCATAAATTATTAGCCATTTTTAACATAATGGCAACCACAACTTCCAAAAGTATAACAAATATTTCAATATAGACATGATATATGATAGCAACTGACAACTACATAGACCAGATATATACATTACTTAAATTAAAAACTATAAAGCACAAGGACCAAATTCATTAAATTAAACAAAAACGTTTATTTGAATGTGTCTAGGATTAGATATATCAAATGTTTTAATAATTTATGTTTAATAATTTAATAATTTTAAATTGCACAAGGACCAACACCTATCTATCTATGACCATATATCACTCTCAGCTCTGTAGAAAACTAAAAAGGAAACAAAAACGTGCAATTGACTTAATCATATGGATATCGTCATGACTTCATTATTTACGTCTATATAACCAAAAAAAACTACTTGCAGAGGATCATAATATTTCAACAAATGGCACTGCATTTTCTCTTCCTTCTTCTCTCTCTTCCCCTTGTCTGTCTTCTTTCCAAAACTTTCATAAGCAAATCAAGATTCAATCCACCAGGCCCTCCAACACTTCCCTTTATTGGAAACTTGCACCAAATCCATCTCTCAAACCTCCATACTTCTCTATGGCACCTCTCCAAATCCTATGGCCCGATCATATCTCTTCGCTTCGGTTTCATCCCAGCCATCGTTGTTTCTTCAGCAAGTCTAGCTAAAGAAGTCATGAAAACCCAAGATATTATTTTCTGCAGTAGGCCACCATTACGTGGTCAATTAAAGGTGTCTTATGATGGCCTCGATGTAGCTTTTTCACCCTACAACAAGAACTGGAGAGAGATGAGAAAGATTCTCATGCTTCATTTGTTAGGCCCTAAAAGGGTTCAATCTTTTAGACATATCCGAGAAGATGATGTCTCAACTACTATGAAGAATATACATGAGTTGGCTCTTTCCTTTAAGCATGTAAACTTGAGTGAAATCATGAAGAGCATGACCAGTAACATGATGTTAAGAGTAGGTTTTGGTATGAGGTACCAAGATGGACATGAAATAAAGGAGGTTCTTCAATTACTTACTGAATTTCAGGTAGTGCTGGCAGAGCTCTTTCTTTCAGATCTTTGGCCTGGTCTGCCTTTTATGGGTTTGGTTGATAGGTTATTGGGCAAGGTGGATCGGGTAGAGAAATGCTTCAAATATTTTGATTCATTTTACCAACAACTCATTGATGAACACCTCAACCTTCAAAACCCTAATAAGTCGCATGATCAGGAAGAAGAGGACTTCATCGACATTTTACTACGACTTAAGAAAGATCAACTCTTCAATCTCACTTACGATCACATTAAAGCCGTGCTCATGGTAATCACTATATGCTCTCTTTATATTGGCTCAATAAAAGTTTATGATATATCTCTGAAGTAAAACGTTTACTTTAATATCTATGCACAAATGCATTTATAGTGATAGAGATATGGACGTATACTAGTATGCATGGTCATTTTCCCTCAAAACTTTTGTAGTTAGACCAATTTTATAGCCAATACATGTATATTATTCATGAATGTGAAACATACGGTACTCTTTTTTCAGATTATGAAATAAAATAAAGGGTAAAATGTACAAAATAACAATCTACTTTTATAAATTTCTTTATTATAGCATTGTACTTCCAGTTTTTCTTATTACAACAATGTACTTTCAAACTATTTTCTATTAGGACATTATACTTTGAAAAATTTACCTATTATAGTATTAGGTAATCTTTTGATTTAGATTTACCCATTATATCAGGTTTTCATGCCACCTCATTAGGTTGTCCATATATACTATAGGGATGTGACTTTCTTACTACATCATTGTACTTTTAAAATTATTTTATTATAACATCTACTAGTTTTTATTAAACACTATATTTTTAATTTTAATATTTAGATATTTTACATGTTATTTAATAAATATATTAAATGAATTAAAAAAAATCCTAAAAATATGTGTTTTTTGAAAAAGAAAATAAGAATTGTTCATTTCTTACCAAAAAAATATTATCTTTTAAAGAATATATTATATTTGTTCAAAAACTTTTACTTGACGTTATATATTAAATTTTTGAATTATTTATTAATATAACAATATTAAAAAATTATATATCACAATTTATGTCGTTAACATTTTAAAGAGAACTTTAAAGATAAGTATTTATTTAAACAACATAAAATAAGAAGTGTTATCTTTTTTACAAAGAAAATGAATCTCGAAAATAATGTTTCATATTTATTTAAGAAATATTTTACTCTAGAATATTTAATTTGCATGTAATTAACTTAATAAGGAAAAGTCAAAAAAATTAATTTGTTTTTTTAGATCATAGTAATGAAAAATGAAAATCACTAATAATAATTTGAAATAGATTTTTTTTTTATTTTAGTCAAGTCATCAAACTGATGTGTCATCCACATCACCTCATTAAAGCCACACACGCAAAAAAAAAGTCAAGGGGTTTAACCGGATTATAAGGTAACAGGTTAGCATTGCTATTATGGGTAGATTTTTTAAAGTACGATGTTTTAATAAAAAATAATTTAAAAGTACATTATTGTAATAAAGAAAAACAAAAATAGAAAATTTATGAAAGTAAGTTGCTATTTCATGCATTTAACTCTAAAATAAACATATCAAATAGTTTCATATTATGAAACAAATACATGTTAATCAATAATTTAAATCTTAGATAAAACAATATATATATATATATATATAAATATATATATATGTATATATATACATGTGAAATAATACAATTGAGTCTGGCTCACATGGTGTTCAATATTTTTTGGTTTTCTCACAACCACTCAAAAGTTAGAAACACGAGCCAATCTCAGCACGATATTGTTTAACAAATAATTTTGTTCTAGTTTATGATTTATGATATGGTTTTACATGTATTTGTTTCACAATCTGGAACTTACAAACATATGTCATTTGTTTATTGGTGGCATCACCTAGCTATTATTTTGGGAATTAATTAGGATCTTACGGTCTTTCTTTCTTTCTTTGCTTTCTTGGTTCCAATATCTATTTGTTTCCATTCTTCTTGTTTTAGAATGTATTGGTAGCGGGAACGGATACTATTGCTGTTACCGTGG
Organism: Cynara cardunculus var. scolymus; assembly: GCF_001531365.2. Lineage (NCBI taxonomy): Eukaryota > Viridiplantae > Streptophyta > Magnoliopsida > Asterales > Asteraceae > Cynara > Cynara cardunculus. The sequence continues at coordinate 30,881,442 of NC_037530.1, forward strand.
TTTGGGCGATGACAGCACTAATAAAGAACCCTAAAGTAATGAAGAAAGCACAAGAAGAAGTAAGAAATGTGGTTGGAAAGAAGGGTAAAGTAGATGAGGATGATCTTCCAAAACTTACCTATCTAAAGGCAGTGGTAAAAGAGACCTTAAGATTATACCCTCCGGCTCCTCTTCTAATACCACGAGAAACAACAAAAGATGCCATTTTACATGGCTACAAGATCAAGCAAAAAACCCTAGTTTTCGTGAATGCATTGGCTATCGGAAGGGACCCTAAATGTTGGGAGACCCCGGAGTTGTTCTTGCCCGAGAGATTTATCGGTAGCGATATTGACTTTAGAGGGAATGATTTTGAGTTCATACCGTTTGGGGCCGGACGAAGAATCTGTCCAGGAATCTCGATGGGAGATGTTATGGTGGATCTTTTACTTGCTAATCTTATTTACTTGTTTGATTGGGATTTGCCTGATGGCATGAGGAAGGAAGATGTAGACTTTGAGGTTTTGCCTGGAATAACCATGCACAAGAGAAATGAGCTTTGCCTTTTAGCTCATGTTAACTTGTAAATGATTATCACCCAAAAACTTTCGGTCTTTCAAAATAAATTTTCATATTTATGTTTTAATTTGTACCAAAATAAATATTTATTTTCAAGAACAGGTGTTTGGTTTCCAGTTCCACCATTAATCATGAGATGAAGAAATATGTTACACCATTTAATGCAGTGTGTTGTGGTATGGTTTAAGTGTTTTGTACCTTAAGGATCTTGTTGTGAACATTTATTTTACAGCGAAGAGAGTATTTATTATATTTGAATGGTAGAAAAATAGTTTTTTATAAAAAAAACCCAGTTGTTTCAGAACGTACTAGTTGTGCATCCGTGCATTGCAATGAGATGTAAAATTTGTACAAAAGGAAGCATAAATATTCAAGTTAAATACGTTTTTACCAAATAAAATATATATAGTTATATCTAACTTACATAAATGTGAGAAAGGGTTAATTCTGATAACCTTATGGTTGTCAAAAATATATTTTATTATATATTAATTAATGTTTGTTAGGTGAACAGTTATTTTGAATATTATAATATAGTAAAACAGAGATTCTCATAAGTATAGTCTTAGAAACAATCACAATCACAAAGATGGCTTACATAAACAAGAATACCTTAGCATATTTTCATTTCAATGTGAGGAGTAAAATGTATCAAAGCTTGGTTTTAGTTATATTTAGTGTAACAAACAATATTTTCCCCCCTTATTTTGTGTCTATTTTGACTTATAACCTACTGACTTGATAACATTGTATGTATACATGTCAAGTGGTCAATTAAATTGTAAAACTGAATATATAGATTACAAAGTTAAATTATAGAACCACAAGGGTGGTGCCTGATTGGTTTGAACTTGGCTCCAACGGTCAAAAGTACCAGGAGGTCACAGGTTCAAATCCAAGGAGGGATAAAAATCCCCTTGTGGCCACGGAGGTTCAAATGCGGTGACTCCGAGCTATCTGCAAAGCACGTGGTCGCTCTGAGATTAATCGGCTCGCATAACGGATTGGATATCCATGTTAATCAAAAAAAAGTTGAATTATAGTTTTATTTTTATTTTTGTTAAAAACTCTTGATTTTTTATTTTTATAATACGTTTTTCCTGATTTTCATAGAAACTTAATGGCTACGACTTCCATCTTCGTTCAAAATTTAGGGTTCGAGTTCTTCTAATTCCAATTTCCATCTACGTTGAAAGTTCTTGAAGCTATGAGATCTTTGTCCCAACTACAATTAAGTTGTAGGAATTTAAAAATGGCGCAAGAGACCTAGAGAAAGTAAGAGTCTGTTTGTTAACAACTTAATAAAACTCACAACTTATTTGATCAGCTATATATGATTGTTTGGTAGTTACTTAATAATATAGAAAGTGCTCTTAGGGGGATTAATAATGATTGACACCATTCAACTCGTGTTTGAGCCTGTCTTTGGATTTTGTACATAACATATTTGCTCACCAATGGACACCATTCAGCTCGTTCGATCTTGTTGACGATCATAACATCCATTATATTAGACTCAGTAAGTGCTTTAGAAATGAAAACCCAAACTGGCAGAAAATCAAGTGCATCAAAATGAAAAATCAAAGTTTGTTAAGAAAAAAAAATCGTCTTGTTTTGACATAGAGCTAGCAAATATATGCAATCTTGCTCTATTGCTACCTGGCCACTTTGGTTACATGATCTTTTTAGGGCACACAAATTGATTTGAACTAGCAGAGTTGGTGTGTGTGTGTAAATTTTGAGATATGAAGTTTTTGTGCATAAGTCAGTGGTACTTGGTGCATCAAAAACTTGTTTTTAAGACTTTTGTCATAGATGCTTTCTAAGATAGTATAGAAGTGTGTGTGCGCGTGTGTATATATAGGTGAAGGATCGTGTGAGAAGGGAAGTTGTAGCGAGAAGAGTAAGAAGGAGTTTTGAACCATCGATCACTTTTAATCTCATGTCCACCCATGAATTTCGATTTTTAGAAGGGAATTGATCTTGTTCACCCCATTATTGTTGACATTCAATTAGAATTGATTCAAAGATGGATATCTCTTCTTACGCTTCTCATCATAATTTATCTTCTCAACCGGACTGTTGGGTCATTGACCAACATCTTCGTAAATTGAAACGTGGCACTGGCTACTAGGCTATAAGAAAATAAATTGTGTCTTCTCCAAAAGCAATTGCTTGGCAAATGCTTGGATCCTAACATGTGGTATCAAACCAGGTCATAGGTTCGAATCCCGTGGGGTGCATAATAATGCCAAAGGCATGCTGTGCAGCCATTGTCTTCTAGCGAAGATCTTGTTAGTGCTAGCAGATGCTAGGGGGGGATTGTTGGGTCGCTGACCAGCATTTTCATAAATCGAAACGTGGCGTTGGCTGCTACGCTATAAAGAAATAATTTGCGTCTTCTCCATCAACAATTGTTTTTGGCGTAGTGGTAAGCGCTTGGATTCTAACACAGTCCCAACCCTATGTGTGTGTATATATATATATATATATATATATATATTGGATTCTAACACAGTCCCAACCCTATGTGTGTGTGTATATATATATATATATATATATATATATATATATATATATATATATACATGCCAAATAGGATATAAAAAGGCCATTATATTACAATTAAATAACAGTAACTAAAACATTCCATATATACAGAACAACAAAATAAAAGATCAGTTGAACAAAGTTACAAGAAATAGAGAAACATGGGAAGTTGATCCAAGTTTTCTTGGGTCTTCCTCTTCCTAGTTTGGTCGGTGGTCAGTGGTTCTTCCTTTGACGCAGTTGTAGGGTGGCCATTTCCGGAGGTTTTACCATCCTCATTCCATCACAACTTTCTTCATTATCAGGTTCTTTAATAAATGAATCAAAGGATTGTATGATTGAAATCCCATTTGTAAATTTGGAAGAGATTTAAAACTATAATTTCAATTCGGACCCATTTGTAAAACTAATGAAGTGTGCCTTCGCCAATATCTTTGCCTTCATAAACATCAAGCTGCAAAATACAAGCTAGAGTCAACTACATTCCATGCAAATAACAGAAAACAAAAACTGTAGTTGGACCTATTTTCATATCTTAAGATATAGAAGAAATCGTCTATGTAAACCTTGCGAAGCGATGGATTACTACGGTTGTTTTGGTTTGTGGGATTCGGTAGGACTTGGTGGTATTTGGAATTGAATTTCAACCCAATTTTGTGTTTGCTTTGAAAGAAGGTTCGAATTTGAAATCCAACAAATCGATGGGTTTAGAAATCCCTTGGGGATGATTGTCATTTCAAATCCAAAATACCATGGGTTTCAATTGTTTCCCTCACATCTCTACCCTGCACATCTTCCATCAAATGTGCCATAATCTCTCCATCCCTTCCAAACAAACAAATTATTTATAGAACAAACAAATATTTTCAAAAAAAATAAATTTCACTCCAAATCCTACAAACCAAACAAGATTTATAAACGAATTTAATTCAATTCTATTACAAATACTACAAACCAAACACACTAAAGAATCCAAATCCTTCCACGACATCTAAATCCCTAAAAAACATCCCGTCAAATGGCCCTTGTTTGTTTGTAGAAAGGTTATCGTTTTTGTCTTGGGACCATGTTTCTTTCGTAGGTCTCTTGGAGATAGACATGTATGAGGCTTCATGAGGAAATTTCTGTTTTTTGGTATGCTTAGGTGTTTGCGTTGGATGTTTAACTGTGTTCTTAATGTTTTGGTGTCAACATATTCAATCATGTTCTATATAAGGCATGACCGCATGGTTAGTGCCTCATACATGAATATAATTACATGCAAAAACTTGACTATGTGAAGAAAATGCATAAAACTTGGACAGATTGTGGAAATGCAAAAAATACCATCATATGGACGATCTTTTTGTCCAAAATTGTTATCTATTGCAAAGTGTGGTGTTTTTTTGTTTTGCATTTTTACATGAACAGTTTCCTCCAAAGGAAGCCCAAGCATCATGATTGCAATTTCTTTGTGGAGGCAAGGAGGAGAGAGGCCTATGACAAAAATCAAAGCTCATGCAATTTTAGCCGAAAGGTTTTTGGTTCCATGTTCATAAACCCTAATATACCATACCAACATTTTATATTTTATAGACCATGCATCGGATAAAGAATACCTGGTCAAGTCGAGCGCCTACATTTGATCTTTCAACAACCACCAAGGAATGTTCTAAACCACATGCAACACTACAGAAGGCAAAAGTTGTCAACTAGTAAAAACATTGGAAACATATATATATCGATACATAATATGTGTGCACGGATACAAACCTGGTAACATGCATGCCCTCAAGAACGTCAACGTTTTTGGGTATACAAGAAGATCTACAATCGCATAAAACACAACAAGTTTAATAACATTTAGCGCATCAAACCTCATTTTTTCTCACGATACAGATGAGACAACCAACTCATCGCATCCCAAGGATCACTACTAGAAAACTGGGCATTTCCGGCGGATTTCCGGCGGAAATTAAAAAAGTCAACTTTTGTTAACTTCCACCGGAGCTCTGCCGGAAATCCGCCGGAAAAGTTAAACCGGAAATCCAACAAGTTTAATAACTTTTGAGCCCATGGGCCTTAATGGACCGTATTGGGCCTTAATGGATCGTATTGGGCATTAATGAACCATATTGGCCTCTAATGAATCGTATTGGGCTCTAATGAACCGTATTGGGCTCTAATGAACCGTATTGGCCTTTAACGGTTTGAACCGTATTGGGCTGTAATGAATCATATTGGGCTGTAATGAATCGTATTGGGCATTAATGAACCATATTGGACCGTATTGGGCTTTAATGAACCGTATTGGGCTCTAATGAACCGTATTGGGCTCTAATGAACCGTATTGGGCTCTAATGAACCGTATTGGGCTTTAATGAACCGTATTGGGCTTTAATGAATCGTATGAGTCTTAACGGACCGTATTGGGCCTTAATGGACCGTATTGGGCCTTAATGGATCGTATTTGGCATTAATGAATCGTATTGGGCTGTAATGAACCGTATTGGGCTGTAATGAATCGTATTGGGCATTAATGAACCATATTGGACCGTATTGGGCTTTAATGAACCGTATTGGCCTCTAATGAATCGTATTAGGCTTTAATGAACCGTATTGGGCTTTAATGAACCGTATTGGGTTTTAATGAACCGTATTGGGCTTTAATGAATCGTATGAACCGTATTGGGCTTTAACGGACCGTATTGGACAATAACGGACCGTATTGGGCCTTAATGGATCGTATTTGTTCTAATGAACCATATTGGGCTTTAATGAACCGTATTGGGCCTTAACGGACCGTATTGGACATTAACGGACCGTATTGGGCCTTAATGGATCGTATTTGTTCTAATGAACCGTATTGGGCTTTAATGAACCGTATTGGGTCTTAATGGATCGTATTTGTTCTAATGAACCGTAT
>NC_037530.1:30887554-30889366 GCF_001531365.2 Cynara cardunculus var. scolymus
TTCTCACACTTCTTCCAAATTGACTGCAGTCTCATTAAACCTCCCTCCTGATATATATATATATATATATATATATATATATATATATATATATAGAGGTTTAAATCCATGACATGATAACCTACTTTCATAAATTTACTTATTATACTTTCATTTTCCATTATTAGAACAATTTACTTTCAAATTACTTTTTATTAGACATTATACTTTGAAAAACTACCATTATAACAAGGGGTAACATGTTACCCTTTAAATCAATTAACCTCTTACTATTTTTTTGTTTCTTTGGTTAAATGAGGTGATGTAGATAACATATCATTTTATTGACGTCGCTAAACTAAAATAAATAAATAAATAAATCCACTTTTAAATAAATTTAAATGATTTTCACTTTTCATTGGTACGATTTAAGCATTTCAAATTTCATTTTACGTTTTTTATTAAATCATTACTAGAAAACTGACTTTTTTCGATGGAAATTTCCACAGAAAAATTATCGGCAGATTTTCGACGGATTACCAGCGAATATTGAAAAAGTCAACTTCTGTTGACTACCGCCGATAATCCACTAGAAATCTACCACATAATAATTGAAAAAAATAGATTTTATTCCGGCTGGATTTCCTGTGGACATAAAAAAATTAAAATTTAAAAAAATAATTAACTATAATTATATTTAATTACGGGCAGAGTTTTGGTTCATTTTTTAAAATTAGATTCCGTCGGTAATCTGCCGGTAATTTAACGTAATTAGAGTTAATTATTTTTTTATTTTTCTTTTAAAAATCACTTAAAATAAGATTTTTAAAATTTCCGACGGATGCATTATTACCGAAAGTAAAAATAAATCCAGTTTGCTGTAATTGAGAAAATTAAACAATATTCCTTGTAATTCTATGTACATAGAAACACTTGCTACACATTAGAGTAAGACCTATTGGTTCCTTCATATCATATGTGCTCTAAGGAGCAATAACAATCTTAGCTCCATTGCCATCCTTAATTCCAATTAACCTAGTTTCATCTTTTCTTCACTTCTTAGATCTTGTAGAGTAGTACAATTGTAAGTACCACACCCAATATCCAATACCCAAGAGTAATAATCAAAAGTAAACATACCTGAAGCTTTGGTTGCAGCGACTTTTCTGCTTTTTTTTCTTTGCTAGTAGGGTTGGGTAGTTTCTCTTTAAATGCGCCTTTTGATTGTAGTTGAAGCAAACTGCATCTTCAGGAATCTTGCCTTTGCCTTTATTTTTGTTAGAACTTCCAACCTTTGCTTTACCCTTGGCAACCACCTTCTGATTTTTGACCATCCCACCTTTAGGTTTGATCACCAAAAACCTGTTTTGGTCTGGTTGATTCTAACATCAAATTTATATTTCTCTCAACAATTTTAAGCATATCGTGAATCTCTATGAGAGTTTCATCCAAACTGTTTACGAACTGATCATATGATTTGAGTAAGGAATTGATAACCGGATCGATTGTTAATTCCTTTCCTATTGGGAAGCCAAGATAGGCCAATCGACCAATATACCCTTTCATTTTCAAACATGGGTATCGATCGATGAGTCCTTAGTCATCATATAGGCATGCAATGCTCTGACTTTTTCAATCCTCTCCTGCCTAGCCTATAACTGAAACATATATTTCAGTGGGAATAGCATATCTAAGGCGAACATGTCTTCATGATCCCTCAATAACTTGGGAATCACAAAGGGAAGCATCACACAACCAACATCTAGTGAGTCATTATGGTTTTTATCATAAGCAACGTGACTTCAACTGAAGCATTTCTGGCATGAGTATTTG
>NC_037530.1:30889466-30891117 GCF_001531365.2 Cynara cardunculus var. scolymus
TTATTATTATTATTATTATTATTATTATTATTATTATTATTATTATATTAATTCAATTAACTAAAACATAATAAATCTTCAATATTCCACTTATTTCAATTACCTTTATTTTAGAGTGTTACAGAAAAGATGGGCGATGGTGGTAGTGGTGGTGGTTAGTGGCCAACGGTGGTTGTGGAGAAGGTTGTTCTAGTGGAAGAGGAGGTGGAGGTGGTCGACGATGGCTACAAGTGGTCGGTAATGGTGGTGGCAGTGGTCACGACTAGTGGTGGTGACCATTAAAACAAATATCATATTAAGGTTATGTATCAAACGATAGTGGATTAGTAATATTTCAATTTCTTTCTCATTCTTTTTTCATTTTGTTCCACATATTTTTGTGGAACAAGAAAAAAGCTGCTTTTGTCTAACGTTGTCTCACCTTGTCCCAGTTCTTGTCCTTGTTCCATATCGTGCGAAATATGGAACAGTGAATTCTCATCCCATCCCATGTTGCGCCAAGCATGTGGCAATTAGTTTTGTCCCATCCTGTCTTGTCCTGTCCCATGTACCAAACGCAACATAAAGTGCCCAAATTGCCGAGAGATAAGATGGTGGAACAAATGGGTGAAAAGCACTAAAAATTGAGCTTAAAAGTTGTTCCATACCCTTTTCCCGTGACCCTACTATAACCTAAGTCACCAACCCAAAGTCACCAGAGCCAGAGGTAGAGCATACCTGAGAGTTGGAGCCAGATCCAGACTCTTCTACATCATTATCAACAGCCATCCCATAGAAGTGTGCTTGATTATCCTCATCTGAAGTTGAGTCAGAGACCCAATTTTCTTGTTCCGCCATGAGGCTCCTCTGGGCTCAGTTGTAATTGTACTTATTTTTGTAGAGCAGGTCGTCCATGTCCAAAAACGTGCCAAACCAAGGCTGTCGTAGGTTAGGGCATGGGTCATGTCGTGCCATGCCGCGTCGTTTGTGCCCCCCGACCGTGTCCTGACCATTATTTGACCCAAAGTCTTGGGCAAATTTTCATGCGGTTTCAGCCATACGTGAAGCTGCCCAGACTTTTGAAAACCGAAACTCCCAAATCTAACATTCTTTTAATGGAACCTAAAGGGGTTAACAACTTGTACTAAGAGCTTAATATTTCTGATTTGCCAACTGAATAATTCAATAAATTCCAAAATCCATCTTTTAATAATAACAACGAAATTAAGGTGTTACATACATTTTATTAAAATACATCAATCATAATAAAACATGAATATATAATCAATGAACAAAGACGTGCTACATGCATGAGTTACATGTATTATTTTATATAACACGATAGTAAAAAATAAACATGATCTCGATGCACTAATTGAAGTTGAAAGAGAAGTGTCAGTGTGCCACCACTAAAGGTTGAATAGTGATGGATCATAATAATCGATTCCAACAATTTCTTGTACAGATCAAGTACAACGAACACACTTTGCACTTTTGGAATGCGTTAATCGATATTCTTTGAGAAAATTAATTGATATTCTTTGAGAAAATCATAGTAATTATAATGTTCAAATACATATCTATTATTTATTATATTTGTTTTATCTTATAACTTTTTTGTTCTTTGAAAATGCATAATGTAATTTTTGTTATTTAATAAAATGCTTGTTTT
>NC_037530.1:30891217-30891969 GCF_001531365.2 Cynara cardunculus var. scolymus
TTCCAAAAATTATCCAAGAACTTATTTAACATATTTTGGAATGTCCAAAGACTTATTTGTTCCAAAAAATTGTCCAGTGACTTATTTGTTCCAAAAAATTGTCCAATGACTTATTTAACATGTTTTGGAATGTCCAAGGACTTATTTGTTCCAAAAAAAAGTTCAATGACTTAATCATTCCAAACAAAAAAGTCCATTAAATTTTATTGTACTTTTCCCTAAAATTTATTATAATTTCTTTCGTAGGGATTTGCATTTTATGATTGTGGTTAAACCTCTCCTGAATTGAAGGCTTTAATATATTTACTTTTTATAATAACCACATGACGTGGAATTCTCCTTTTTCTTATAAAAATAAGAGTAAACTACAATTTGGTCCCTATGGTTTACATGAATCTTTGAAAGTGACCCTAGATTTTAATAACTACATTTTTGGTCCCTATGGTTTACACTAATCTTTGAAAATGACTCTGGACTTTAATAACTACAATTATCATCCATACTTTAATAACTGAATTTATTGGTTATAAAGTTCAGGGTTGTTTTCGAATAAAGATAGAAAGTTGAAGGGTTTGATGTGTTAATGTGTCTAAAAAGATTTTTAAACCCACATCGCGTTATATTGTTTATTGATGGTTATTTAAGATATTTGTTTTATCTCATTGGAAAAGGAAATCCAATTAGAGATAAGTTGTCCATGAGCATCATGGCATAGGTAAAAGGGAATGAGGAGGCAAGCCCCCCCCCCCCCC
>NC_037530.1:30892349-30894010 GCF_001531365.2 Cynara cardunculus var. scolymus
TGTTTGGTTCTAGGAAGTAAGTAAGAAAAAATTGGTGGAAACTGTTCTATGAGGGGAAGAAGAAACTGGATTCTTTGATTTAATCTGTCTACTTGTGGTTGTTTCAATCTTCATCTCTGTGATTTCTTAAGGTGGGTTTATTTTACAAACTTTCAACTTACAGTGTTGATTTGGAACCGTAGGGCTCTTTACGTGGGGAAGTTATAAAAACTGTTTTATGCTATGTTTAGCATAAATTGGTATTTTGATATGATTATATCAAATGATTGGAATATGAGTGACATAATTCAGAGAGATGTATTTTGTGATAAGAATGACATATCAAGAAGAGGTGTATACCAGGATAAAGGTAACATAATCAACAGAATGTAAAAATTGGGTTTTTGATCAAGTTGTTAATTGTTGTTGCGTCCCTATGATGCGATGACTTTGAGTTGTTGCATCTGTGTGATGTGATAACTTGAGTTATCACATTCTATTAGTTCGATGAATGACTTTTATCGCATCCTTGTGATGCGAGGAGTATGTTTGTCGCATCCTTGTGATGCGACAAGAATGACTTATCAGATCCTATTGATGCGACAAGTTGGGTTTGTGGCACCAGTGTGTTGCAAGGAAATGAGATTGTCTCACCCATGTGATGCGAGGAATTTATGATTTTTCCTATATAATGTGATGAGTTTTACCATAATGCGATAAATGAGTTATCTGGCTATTTGATGTGATTATTGAATAATGTCTCATTCTTTTGATGCAACAAAAGAGGTTTGTTATACAAAATGTTATTTATTTGTTATTAATACAGATATGAGTTTATAAAAGTATTTTGGTGATTATTTACCCTGTAATAGCAAACAATGTAATTTCTCCCTAGACCTCAAGGTCTAACCCTCAGTTCTATTTCAAAATGTACATTACAGGTTGAGCACAACCGAATGATAAGGAGAAGGGAAAATTATGAAGAATTTATAAATGTTTGCATGGGATGTTGGGATAATGTGCTATCTTTTGTATTTGAATACTTGTTTTTTTATTTTGATTAACCTGGATATTCAACTCGTTATGCGAACCGACTAAAATTCATTATTTTCATTAAATATGGAACCAATATTCAAAATGACATAAGACATAGCTTGGTAGTAAGGTAAAGGCTCAAGTCTTACATGTTACGGTGAGAATACGACGTGATGTAAGGCGATATACAGTACATATATGCTTTCTATATATCACTCAATCAGATAACGATATTAAGAAATTTATATTCATATTAGAAAAATGAAAAATCATATAATTATTATAAAATATTATTTGATTAAATATTCAAAATAGAACTTAGAAGGGTAATTTTTACAATTTTGTTTTAGGCTATGTTTGGCAAACTAGTTGTTAGTTAATAAGGTAGCAGATTAATAAATCATATTTTGCAAAAGTTAGTTGATGAACAAATCATATTTGCCAAAAACTAGCTTTAAACATGTAAAATTACCAAAAAGAACATCTTGAAAAATCCGTTAATTACAAATATTTTATTAATGAAATTAAAGAAAATCTATAATAATATAATATGTCAACTAATACAATCAGGATAATAAAAAAATTAAATAATATAATATGTTAATTAAGATAATTTCAAATTGATTATATATATATATATATATATA
>NC_037530.1:30899740-30909593 GCF_001531365.2 Cynara cardunculus var. scolymus
AAATAATTGATATGGTTAATAATAATTTTAAATAATTAATATTAACTAATGATTTTCAATTACTATTAATTATTATTTATTTTATTTATAATTAATATTAATAAATAATAATTAATATTAATGAGAGTTATAATTGAAAAAAATGACAATAAGGCCCCAAAATGCTACTGCAAGTAGTGTTTCAATAAGCTAGCTTATATATACATAAAAAAATGTGTAGTTAAAACATAAGATAGCTTATAAACTAACTTATGTTTACCAAACAATATTTAACCGTGAGTTCATGACATATATAAATTCATAAAATTGTAAGTGATTGATTAAATTTTTTTATAAAAATATAATATCTAAAATTTAAAAATTTAAAAACACAAAATATAAAATTAGCTTGCAATACTAACTAATGCTTAGTATAGACTCTACTTATAGATGAGTTAAATTTTTTGGTTAAACTTAATTTATAAATTATTTTGTCACTTATTTTAGAGTAAATATATTATGGTTTAATGTAATAATAGTATAATATTTACAATGTTGAACAACGATCAAATGCTGGTCAATGACGGAGGTAGTTGAATATTTAAAATTGATGATTTAAAAATGAAATTATATTAAGGTTTGATATAGAATGTGAAGAAATGGTAATAGAGTGAAACTGAAAGTGATGGTTTGTGTTGGTAATAGTAAAAATTCAGTTTGTATATACAGTGGGTTTAAGGAAGAAAAAACAAAATAAGATAAATGTTGTATTGGGAAAGAATATGTTGGAAATAAAGGAATAATAAGTCAACATCTCGATGAGGGGGTCATGTGGATTCGTTACGCACCGCACACCGGCCAGTACGTAAGGGTCAGTCGCTGACGGTTCAGGTCACATTGTCGCAAATTTCAAATTCTTTTTACTATTTAGTTTCATTATGCACCAGTTAGTGCGTAACTGTTAATTGAGGGGTCATTTTTTGAATTTTTTATTTGAAAGTTATTTTTGTAATCTCGATTTATAAAAAGGTTATTTTAGTTAAGAATCCATAACATTTCATTACAATATTAGGTTTATAAGACGTCTAAAATGTTTAAACGTTCTAATATAATACTTTATAGGATGACACAAAAAAGTGTCATATCTGAAAGTATTACAATATGTTGATAGGACGTTTTTAGATGTCTTGACAAGTTTTTAAGACGATTTGAAAATAAAGTGTCGTATTAGTTATTTTATATGACAATTTTGAAAAATTATCTTACGTTCGAACACAAGTGTCCTATAAAATATAAATAGATGAGTTTATAGGAGACATCTAAAAAAATTATATAAAATAACTAACACATCAAATTTTATTAAAAAAAATATTCTAATAAACTTGTTTCAACGCTCAAAAAACGTCGTATATATCTATCATAACACTTTTTGATATGACGTTTTATAGTATGGTCTTATAAACTTAACTCATAAAAAATATTTCATTCGTTAAATTTATGTAACTGCTAACTCGTCAATTCAACTTAACCCTCCCACCCCAACCCACAAAAGTTGTGTTATCTATATTATATTAACATTTGACAAAAACTCTTAAAAATTATTTTTTATGCACAAAGTACTATTTATTGATGCACAATACTTAAAATTCAAGATTACAAGTAAATTGTGCATAAGTACAAATTATTAAAGTTCTATGTTTTCATGTACTAACTACAGATAAATATAATCTAATATAACATAAACATCTCATTTTCAATATAAAATATCTAAAATAAAATTAGGATAATCATTGAGTTCTAACATAATACTTAATTATTATCTTTACGAAAAATTATATTATTAAACCTAAATTAAATTACTTCGTTATTAAACCTAAATCAAATTATAATAAGAAAAATTAAATTGAAAAAAATTACACAAAATAAAAAGTAGAAATTTTAAATAGTTAGTTTGATACTAATATCAATATATTTTTTTCAAATTCTTTGGATATCCTCATATTTATATTTTATGTAAAAGTAAAAACATTATCATTTTCTTAAAATCACATAAAACTGTATTATAACATCGAAGAAAGAAACGAAACATTAAAGTCGAGATGTATTTCAATATATTGCATGAGTACTCTTCTAGTACTTTTAAAACAGTCGGGTTAGATTGAAAATTTCTAAAAGGAAAATTGCCCCAAAATGGAATCACCTTTCATCTGATTCTTATTTTGGGGAACCAACTTTCAAAATTGTCATTTAGGGGTGTTTATCAAACTTTTTGTTTATTTAAGGGTCTAGTTGACCTATTAATGCTAACATCATCCAGATCTTTTGCCAATTAAGATATTCCACGTCATTAATTTTTTATTTTAAAACTAATATTCCACGTCATATTTAAAATTACAAAATAATTATAGAAAATTAACTAAAATTCGTTTTTTTCCCAAAAATTATTGTAATAAAATCTATTTTTTATTCCAAATCTCGTTTTTAAAGAAAATTCAGATATCAAATTGTGAGTAAAGAAGTTCATTTTTGAAAAAATCTTCAATTTGATGTATGAATTTTAAAAAAAAAAAACGAGATTTGGAATGAAAAATGGATTTTATTACAATAATTTTAGGAAAAAAACGAATTTTAATTATTTTTCTATAATTATTTTACAATTTTAAATATAACGTGAAATATTAGTTTTAAAATAAAAAATTAATATGACGTGAAATATCTTAGTTGACAAAAGATCTGGATGATGTCAGCACTAATAGGTCAACAGGTCAACCAGACCCTTAAATAAACAAAAAGTTTGATAGAAATCCCTAAATGACAATTATAAAAGTTGATTTCCCAAAATAAGAATCATGTGAAATTTTAAATATAACGTGAAATATTAGTTTTAAAATAAAAAATTAATATGACGTGAAATATCTTAGTTGTCAAAAGATCTTGATAATGTCAGCATTAATAAGTCAACAAGTCAACCAGACTCTTAAATAAACAAAAAATTTGATAGAGACCTCTAAATGACAATTATAAAAGTTGATTCTCCAAAATAAAAATCATATAAAAATTGGTTTCATTTTAATATAATTTTCCTTTCTTAAATCATTATAATTAAGATGGGTTATAGAAATCGTCTTAACCAACCCGTGTACGTATCTACAAATACCAAAGACGTGAACGTTTATAAGATAGACGTACATATATAATTATATATAAATATCTGTGGGATCCACCCTGCATCAACCAACCAGATTCCCGGCAGATATCCAACGTGGATGAGCGCCACGTGGACCCAGAATGAAATAATGGATTCCCGACAAATTCACGAAACCAGGCGCCCTTTTTCGCCAGTTCCCAAAACTCATTAACGGCTACTTTCATTATCATATCCCCCAACATTATTTTTATTTTAATAATTAATAAAATAACTGTTTTCCATTTGGCGCCAATTCCACTTGCTTTTTTCTTTATTCTCTTTGACTCCACCAAATCAGCAAAAAAAACAGGAAGAACCTCTTCATTGCAAACCAACACATTTTAATTTAACTTTTTATCCAATAACAAATAATAAAATACATTTAACGACCATTTCAATTACACATCAAATAAAAATTGATTATTTAAATCGGCGAAGGAAGGGATGTCGGGTCGGCAGACGATTGCATATCGGGTCCCACCCGACACCCTTCCAGCATGAACACCACATCTGACATCGAGGGCCTGTCGGTTGGGTCGGATGTGGTGCATAGCAACCCGACCTTTAAACCTAGCAAAAACTCTTCCCACTCGGATGATTCCGGGTCGAGCTCAAGCAGGCCTGGTTCCAAGAGTTCAGAAACCTGGCCTCGTTGTAATTGTCGTTTCACCCACTTCACGATGTCCTCATCCTGGTTAAACATTACGGGCTTCTTGCCCGTTAGGATCTCGAGCAAAACGACTCCATAACTGTAAATGTCTGCTTCTTTTGTGGTTTCACCGGTTAATGTGGCCTCAGGGGCCACATACCCGGGTGTCCCGATTGGGCTTGTGGCGGTGGATGTCGATGGTTCGGCATGTGTAGGTACGGTTAGCTTATTGAGGCCGAAATCGGAGATATGGGCTTCAAAATCAGCATCAAAAAGTATGTTTTGCGGTTTGATGTCTCCATGGACCATTGGGATAGAGTGCACAAAGGCTAGCCCTCGAGCGATTCCTAACGCGATCAAATGCCTCATCGGCCAATTCAAAACGTGCCCATCTTGATGCGATGCCTCTTGGAGAAGCGTGGCTAAGTTTCCGTTGGGCATGTAGTCGTAAACCAGTAAGCGCACGTTATCAGACCGACTTGCAAAATACCCACGGAGAACTGTTAAGTTCCGATGCTTGACTTTCCCGAGTGATTCAGCTTCTCTACGGAAAGTTCCTTCGGGCACAGAAGTATCTGGAAGGCGACGGATGGAAAGAACCGTTCCATCAGCAAACGAGGCTTTGAAAAGAAGCCCGAACGTGCCACGACTCAATACGTTTTCCTCATCGAATTGCCTTGTTGCCTCGAGGGCGTCCGAATACGTGATTTTATTCTTGAAAATCACTAGCTTTGGAGTCCCGTTTTCTCCTCCGCTGCTATGGTCTCGGCCGGAGCTTCCACGGCCGGGGCTTGGCTTCTTCACTTCACCAGACTTCCCCATTCTTGACAACTTTCTCCGCCACCGGAGTAGCAGATAAACATACCCACAACAAGAAAGTAACAAAAGCAAACCACCTCCGGCGGCCAGACAAATCAGCAGAATCAGTTTCTTCTTCGTTGAAGAAATCTTTTTCTTGCAGTTCTTCATTAATGGCTTCCCACATAAACGATTGTTCATTTCGAATACCAAAGGATCGGTGAATCGAGAACCTAAAATCTTCGGTATCTCACCTTCAAGATCGTTTCTCGAAAGGTTCAAATGTTTCAGGTTAGGAATCATCGAAAGACTTGCAGGAATTTTTCCGGTGAAATTATTTGAAGAGATATCCAACTCTGCTAAGTTTGAGAGCTTTGAGATTGATTCTGGAATGTGGCCGGAAAAATGATTGGAATCCAATAACAAAGAATTGAGGGAAGAACAATCTGAAATTTTTTCAGGGATTTCGCCGGTTAATCTGTTATGACTCAGATCAAGCTTTTCAAGATGGGAGAGTTGTGAGAGAGTCACCGGAATTAAACCGGTTAAAGAATTCCGACCAAGCTCTAGAACTTCAAGATTCGAAGCATTCCCCAATGCCGCCGGAATGGAATTTGTGATTCTGTTATCTAAGAGAGAAAGCACAGTGAGGGATGAGAGGAAACCATACTCCGCCGGAATATTGCCGGAAAAGGAATTGGATGACAGATTCAGATGCTGCAGACTTGACAAACTACTAAAACCTTGGGGAACATCACCGAAAAAATCATTTTCCTCCAAAGCAACAACTTTCAGATTTGGCAACCCGAAAAGCTCAACCGGCAATTCACCAGAGAAACTCTGCTTACTCAAATCAAGGATACTGAGACTTCTCAAATTCGCTATTGCAGTCGGAAATTCACCGGAAAACCGGCAACGACTCATGTTCAATTCAGTTAAGCCTGGTAAATCCCCAATGATGATCGGAAAATCGCCTGAAAAGTTGTTATTGCTCAAATTCAAAGAAGTTAAGTTGCTAAGCTGTGTTAATTTACTTGGCAAAGCTCCGGTTAACTTATTGTTGCTCAAATTCAACGATTCCAGCTCCGAAAGGCCAGCAATACTCGAAGGTATACCGCCATTGAAAAGATTTCTTCCAAGTGAGAGGACTTTTAAGCTCACAAAGTCCCCAAAAATATCGGGAATTAGACCTGAAAATCTATTTCCTTCAAGATCAAGAACATGTAGTAGGCTGCATTTTCGAATTCCTATCGGAACTTCACCAATTATAGAATTGTTAGCCACCTTAAGTTCCTCCAAAGTTGACAGATTTCCGATTTCAGCCGGCAAGATGCCAGAAAAGGAATTTCCAGATAGATCCAAGCTTCGAAGTGTACGTAAATTTGTTAGCCAAACAGGAAAGGTTTCATATATGTGATTCTCGTGAAGATCTAATACTTGTATAAACCTTGAGAATGTTGTCGAATTTGGGGGTTTGATTAAACCCGTGACTGCATTAAACCCTAGCTTGAGGATTCTTATTGAATTACCAGGGTTCGATAAAAGAGATGCGGGGATTGGACCTGATAACGCATTGCCGGAAAGAGATATCACTTGAAGATTAGGAAGGTCGCCAATACTCGCCGGAACTAGTCCCTCGAGTTGGTTATCATCGGCGCTCAAGTGAACTAGCGACGAACAGTTAGCAATCGCCGACGGCAGTGTACCGTATAACTGATTCGAGTCGAGAAATAAGTACTGAAGCTTCTGGAAGCTGCCGATGATCGGTGGAATCTGGCCGGAAAACGAATTGAATGATAAGTTAATGAGCTGGATCTCAGGCGCCACCGAGAAGTTCCCCGGGATGTTTCCGGAGAAGGCATTGGAAGAAACGTCTACATATTGAACTCTAGGAGGTAGGTTGCCGGAAATTTCGCCGGAAAGGAGGTTACTAGCAACGTTAAGTACCAATAAATTGGTTAGGTTCCCCAATGCCGGCGGCAAAACGCCGGTGAAGTAGTTATACTGCAAATAAACAACTCGTAATAGAGAGCATTGAGACAAAGCCGGCGGAATAGGGCCGTTGAAGTTATTAGAATGAAGGCTCAGCTTACGCAACTGGCTCAGCTCGGAAATCCGGCTGGTCAGCCGGCCAGATAAAGCAAGGCGAGGTAAGCGGAGTTCACGTACTCTGCCGTCCCTACAAGAAACCCCACGCCAGTCACAGGGCGCAGCCGGCGTAGACACATTCCAGGCGTCCAAGGCGCCAAGGGGGTCGCGTAGATTCTGTTTGAAGGATATGAGAGCTTGTATCTCGGCGGTGGCGGAGATAGTGGCGCACACTAGGAGGGCGGCGACAAAGGAAAAAATAGCCGTTGGCATGGTAGGTTAGCAGCAGGCATGGTAGGTTAGCAGAAACAATGGAGGAAGAATCGCCATATATATATACAAATTTAGAGGGAGTGTTTCTCGTCCTTGTGAAGGGAGAGCTTTCACTTACAGAAGGGGTAAAATGGGAATACAGATTTACTCAATATTTTGTGTAACTCCTAAAATTTCAATGATATATCATAATATGAAACTACGTTTATCTATGTTCATCAATTATATAAATATATATAATGATATAAAAAATACAGATAAATAATACAAATTTAATAAAGAAATTATATTAAATATTTATATATCTATACTATATTATAAAGTATTTGACAAGAACTCTTAAAACTCAGTATTTATGCATGAAGTACTGTGCATTAATGCATATTACTTAAAATTTAAGATTACAAGTAAATTGTACGTAAGTAAAACTTATTAAAGCTTCAATTTTGAATTCATATAACTAACTGTAGATAAACCTAATCAAACATAGGATAAACATCTCATTTTGAATATAAAATATAATTAAGATAATTATTGAGTTATAACATAATCATTATTTTTATAAAAAAATTAAGTTAAATATAAATTATTCACTATCTGATCTAAATTAAATTATAATAAAAAATTGAATTAAAAAAATCGTAAAAAAACGAGAATTTTTAAATAGTTAATTTGATATTAATATCAATATACTTTTTCAAACTTTTAATATATCTTCAAAATTATTTTTATTCAAAAGTAATACATTATCTTTTCTCAAAACCACATAAACTGTATTATGTCAACAAAAACAAAAAATAAAACATAATATTAAAATAAAATGTATCACGCTGCATTACATGGATACCGTTCTAGTTAAACATAATTGATGAAGAAGAAAAAGAAAAAGAAAAAGGAAATGAAGATAAAAGGGTATTGTAGTAAATAAACAGTGAAAGAAATGGAGTAAACGTCATGTGTAGGGTCTCGTGTCATATTGTCTGCATCAGTATCACACTCTTATAGCCTGACTGACCATAATGACCATTATTTTACATCTTAACGTACACCATTTAATGCACTGCGTACAACTTCTCTATCTTCATTAACTAATTTATTCTTTTCCTATAAATATTATTTGATAAACTTATTAATTTAAATAAATTCTGTTAGAATTTTTTTATAATTCAAAGTAATAACGCATTTAAAATATTAATTTTTATTTTAATCAATAATTTATGTTCTCCACAAGACAATGTCGAGTTGAGTTTGGATTTAAACTACCCACAAGTTTTTACTGATACTCAAGCTCGATTTCGTATCATTTGCACCCATAGTTAGGTATATATTGTAACTTATATCGAAAACATATGCTTCTCATGTACATCTTTGTCTCCAATATTGAATACTCAAAAGTTAACATTGACAGATTTGGTTATTATTTGTTTATAATATATAACTAGAAGGGTATTCGTGCAATGTAGCGAGATACATCTACATTTTAATGTTTCGTTTTATCTTTTTCCTATGTTGATATAATACGGTTTGTGTGGTTTTAAGAAAGACAATGTTTTTACTTTTGAATAAAAATAAATCTGAAGATATCATAAATTTTTTAAAAAAATACATCGATATTAATGTCAAATTAACAATTTAAAAGCTCTCTTTTTGTACAATTTATTTAATTCAATTTTTTATTATAATTTAATTTAGGTCTAATAGCGAAGTAATTTATTTTTGACTTAACAATATAATTTTTATAAAAATAACGATTATGTTAGAACTCAATGATTATCCTAATTATATTTTAGATTTTTTATATTTAAAATGAGATGTTTATCTTATATTTGATTATGTTTATTTGCAGTTAGTTATACAAATTTAAAAATGAAGTTTTATAAGTTGTATTTACGCATAATTTACTTGTAATCTTAAATTTCAAGTAATATGCATTAATAAATAGTACTTTATGCATAAAAATTGATTTTTAAGAATTTTTGTCAAATACTCTATAATATAGTATAGATAAAAAAGAAATGGCATTTGTTTGATTTTCCCATCTATTCCAAATGTTAAAGAAACCACACACCATCATTAGGTTTAATAATTGTGTACAAATAATTGAAAAAGGTAAATTTGCAAATTTAATTATGGGTTGAAAGTAGGGGGTATGCTACATGTCCATAAGTCAAGTAAAATAAAATGGGTTAATTGAATACAAGAATTTACATAATTTAGGAAAAGCAGTTAATTATGAAAATAATTACCAAGCATTATCAACATATGGATCTATATATACTAGTTGTGTACCCGTGTAATGCGGCAAGAGCCATGAATTTTAACGATTTTGAAGTTCCACTAGTTTTATAAGATAAGATTTAACGATGATATATGTTACATTTGGTCTTTACATATTAATACAATTTGAATAAATAAGAGTTATGGTTCCAATTACAGATTATCGATGAAAAAAATTGTATGATAATTTAAAATCCAACATATTTAAACGACTCCACAAATGTATTCGATTTACACCAAGATCAAAGAACCAAGAAACTTGAGTTTTAAGATAAACACCCAAAATCAATAAAGAAAACTACAAATTTGACAGATCATAAACCATGAAAAGACAAAAAAAGATGGGTTTTAGGATGAAATTTCAGCTGCGTACCATCTTTCTTGTCCAGAAACTCAGGTTAAGGTTGAATTAATACATGTATATATATATATATATGTATATATATCAAAAAAATCCAAGAACATATTAATTCAAAACATATTATACAGTGCAATTTAGACAGCCTAACCCCAAAATATATAGTATATATATATATATATATATAAATAAATAACTATAAAAGTATAAATCGTAAATATTAAAAATATTTTTTCACAGTATA
>NC_037530.1:30910863-30914636 GCF_001531365.2 Cynara cardunculus var. scolymus
AAAATAGGAATTAGGTGCAAGTTGGTTCCCCAAAATGACGATTTTGAAAGTTGGTTCTCCAAAATAGGAATCAGGTGAAAGTTGGTTCCCCAAAATGGCGATTTTGAAAGTTCGTTCCCCAAAATAGGAATCATGTGAAAGTTGGTTCCATTTTGGTGCAATTTTCCCTTGTTTTAAATAGAGTTAGGCATGAGAATGGGCCTCGACCTGTCGGTTAATCCAGTCCACCCTTCCCGGTTGGAGACAGGGATTCCTTGCTAAATGGGAGATGGGGATGGGATCCTCGTTTGTCTCAAGCCGGGGATGGGGACGGAGAAGGGTATCGTACTCTCCTCCCCGTACCCGTTATGTTACATTCAAAAAATTATAACTTATGTTCAAAAATTATAACACATCCAACCTTCATTTTATCTCTTATCAATATTAAGTTCTAGAGATTTCTACTCTATTTTTTATTCTCTATTTTAGCATATGTTTTTTTGGCGTAGTTATTGAAACAAAAAAAATGACGAATCTCAAAATTTTCTATTTTTACCATAGCTATTGAAGATAAAGTACATTTTGATCACAATACTTTAATCATTAGTATATAGAAAGTTAGCTTTTATATATATATATATATATATATATATATATATATATAAAGAGAGAGAGAGGGGTTTAGAAGAAAACCTTAAATAAATAAAAAAAACTAGAAAATACTTTATCAATCATTAGATGAGATTAGATGATGAATATGATTAAGAATTCGAATTGGACCTATCACATGTTCATTCAACCTTCATTATCAAAAGCCCAAATTTACTTTGAAGTCTTTTTTAATTTTTATCATCCAAATCTTTGTACTTCATAGAAATAGTCTTGCTGGAATCCGATATATAGTTTATATTTCGGAAAGATAGATAAGATTTTTTTTATGTAAAAGTCTTGTAATTATCTGTGTTGATCCAAGAACAAAAACTTTCAACGAAATCGAAGATTAGCTGAAGTGAGGCCAAGATGTCACCAAAGCGAATTGGATTGTCATCTAGCCAAAAGAAGATAAGTATATGATAAAGTCAAAAGTAGTGTGACAAATATTACTTCTAGCAAGCCGAAATTGGTGTGCAAACTTGTCCAGCAAGTTTAGCTTACAAACTCTATCAACTCTCATCCTGGTATGATAACATACTTAGCATGTAAGACAAAGTAAGTTTTAAATTACTATTTTATTAGTAATATACTTCCTTTACTGTTCCCTCTGCATACAGAAGGATGGGTTGGGTTAAGAAATGTCTACATCAACTTTAGAGGCTGGCATGAAGAGTACAAATATGTACTAATCAGCAAATCAAATAAGACATGCATTAAAGTTGGATTGCGACATTTAATGCATTGATGACTATGTATGGTCATCCTTGTCATTTGTTGCAACTCACCCATTTTGAAAGAAATTATGAGTGATGGTTTTTTAAGAAAAATCAGCGTCAACCATCTGAAAGACTATCTCAGTACTTTAGATCTGAAAGAGTACCTTCTTCTCTCACTCTTTCAGTTTGTTATCAAAATTTGTCACCTGTCAGATTGTTTAGGATTAGGTCTTACCTTCATAGCTTTTGCAACAAATATGTAATTCTTTGTTTTTAATAAATATACAAAATTAAAAATGAAAATTTTGGTTGTGTTTGTATTCAACCCTCCTTTTTACAAACACTCTTTGTGTTATTCATTATATTCCAAGACCAATAACCGGTATCTGAGCGGTTTGTTTAAATCCACAAACAAGGTCCGTTATGACTTCCACAAACAATGATAATGGCTCCTTATCCAAACTACCTTGTCTTCAAAAAGATAATTTTTCTATTTGGAAAAATCGGATGACACTCTTCCTTGGATGAGTTGACAACATATCCTAAACGTTTTAAAAAATGGTCCATATGTCCCCATTATCTTTCTGCCTCGTGATAGAGATGAAAATAACAAAGTCATCGGACCAAGAAGGCAAATTATCAAAACTCCAAATTTATGGACAAGAGATGACAAGAAGTAAGTTGTAGTTGATACCAAAGCCAATACTTTTATCGTAATGTCACTTCTTGATGATGTCTATCATTCTATTATGAATCTTACCACTGCAAAGACATATGTGGAATACTCTCACTGCTCTATACGAAGGAACATTTGAACTTAAGTAGAGCAATAGGATCAGCCTCATAAGACAATATAAATTGTTTGTGTGCAACAAGAACGAATCTCTTACTAACTTCTACAATAGGTTCAACTCTAGTCTGAATGATCTCAAAGTGCATGATAAGGTTTTTGGTAAAGTTGAAGTACCGTGCAAATTTTTGTACTGTCTACTAGATCAATGGGAAAATATAATTGTATGTTTAAAAACTCCTAAGGATCTGCATCTTATGTCTCTTATTGCTTTGGATGGAACTTTATATAACCATGAGTAAACTTAAGATCTTTGGAAGAATATCTTGCAAGAAGTTAGAAGTACAAACACTACCTTTGTGTCTTCCGATTTCAAAAGGTTAGAATATGCATCACTTCTAATATATGACACAGATTTAGATAATTTTGAGGAATACCCTAGAAGTGTCACTATTGATTCTAATGAATCTGATAGTGGGACTAAAGAAATATCATTGCAAGACATTAGTGACTCTCTTTCCTTAGTAGCGTCAAACTTCAACAAAGTAGTTATACATACCCTTTTCTTGATGTTCATTATGCCTATACATACTTATTTACATGCATTGCATAGCTGAATGAAATTCGTGAACACAAGCAGTTAAACCCCCTAAATAACATCATATTTTAACCGTTGAGGTCTTAAAACTTGGAAGAAAAAAAGTTGTTGCATGTATATTGTGGGTGAAAAAGTGAGTGCTATTAATTATCATGGTAAAAGAGATTAGTGAGAAAAAGAAAAAAAAGATCAAAAGGTGAACAAATTCTACTAATAAACTAGTTAAAGTTAATGTTTAACGGTACACATCAAAAAAAAAAAAAAAAAAAACAAATCTCAATAAATTCGGAGATAAGGCAAAGTTGTGTTAAATCTTTAAAAAGCAAACCCTTTAGGTTTAGATGGATAGGAAAGCAGGGGAGTGTAGCGTTGTATATTTAGAATCACACTAATTTGAAAATAAGTATGTTTGACTTGTAATTAAGCCGAGTAGATCTAAAAAGGGATGTAAATAACAGATGTGGATATTCAAATTTGATAAAAGATGGTATTCTCATGATTCTAACTCGACCATATGCATTTGTCTTTGGAATGATTTTAATATTTTTCTGTGACCTTCTTCAAACTCTGTGCTATCCAAACACCTCGTCATCCCTCTTTATCACCCTCATTACCTGTTATTACTCCTTGCTATCGATCTCCCTTTTGTTAACCTTAATTATTGTGTTAACTTTATGAACTAATTATGACCATTGATTTTTAAAATAAGGGAAAAGTCTAAAAAACCCAATGAACTTTAGTGTTTGAAATGATTAAGTACTTTGGACATTTTTTTGGAGCAAATAAGTCATTGGACATTCCGAAACCTGTTAAATAACTCTTTGACTTTTTAAAACATGTTAGATACATTTTTATGACCTATACAACTTGTTAGTGTGGTAAAATAATGGAAAAATCTTAAAAAAAAGACAATAAACTTTCATATTTTGAACGATTAAATTTGTTAAACATTTTTTTTGAACCAAAAAGGTACTTATAATATAAAATGAAACAAATATATAAAAAATGTACTTACATTTACAAAAGAATACTTACA
>NC_037530.1:30915226-30930959 GCF_001531365.2 Cynara cardunculus var. scolymus
TCTTCGATTCATCCATGTATTTTTTATTTTCAATTAGAATAAATTTCATCAATTTTTTTTAAATGTAAATACCTTTTATAAATGTAAGTACTTTTTTGATTTATTTGTTTCATTTTATAAATATAAGTATTTTTTTGGTTCAAAAAATGTTTAGAGACTTAATTGCTGAAAATATGAAAGTTCATTAGCTTTTTTTTTCCAGATTTTTTCCATTATTTTACAATATTAACCAGTTTATATGTTATAATGATGTATCTAACAGATTTTAGAAAGTCAAAGAATTTATTTAACATGTTTTGAAATGTCTAAGAACTTATTTGTTCCAAAAAGTTGTCCAATGATTTAATCAATCTAAATACTAAAGTCCATTGGGTTTTTTGAGACTTTTCCCTTAAAATAAAGAGTTGAGATTAATCATATTATAGATTTAATTTATTAAATGTGTAATCTCACAAACATATGTGAACATAATTGCTGAAGAGTATTTATGTCAAAGATAATGTGCATTGAATGACATCGGTTACAAACAGTAGAAATAGTATATGTTCAATTTTGTTCATAAATTGCCAAAAGTGTTCATATATGTTCAATTTGTGTTCATAATTGCCACAAGTGTTCACATATATGTTCAGTTTGTGTTCCTAATTGTCACACGTGTTCATATATGTTCAATTTGTGTTCATAATTGCCACAAGTGTTCACATATATATGTTGAATTTGTGTTTATAATTGTCACAAGTGTTCATATATATATATGTCAATTTGTGTTCATATGAGTGTATACATGTCAATTTATGTCATATATGTCAATTTGTGTTCATAATTACCAAGATACTCGTTTTGATTATTTACTTTACTTTCCGATCTCAAACTCCGATTGTCACTATAAACAATTTTAACCTTCTCAATGTTGTCATGTTGTTTTTCAATGTTTTTATCCATAATTGCTTGAACGATAACAAACACTTTACTAGCAGATCTCCACCACCAATAACAAATTTATAAATATTAAAAATGGAAGATCAATATTAAAAAAATGAAAAAAAATCACAAGATCAATATTTAAAATGCAAGAATCATGGGATTTTATGAATTTTGTAACTCCCAATTAATAATATAGGAGTTATAAAAAAAATTACTCACATACCCTTAACATTAAATTCTTAGATAATAAATAATCTAATATACTAAGATATTGTGATTGGTCTAAAAGGTTTATAAAGTTAACACAATAATTTGGGTTAACATTTGAACTAAGCGTTCTTTCTCTTTCTCTCTCTCTCTCTCTGTGTGTGTGTATATATATATATATATATATATATGAGGGAGATAGGCAATAGGCGATGATGAAAAGCATACGTCAAAGGAGCGGAAAAGGGTGGTGATGGGGAGCGATGGTGTTGTGCGCAAGGGGTTCGAATAACATAGTGTTTGATAAACAATAAAACTGATTTATGTTTTTTTACATTAAAACCTTCCAAACGAGTTACATTTAGTTTTTTTAGATTAAAAAAATGTAAGTAATCAATTTCTAAAAGTTATATGGTTTATTTATTTAAAAAAAACTTCGAAGACTTTTATGATGGTTTATTCATTCAAGAAAGAGTTAAAACCTTATCATTCAAAATTGAAAAGTGCATTATGTTTTTCTATTTAAGACTACATAAACATCTAACAATATTTAATTTTAAATATTTAACACAAGAAAAAGTGTATTTCAAAATTTATTTGCTATTTATTTGTTAACCGATCATAATACAAGATATCGAGTTTAGCAATAAAAAAAAGAAAAAAAAACTAACAGTAAGGGTAAAATGGTCAATTGTATCATCCAAGTAATTTATTCAGCACAACAATCGAACAACAATTTAGCATAATTCGTACAAACAAGTTAATCCATACATATAGTTTTATCTATACAAGATTTAATGAAAAAATAACAGATGAGTCCCAAAAGCTCATACAGTTTATGGAAACACTAATTCAAGTAGCGTTTTAGTAAGTCCACTTATCAACTAGCTTATGGTAAACTAAATGAGGGTTTTTTTTTTCAATAAGCTCAAAAATAAGTTATTTTATCTATAATATATTATAAATCATTTGAGAAAAACTTTTAAAAACTATCTTTTATGTATGAATTATTGTTTATTGATGCATATTACTTAAAATTTAACATTAAAATTAAATTGCACGTAAGTACGACTTATTAAAGTTATTCGTATAACTAATTGCAGATAAACATAATCAAATACATGATAAATATCTCATTTTTTTAATATAAAAATTTAAAACTATAATTAGGATAATCATTGAGTTGTAACAAAATACTTAATTAATATTTTTATAAATTATATTATTAAATCAAAAATAAATTACTTCGTTATTAAACCTAAATTAAATTATAATAAAAGAAATTTGAATTAAAAAGAATTACACCAAAAAACGATAACTTTTAAATAGTTAATTTGATACTGATATCGGTATTTTTTTTTTCAAAATTTTATGATATCTTCAAAATAAAAACATTTTCGTTTTCTCAAAACCAAATAAAACCGTTTTATATCCACAAAGACATAGAATAAAATGAAACATTAAAATCGAGATATATTTCATTACATTAATTAGACAAATATACTCATATAGCAGCCTTCAATCATAACCAAATTGTCAATGCACGACATCCATAAATATACCAACAAATTTACTATTCGACTATGTAACATAACATAATGATATATCAATTAAATAAAACTGGAATAACACCCCACTCTTATACATCTTACCCCAAAAAAGAACACTGTGATTTATTAATCATTGAGTTTATTTGGTTTAAAATACCCACAATTATACCATATTATTAGATGTATTCATTTCCAAAGCTTATTATTGTCTAACTTAATGACAAATACGATTTAAATTATCAAAATATCTAAGTTGAGATGTAAATCATGAAACTAAAACCGATTGTTAAATATCTCGCATGACTCTCTGTTTTACAAAACCAATCATTCTTATAAACTTATAAAACGAGCAGGTGTGAAAATACCGTGTTTATATAGTATTGTTTTATATGTATATGAAACAATATTGTATAAACATTGTATTTTCACATGTATTATTTCATACGGCAAAAAACATGAAAACTGGTTTATAAGTTTGTATGATTTATTGGGTTTGTATATGATTATGCCTTATCTTTATGGTTCAAACTTCAAAGGTAACAAGCTTATAAACATTTAACCAAGATCTACATTTTATGTACTAACTTTTTAGGATTAAAATCGATTTGGGAATATCTGAAAACCATACACACGACGTCAAGATCTTGAAGTTATCAGTGAGGTTTCGAACATGGTATATTTATAGTACTTAGAATGAGTAATACAATGAAATGTTTTGGATTCATAAACATCAAGTATACCTATGTAAGAGACATACTGGCTTTCCACAATGAGGTTTTATAGTAATCTGGCTTGGGAAGAAAGCTCAACCCAAATAGTTCTTTTGGTGTTCGGTTTAGCTCTACTATCCCGACCAACTTTGCGACTAACTCTGCGCTATTCTTGATGTGATCCATGTCATTTGTTTTGGTCCATACTAAACGAGATAATTGGATCCTTCTATGTTTTGAGTCCAACGGAATTCCCCACTTCTGAAAGAGAGCATCTCGTTGCATAGCTGAAAATATCTTTAGGAGTTTCTTGCTTAGCATTAATCTTTCACGACTAAGAGCCCTTGCACTTTTGGTTATCAAGAAAAAGTATGATCATAATCTTGAAAAATGGATGATAAAAAAACAATAAGCCAATGACTTAATGAGTAGATATGACACCACATTATTTAATATTCGTTTCTTGGTGATTTAGATGGATCAGAAGTCACTCAATTTGATCTTAGATGAAGAGCAAGAACTTATAATTTGTAAATCATGATGGTTAGTATGTATTCTAGGTACGACTGTTATGAGTTCAACAAAATTGTCTAAGTTGAAAGAAAAATAGGTAAAGGAACTGGAAATATAGTACCTAGTGACACTTGCTGGTGTATTCACAAGATAGGAGAGTCGTCTAAGCTCCACCTCCATGTACACAGAGTCGGATGGATCGCCTTTGAAAAGCAAGAAAAAATAGGCCCTATGAAGCAAAGGTGTGTTGCATGCATCCCAAAGTCTAATTATATTTCTTCTTTGATTCTCAAATATTACAGACCAATTTCTATCAGGAGCCATGGTTTCATCATTAACTTCTTTTAGTTCCTTGGTTTTTGGTTCAGCATCCTTGACCTGTCAATGGAATCATAGTTGACAAAAGTTTATAATTTGATTAGAGTAAAATTGGTTATAGCTTCTATAAACAAATATACAAGAAAACATCCATACCGTTTCATCACTAGAAACCACTTTAGGATTAAAGGCTACTAGTTCATTGGGTGATTTAGGTGTGGAAAAATGATCAGATGCGTCGTCTTCAGCTAATAACTTGATATTCTGCTTGATTTCCTTTTCATCAACACTAGTGACAGAACTAGCAGATTCTTGTCGGTTTTTTGTTGTAACATCTGGCTCTGATTTTGATTTAGTTAGAATCTGTTTATTCCCTTCTTGTTTTTCAGAAAATTCTATATCAGTTCCATCAATGTTTGTACTCCCCATCATCATTTCCTTCTCATATTGAGGAGATAATTTAGTCATGGTAAACTCCTTACAACTTTTGCTTCTTGGTATAGAGATGCTTTCTGAATCAGATAACATGTCTGTGTCGGATGAACATGGAGATGATTCTGCATGTTGAATTTTGATGCGGCCTAAAGTTGAATGAATGACCTGAATTTTTTCCTTTGGACTACCATAACTATCATCTAACTGGGCTTCTTCAGCAGGAATGTTATTGTCTATGCTTGATGTTTTCTCAATATGTTCATCTTCCTTGTAACTATCTTCTGGATTTGTTGTGATATCACTATCTATTTTTGATGTTATTTTAATCCTTTGATCTTCTTTGCAGCTATCTTCTGGATCTATTGTGTTGTTATTGTCAACACTTGATGTTTTCTCAATCCATCGATCTTCCTTATAGCCGCCTTCTCGATTTACTGTGATGTTTTCATTTATGCTTGATGCTTTCTCAATACGTCGATCTTCCTTGCCTTCTGGATTTATCATGGTGTTAATGTGTATGTTTGATGTTTTATGAATACCATGACCTTCCTTGCCTTCTGTATTCATTGTGATATTATTGTCTTTGTTTCTTGTTTTTTCAATATGTTGATCTTCCTTATAGCTTTCTTCAGTATTCATTGTGATGTTTTTGTCGTTGCTTGATGTTTTCTCAATACGTTGATCTTCCTTGTAGCTCTCTTTTATATTCATAGTGATGTTATTGTCTTTGCTTGGAGTTCTCTCAATATGTTCATCTTCCTTGCAGCTCTCTTTTGTATTCATTGTAATGTTATTGTCTTTGCTGGGTGTTCTCTCAATATGTTGATCTTCCTTGCATATTTGTTCTGTATTCATCGTGATGTTATTGTCTTTGCTTGATGTTTTCTCAGTATGTTGATCTTCCTTGCATATTTCTTCTGTATTCATTGTGATGTTATTGTCTTTGCTTGATTTTCTCTCAATACGTTGATCTTTCTTGTTCATGTCTTCTGTATTTATTGTGATGTTATTGTCTTTGCTTGATGTTTTCTCAACACGTTGATCTTTCTTGCTGCTATCTCCTAGATTTATTTTGATGTTATTGTCTATGCTTGATGTTTTCTCCATATGTTGATCTTCCTTGAACCCATCTTTTGGATTTCTTGTGATTTCTTGAGAAATATTCTCAGGCCCCCGAGATGGGTCTGGCACATAATGTTGATCCAAAAATCGCATTGGAGAGTTTTCATCAAGGAAGTGTTGGTTCTCATCCAGAGTCTTTGTACCCTTCATGTCAGAAAGATGATATTTGTTCAATGAAGCATCAAATCTATGAGGATCAACCATCTCGGACATGTCTGATGCTAGATATCCGTCTCTTGAACCCTTCTCATGAAGGTCACCAGAATCCGCCTACGCAATAATAACAAGGATTAGGATAACAAATTAATAAAGATGTGTATCCTTATTCTGTTCAATGGGAAGAAAACCTACCCATGGTAAAGAATTTTGATCAACTCCAGTTACTCGTAGCAAATGCTCAAGACGAGATTGAGCAAGATCACGTTGTTGAGTCAGCTCTTCTATCTCCTTCTCCATCTGAGTAATACAAAGTTATTGAGTAAATCGACCCTCTTAAGAAGGCATTTTTATATGTAGTAGTTGCCTACGTTATAATGCATTCCTTAGTCTATGATTACGGAAGCCAATAGTCTTGCTATGGAAGTTTTGCACATATTGACTTTTGGAAGTGTTACAAGACGTAAAAAAGTATCTCTTGTGTGTTTGAGATCACCTATAAGTTTTCGGCTCTTCATTTATAACTCAATAAGAAACCAACCTGATTTTGGTCCTCTAATATATCAGAAACAAATATCAAAATGAGATGACCATGGTTACGTATAACTAGCTAGTAGAGTAACTTTGTTTCTCACCTTTTCAATTTGAAACTCCATATCTTTAATTATTGATGTAGAACCATTTGAAGCAGGAGACATCCTTAACTCACTTTCCAATCTAGCCAATTCTTGTTGCAACTGCTTGACCAATGCTTTATCTGACATCACTACATTGACTTGCGCATTGGTGTTTACATGTTTGGCACAAGAAGCAAACAGAAGGGTGTTTCTTGATTGTTCAAGATGACTATGTGCAGGGCAAACAGTGCATAGTATGGCAGTCTTTGCATTGCCTCCAAGGGAGCTTTGTAGTATGCGTGTTAGCTTGGAGTTTCTATAAGGAATATGGCCATTTCCTCCTTTGCTGCATCCAAATAATGAAGATTGACGATGAATGTATTACATTTTTTATCCAGAACTCAACACACAGATAAAAAATAAAACATGGATCGAAAGTGGACACCTCAATTTGCGAATAACAGTTCCTAGTGTTAGCAAACTACGATTTATGTGGCAGCCTTCTTTCAGTCGTGCACCGGCTGCTAAGGTTTGAGAAGCACGCTCACTTCCTGCTAGATCAACAAAATTCTGCACGGTAACCAATTGCTTATTTATTCTTGTGTTTACATCAAGAAACTACAACAAGTAAAAATCAACTAAATTTTGAGATAATGGTTATTGATAGGAAACATCCGTACCACAGTTGCCGTAAGAGTTCTTCCGCTGTGATCTCCTCTATATTCACGGCAAGTACTTTCAACCACCTGAAATAAATAATCTCGAGTGAATGATTAATATATTGTCGTTTCGTTCATGTTGATAAGTAATTAGATTAAGAATGGTTACCAGTCGTAGAATCTGATGAGACCTGGAACTCATTTCATTCAGTGCCGTCTCCCCAATTTGCCTCTCGGCTACAAACACACAACTCACACCATATTATAAATACACATTCTTGTGTAACAAATGACAAAAATGAATGATATTACCTTCACACACGTAAATGAGTTCCTTTAGATGGCTACAATCCCTTAAATTAGCTTCTGTCAGCTTTTCTACGACTGTCCCTTTCTGAAACCATAAATCCTTGAGAACTATAGAACATCTTATTAATTAATAAATGAACCTTTTATGTCTCACCTCTGGGTCATCAAGGAGTCTAAGCGGAGTACCATCTGGGTCGAGAAGGTCTCTAACACATTCGTTATAGATTTCTATGGCAGAAAATTTCAACACATATTCTCTATCGTTATGCTGAAACAAAAAGATGTGCCCATGAGACCAGGTTCCAATGGAAATTTATTTAGGAATTTCAAACAAATTCCATAAGTACCTTGCTTATGTAGTCATATATATCTGTTATCGCATATTCAGTAATTCCAGACATGGTGTATGTCTTCCCACTACTTGTCTGCCCGTAAGCAAATATACTTGCTGGAGGAATAGTTTATTGGCTTAAAATATAATGATTGATATAATTTATATAAAATGGGCTAATATGAGAAACGTACTTACAGTTAATGCCATTAAGAACAGAAAGAGCAATTCCTTTGACTCCCTCCTCGTACACTTGTTTTGTCGAACTGTCACACCTATATACGCGGTCTACATCCAAAACAATCATTAATCACGACTATAATCAAGAAAAGAAAAAAAAAGGATACCAATCGATATTACATGTAACCAGGCCAATATGCAAGATGATCTAAATCCCAATTTTTGTATTCCATCTTAATGCATATTAGCAAGTGATAGAAATACCCTTATTTATCCTTTATCTTTCTAACCTATACGATACTACATAAATACAAGTATGGACAATGGCGACCATGTTAAACCTGTTGATATGTACACGTAACTGCTTAGTTACTTGAAACAACTTTCAGTTAGGAGTTCTTTTTCTGTTTATTGCTTTCCTATAATGTTGTATAAATAGGTCCCTTTTATGTAATTCATTCAATTTATTCAATACAGAAAATTACCCAAAACTCTTTTCTCTCGTTTGGTTTTCTCTCTACACATGGTATCAGAGCTACCTTCATACATATTTTTTTTTCTCTAATTTCAATTTGATAATTGTTCGATCAAATTGAATCAATACTTTTCTTCTCTTGTTCGATCGATCCACCTCTTTATTCTTGACTCGATTAGGTCAATTACAATTTTCGTTTTCTGCTTCTACAATTTTAATCAATCATGAGTATCAATGTGAATAGCCCGACGTATCTTCATCCTTCTGATCATCTAGGAATGCAATTGGTGTCCACTGTGTTTAATGGAACTGGATTTTCATCATGGAAAAGATCGATGATTATTGCTCTTTCAACGAAAAATAAACTTGGTTTTGTCACAGATAAGTGCGATAAATCTGATCTGGATTCACCTAATCTTCTGCTTTGGGAGAGATGCAATGATATGGTGATTTCTAGTTGTTAAATGTGTTGGGCAAAGATATTGCAAATAGTGTGACACCATTGCTGCAGAAACATGGAAAGAATTGGAGCACAAATTTGGGTAATCAAGTGGAACTCGGTTGTATAATCTTCATAAGGAGATTTCATCCTTAAAACATGGAAATATGGATGTTTCTACATATTTTACTAAAGCCAAATGTCTATGGGATAAAGTGAATGTAGTAGATGAAATGCCTGTTTGCACTTGTAGATCTACTGAAGCAGTTCACAAGAAGATGCAGGATCCAAGACTCATACAATTTTTGATGGGGCTCAATGATAGTTTTAGAATTGTGAGGGGGAACATATTAATGATGAGTCCTCTACCTTCTTTGGCATGGGTTCATTCACTCTTGATACAAGAATAACAACAAAGAGAAAATATTGTTCTTCTGACACATTCTGAAGTTTCAGATTCAATGGCTTTTAATACTGGAAATCTTAGAGTTTCTTCACAAAACTCTAAAGCAAATTTTGAGAGAAATAATAGGAAACCAAAATATTTCTGCAACTATTGCAAAAGATCTGGACACACAGAGGACAAGTGATGGAAGAAACTTGGGTATCCAAATAACAAAGATAAAAAGAGGATTGTTGCTCTAGCCCATGATGATGCTCACAATTGTGGTGGTGAAAGCAAAAATGAGCAAGGTTCTTTAACTGATTTTACTCCAGATCAGTATGAACATCTGATTAAACTGTTGAACCAAATTCAATTACCGAAACAGGGTACTAAACAGGAGTAGTCCTCAACCAACTGTGCAGGTAAATCAGTTTGTTCTTCTTCATTTGTGAAGGATAATTGTGTAGAATCTAACTGTATTTATGATGTTGATGAGCCTTGGATCATTGACACAAGGGCAAGTGATCATATGTGTCATGATCACACCCTTTTTCTCACCATAAAACCTCTTCTTAAACCTCACATCATTACCTTACCCAATAATGCCACAATTTCTGTTAGTTCGGAGGGATCTGTCCAGATAAGGGTTGATCTCATTATCCATGATGTCCTTCTAATTCCTGAGTTCAAGTACAATTTGATATCCATTGAAAAGTTATATAAAAAATATTCTTGCATTGTTACATTTACTCCTACAAAATGTATCTTGCAAGCTCCTTTTCTGAAGAGGCAGTAGAGTTTGGTAAAGCACACATTGGGTTATATTTGATGAAGTTGGTTCAAACAACAAAGATGATGCAAAACGATGATGTTCCTTCTACCTCTAATTGCAAACAAGTAGTTTCTTCTAAGTCTTTTTCTTGTAATTCAGTTGATGTTTTTGTTTGGCATCAAAGACTTGGACATATTTCTTTCAATAAATTGTATCAAATGTCTCTTGTTTTAAATCGTGCTAATTATACAAATGTTAATTCTTGTCAAATTTTCCAAACGGCTAGACAAGCAAGACAACCTTTTCCCTTTAGTGCCACATACTCGACACATATCTTTGATCTTATTCAGACATGGGGACCCTATCGTGTTCCAACACAAGATGGTTATAAATATTTCTTAACCATTGTAGATGATCATTGTCTAGCCACATGGACCTATTTGATGAGTTGTAAAAGCAATGCACTCATTTTAATCAAAAACTTCATTGCCATGGTTGAAAATCAATTTCATACCTCTGTAAAAACCATTAGATCTGATAATGCCTTGGAACTTGGAAGTGGGAAAGAGTCTTCTTCATTTTTCCTATCAAAAGGGATCATCCACCAAACAAGTTGCACCCAAACACCACAACAAAATGGAGTTGTGGAAAGGAAACATAGGCACCTTCTTGAAACTTCGAGAGACTTGTAATTTTAGTCTCATTTGCCCATTAAATATTGGGGAGAGTGTTTTGACAGCTACGTATCTCACTAACAGATTTCCATCCGCAATTCTTCATGATTTGACACATTTTCAATTACTCTTTGGAAATATACCTAGTATGATCATTTACGCAATTTTGGGTGTTTGTGCTATGCTTCCACCTTGAAACAAGGAAGAGACAAACTTTCACCTCGAGCTATTCCTCGTGTTTTCTTAGGATATCCTTTTCGAAAGAAAGCATACCAAGTTCTTTCACTTGAATCTCACATTTTTTTTACTCAAGAGACGTTACCTTCCATGAGTCCGTTTTTCCATACTCTACAATCAATCTTGTTCCTTCAACCCTTCTTTCACCATCTTCGATTGTTTCTAATTCAGATGGTGAAGAAAATGTCACACCATCACAACTTGAATCTGAAACCAATGTTTCACAAGAGGTGAGAAGGTCATCAAGAACTATTAAAGCACTATATTTGAAGGATTTTGTGTGTGGTCATATGGCTGTTGATTCTAGTACAAAGAATGAAATTTTCTGCCCCAATACACAATCTCTCATTGTCAAACCACATCTTTTTGTTTAACACCCTTGTTACCCAAAGTCAACAATTTATGAATATTATACAGACTATACATGAACCCTCTACATATGAGGAGGCAGATGGTTTGCCCGAATGGCAAGAAACTATGGATAAAGAACTTATAGCTCTTGACACTAACGGTACTTGGTAGTTATGTGAATTACCTGTAGGTGAGAAGCCAATAATTTGCAAATGGGTGTACAAACTCAAGTTTAACGCTGATGGTACAATCGAACGATGTAAGGCAAGGGTCATTGTTCGGGGTTTTACTCAAAAAGTCGATACTGACTATATCGAAACTTTCTCCCTGGTGGTTAAAATGACCATCATTCGAAGTCTTATGGTTGTTGCTGTTAAAAAGGGATGGAACATGTTTCAACTGGATGTCAATAACGCTTTCCTACATGGTTCTCTTCATGAAGAAGTTTATATGAAACCACCACCAGGGCTTTCTGTTCCTTCTTCTAATCATGTATGTAAGCTGCAGAAGTCCTTGAATGGCTTGAAGCAAGCATCCCGACAAGGATATTCTAAGCTCACGGATGTTTTATGGTCTATTGGCTTTGATCATTCTCCAAATGATCATTCTTTTTTCTACAAGAAAAGTGGAAAATCTATTGTGTTTCTTGCAATCTATGTGGATGACATATTAGTGATTGGGAACAACAAAGCTGAAATTGAGTCACTAAAATGTTTTTTGGACAACACTTTCAAGATTAAAGATTTAGGTGTTCTACATTACTTTCTTGGCATGGAAGTTTTATATGACTCCAAAGGTGTTGTTCTTACTCAATGAAAGTTTGCGGTAGACTTGATTGATGAATTTCAGTGTTCTCAATTGTCACCCATGGTTAGCCCTCTCGAACATAAGCTGAAATTGTCATATACTGAAAGTGATTTGTTGTCTCATCCAAAGGAATACAAAAAGCTTGTTGGAAAGCTTAATTACTTAACTCACACTCGTCTAGACATCTCATTTGCAGTTCAGTTTTTAAGCCAATTTATGCAGAGTCCTCTGTTCCTCATTATCAAGCTGCAATTCATACTCTCAGATATCTCAAGGGTACTGCTACTCAGGGTCTATTCTTTACTAAAGATCCTTCATTTCAGCTAGAAGCATACTGTGATTCTGGTTGGGCTATGTGTCTGTGTACTCGAAGATCGGTCAACGATTATTATATTCTATTAGGAGGAAGCCCCATTTTCTGGAAATCCAAGAAACAAGCTACGGTTTCTTTGTCGTCCGCTGAGGCCGAGTATCGGTCAGTCAGACGTGTAACTATTGAACTTGCTTGGTTGTCTCGATTTTTACATGAATTGGAGGTTCTTGATGTAATTCCCATTTCTTTACACTGTGATAGTCAGGTTGCTATTCATATTTCGAAAAATCCTATTTTTCATGAACGAACAAAGCATATAGACATTGATTGTCATTTTGTTCTAGAGAAG
Organism: Cynara cardunculus var. scolymus; assembly: GCF_001531365.2. Taxonomy (NCBI): domain Eukaryota; kingdom Viridiplantae; phylum Streptophyta; class Magnoliopsida; order Asterales; family Asteraceae; genus Cynara; species Cynara cardunculus. The sequence goes on from NC_037530.1 coordinate 30,928,060, forward strand.
TTGAAGGCTAGCCTTATTTCTCTATCTTACGTCCCTACTAAACAACAATTGGCTAACTTGTTCACCAAAAGTCTTCCAGGAAGACAACATCATACGATTTTAGGCAAGTTGGGGATGTTTCAGTCTTCACATCCTCCAACTTGAGGGGGGATGTTGATATGTACACATAGTTGTTTAGTTACTTGCAACAACTTTTAGTTAGGAGTTCTTTTTCTGTTTATTGCTTTACTGTAATGTTGTATAAATAGGTCCCTTTTTGTAATTCATTCAATGAAGAAAATTACCCAAAACTCTTTTATCTTGTTTGGTTTTCTCTCCGCACAACCAAACACCACAAAAGGTGAAAATTGGAAAGGGTCCATTTGAAAGATTTTATAGCTTTTAACGCTCATATACATGACACATTTAGGGTATGATGATATAAGGAAAAAAAATACAAGAAGTAGATAGCAGATAACTTACCAAAAGTATAGGCATTCGGGTACATTGATCGTTCCGATATGTTGTTCTTGAATACAATAGTGGTGGTGTTGATACATTCCCAATCAGATGCATCACCCTTCGCAATTTCTTTTTCATTCAAAGGCCTAAGCCTCACTGCAACAAAAATCTTCTCTTCTTGCACACTTGACTCTTGTCCATCACTTAGTTCAAACTCGTCTCCAGAAATCGAGTCCATCACATTGCCTTAACAATATTAAATGCAATAAAAAGAAAATTGAAGAGGCTGATTAACCAGATAAAAGATCTCAAACCAACACTTTTTCTCTTGATAACATCAAAAGGGTGGAATTTTTCAAACCCAAAGTCTCCCGTTTTACATCAAGACAAAAAATGTATCAAAATCCCTTGCACCACTTTATCTACAAACAAAAGAACTATTATTAGTTAGACATTCATCTAAAATTCCTAATTTCAAATCCAGACACTTGCTATCTTTTAAGAGCTCTAGCCTTAGACAAATACATGTCTTCATAGCTTAATAGCCAAAGTTTGTTAACGTGATTCTGTTTAGCTCCAAGTTTTTTCTCCCACAAAGATATATCTACATCTGTGGCCACCAAAAAATGGCAGGCATGATTTAAATTTGTGTCATTGTGTGGATCAATTACATAAACATTAGCTTTTTGTTTCTATAGACAAAAAACCCGAATAACATATTCGACGCTAACTATGAATATTGATATGTCAAACCTTAAACTATCTAACACCTAAATTCTTTTTAAGCTCATAATACAAAATTTCTAATGAACTACTCCATCATGGACAAAGTTCAACACATTGAAGTTAGGTTTTCTCATATAAACCCTAAATTAACACTTGTAAACATCAACATTGAAATACAACATCAGCAAAAGAAAGATATCATATTGAAATATTGGTCTGAATAATAAACGTCATGAATGTGGAAACCCAACCTAGCTTAAGCTCCATTTGTAGATCAACAATTTGAAAACGTAAGAAAACCCTAAATTGGAAATCCATCATTGCATGCATCAAAGTTGAATTATATACCTTAACACCAAATCGTTTAGATAAAATTCAACAATGCAATCAAAATCAACTCAACCGTGAATTAAAACACGACACTAAACTAGTTCCATTCATCAACCATAACAAGTTGGGAAATAATATATATTCTCACCTCATGTTGTTAGAACCACCAATGAGAAACATATATAAGACATATAACAAGCCTCAAACTGATCCAATTTGCAAAATTAGAGAGAAATCAATGCAACTCAATTGACATGATGAAGATGGAGAGAGAAAATGTTGAAGATTACATGACGTAGAATGGACGAATGCATGAGAGAATTTGGTTGGAAATGTTTTGATAGCATCTACGTATCCAATTCAACCAATGCGTGTTGAACTTTTAAGAACCTTTGAAAATAAACCGTCATTTTCAACGACCATAGGAAACCCTTTAATTAGCCTTCTTTGAAATGCATTTTATACCCCTAATCTTATGATAAAATATCTTAAAACCCTTTAAACTTTTCCTTTACTAAATATATAAAAGCAACGCTGTTATGCTCCTAAAATTGTTTTTGGTTTAAACATGTGTATATGTATGTGTATGTGTTAGTGTTTATGTCAGATAGCTTTTATCTATATTTCATATTAATGTTGATCCCAAGGGTGGTATCAAAAAAATTAGTGAAGGTGAATCTATTAATAAAACGACAAAAGCAGTAAAATCTGGTTTATGTTATATTCAGTTCAACGAAGACTTTTTTCAACCAACGTAACAAAATTTTCTGTTTTATACCCAATTAACAGGTAACCTACTAATTTTGTTTTATTATGGAACTTTATTACGTCGATCAAGAAAGTTTGTTGTGTTAACAAATAAATTTGAATCTTGAGAAAAAATATTATTTACCACGTTGAATAGAAACCAAGACAGATTTTATTATATTTCAACACATTTTGTTCTTTAAATAAATACATAAAAATGTTACATTTAATAGCATAAAATAAAAGAACAATTTACCAAACTATTGACTCTTTTAGTGTGAGCTTGTGTGTGTATATATATATATATATATAATATATATATATATATATAGAGGAGCGATCAAATGAAAATCACTTCAATTTGTAAAAACCGTAAAAACTATTCTCATCCATCGTTAATCTTATGAAATTTTTTCATGAAATTGTTTCATATAATATTTTTTTTGATGAAGCTGTTTCATATGTGGTTGTGAAATTGTTTCATATACTACTTAATAAAATTTTAATGAAACTGTTTCATGTATTTCTTTAAAATTAAAATAATGAATGGTTAATCAACCTCTCGTAATTACAAAAAAATGAACAAAATGAAAAATTATGATTGGTTGAATGAAGTTTTCACGGTTTTTACAAATTGAGTGGTTTTTATTTGAACC
>NC_037530.1:30932669-30937933 GCF_001531365.2 Cynara cardunculus var. scolymus
TCATTTAATAATAACCGTTTGATGATAAAATGAACGATCAAGATCGGTTCACATAGTTTGTACCATATGGTTGGTTTCTATTTGAACCAACCTCTATATATATATATATATATAGTTATAAAAATGAGAGTACGACCCTTAATTGGGTCCAAATATTACAAAGAGATGTGTGTAAGCAAAGCAACAACGATGCAGAAACAAGTAGGATAATAAATGTTTTCAATATCCCGAACAAGTAATCGTGCTCCACAATAACAACCAACAACATGAATGCAATGAAAACAAATAAGCGAACACACTAATTTCACATAATTCTACTATCAGTATGATAGTGTATATCTATCGGTATGATAGTGTATATCTATCGGTATGATAGTGTATATCTATCGGTAATCAGTGGAGGGACAATTTAAACAGAAGAACAGTAACAAGAATAAGGACAAACCAATCCATAATCAACTCTTAGGGGGTGTTTTGTTCACATAATGTAATTTGATGGAATTGGAATCCATCAAAGGAATTTGACTTTGAAAGAATTGGAATGGAATTTGATGGAATTTGACCATGCATTTGGATGGTAGGAATTGGAATGAAATCTCTCAATAGAATTGGAACAATCGTCTTTGTTTGGACCATCCCACATATCGCCCCACCCACGCCCTACCAACCACCATGTCACTAATGTCGTCATCACAGCTATCACCCTGCCCCAACCCCGCCCCCACCACTCCTGCCCCTGCCCCACAATAGGTGGGGTTGTTGGGGGTAGGCGGGGTGAGGTGAGGCATTGGGGATGGGCTAGTGGGTGGCAAGTGAAGACTATAGTGGTAGGATGGTGGTTAGTGGTGGGTTGGAGTAGGATGGGGGTGGGTGGGGTATTTGGCGGGGTGGTAGATGTAACGATGATAGTGGTCGGGTGGCTGAGGCGTGGGAGTGCATGAGTATAATGACAACAATAGCGGCATGGTATTTAGTGGTGGGCTAGGGTTGGGGTCGGGGTGGGTTACGAGTGAATGGCGGTTGTGAAAGCGACAATAATGGTGAGGGGTGGGGGTTAGGTTAGGGGGGGWTGGGTAGTGGGGATGGGTGGCAGTTATGACGATGACAGTGGTGGGATGGTGGTCGGGTGGCTGGGAGTGGATGGGTATAACGACGACAATAGTGGCATGGTGGTTAGTGGTGGGGTGGGGGTGAATGGCAGCTGTGATAGCGACAATAATGGTGTGGTGGTGGGGGTTAGGTTAGGGGCGTGATAGTAACGGTAGTAGCATGGTCGTAGCAGGGATGTGCAGTGAGTGACCGGGACCCGATGGTGGGTGGGTGTGATGACAATAGTAATGGCATGGTGGTTAGTGGTGGGGTAGGGTGGGTGGCAGTGAGTAGTGGTGTGGTGGTGGTAGTGGGGGGTTAGGGGTGGGGCATCACAAACAGTAATAGCATGGTCGTTGTGGGTGTTGATGGAATTCAATTCCTTCCATTATGCTAAGGAATGATGAATTCCTTAACTTGTGGAATTCATTGGAATTTGAAGGATTCCATCCATTTCAAGAAATGAACCAAACAAAGGAATTGGAATTTGGTCAAAGGAATTTATCATTCCAATTCCGTCAAATTCCTTCAAATTCCGCGAACCAAACGGGCCCTTATGCTTCTACTTATTCAGTGGCAACCTGAACCAAAAGTGACGCATCATCGTTCGGCGACTTCTCCTGGTTCAATTTCCTTCCCAATAAAGTCACTGTCTCATGAACCCCACCAAAAACCTACATCGCTGTTCCGGTATCATAGTTTACTGATGTTTCAGTAACTGTCTTTCAACCAAAACCATTCGAACAATCTTTAAGACTAAGTTTTAATACGTTACAAATATTAAAACTTTATAGAATATTTATTTGAAGATTACCTCAAGAAAACATTGCATTTTTTAATTATGTGTGTTTTTTTACCGTTGGTGTGGGAAAATTGAGGAAGATGGAAATATAAGCACCAAAGGAAAAACGGAAATGGATGCCGTTGTCGTGCGGCTGGTTAGGTCCACCATCCCCATCATCCCAGCACACAACAGAGGGAAAAATTATGAGAAGAAAGAGATAAAAAGAGATTTCGCTCTTCTCCTCTCTCTCTCTCTCTCTCTCTCTCTCTCTCTCTCTCCCTCCCAACACTTTATCTTTTTCGTATCAAATTTGCGGTGAATTCTCAACCCAAACGATCAAATATGTGCACCCAATTCGATTTTCTGTGTAATTTGCAGTAATTGTATCTCAAATGCCCCATGTTTTTTAACGCAATTTGATCCAGTTTCTTTTGGGGTTGGGGTTCTGAAACAGCTTAAACCCATTTCAATTTGCTGAATTTTTTTTGTTTTCTTTTAATTTAACCCACGTAAATGGCCACCAGAGGGAGCAGATCGGAGAAGGTACGAAGGATTTTCCAGCAATTTGATTTCAACAGAGATGGTGGTCTTAATAGGGATGAAATGGCCGCCCTTGTTGTTGCAGTAAACCCTAGGGTTAAATTTAGCGACGAGCAAATCAGCGCCATCCTCGACGAGGTTTTCCGTACGTACAGCGAGTTCATCGACGGCGAAACGGGTCTGACATACGACGGTCTATTGCGGACGTACGACGACGGTGCCGGTGACGTCGACCGTGATTTCGAGGCATTAGGGCTTGAATTAAAACCCGACGATGATAATGAAGTTACTTCTTCATTGGCATTGGAAGAAGCCTCCACCTCATCGGTCATGGAGCGGGCGTCTTCGGCGGGTCCACCGCAGAACCGACGTACGGCCGCCTGGGCAGCCTCCCCTAACCACGGAATCATCTTCGACGACACGTGGAAACTCGTCGACGATTTGGAAATTCTGATCAAGAGGTTAAAAGCAAAGCAAACGAAAGACGGCAAAACCAAAGGGGAGAATTTCGATGCGTATTCTGATCCAGGGTGGTCTCGAGAGCTCGGACCATCTTCCGAGCTCGATAAACGGATCGTTTGGGAAGAAAATAGCCATGATTATGCTCTATTCGTGAAAGAATTAGGGTCTCTAAGGTCCAGAGCAGATGGGTCAAGATCAAGAGAAGAAGCATTCGATGGGCATATGGCTCTTGGTCGAGTTCTATACGACCAACAATTATTCAAAGAATCATTGGTTTGTTTCAAACGAGCCTGTGAATTACAACCAACCGACGTCAGACCCCATTTCCGGGCCGGAAACTGCTATTATGTCATCGGCCGGCACAGTGAGGCCAAAAGTGAGTTCATATCTGCTTTAGATGCAGCCGAAGCTGGAGGTAACCAATGGGCTTATTTGCTTCCTCAAATTCATGTGAATCTTGGGATTTCTTTAGAAGGTGAAGGTATGGTTATAAGTGCTTGTGAACATTACAGAGAGGCTGCAATTCTTTGCCCAACTCATTTTCGAGCTTTAAAGCTTTTGGGTAGTGCTCTATTTGGTGTAGGAGAGTATAAAGCTGCTGTAAAAGCTTTAGAAGAAGCCATTTACATGAAAAACGATTATGCAGATGCCCATTGTGACTTAGCTTCAGCTCTGCACGCCATTGGAGACGATGAGAATGCCATCAAGGAGTTTCAGAAAGCCATTGATTTGAAGCCTGGTCATGTGGATGCTTTATATAATCTTGGTGGTCTTTATATGGATATGGGCAGGTATCAAAGAGCTTCAGAAGTGTACACAAGGGTATTAGGAGTGTGGCCTAACCATTGGAGAGCTCAGCTTAATAAGGCAGTTTCTTTATTAGGTGCTGGAGAAACTGAAGAAGCTAAAAAGGCTCTAAAAGAGGCTTTGAAAATGACCAACAGGATTGAATTGTATGATGCCATTGGTCACTTGAAACAGCTTCATAAGAAGAAACTGAAGGGAAATGGAAGTGGAAAAGGGAATGGGGATGATTCGTTTATAATCGTTGAATCGCTGAAGTTTAAAACCGTTGGTGATAAGACCACATTAAGGCAAGAACTCGCTACAGCTCTCGATATTCGGACTTTCCAAAGAACCACGAGGCTAATCCGCTGTGATGTTGAACTTCTCAAGAAGGAGATGAACGAAAACGAGACTCCATTAACTTATTCGGGCAACGGCTTCCCTGAGAAATCTATCCGTAAAGCTTCTTTAGAGGGTGTTCTTCGAAGATTACTCGGTTTCTTGAAGCCTGAAACTTTCGTTGGAGCTGTCAAAGCTATAAACCTCAAAATCCTCACGGTTTTAGATGAATCAGAATCCGGGAGGGTCGACTTGGGGATGTTTTTCGCGATGATAGCTCCAATATGTGGTGGCACACCAGAAAAACGAAAAAGGGTTGCATTCGATTCCCTTCTCTGGCGACCAGTAAACGACCACGGCGTTAACGGCCAGATCAGAAAGATCGATGCTTTGCGTTATATAAAGTTATTAAGAGCAATCTACATTCCATCTCAAGGTGCAAGTGAGCTGCTCGAAATCCACAGAGACCCCGATAACTCAACAATCTCATTCACAGAATTTCTTGCTCTTTTTGACGACCCCGATTGGGGCTTTGGCATCATGTCGACTCTTATGAAGCTTGAAACCACAGACAGAAACCGGCACGGAAAACATTCTTGCGCCGTCTGCCGCTACCCGATCATCGGGTCCCGGTTCAAGGAAATGAAATCGCAATTTAGCCTCTGTGGTCAATGTTATAGTGAAGGAAAAGTGCCTCCAAGTTTCAAACAGGATGAGTATCAATTCAAAGAGTATGCAAAAGAGAGTGAAGCAGTGAAAGACAAGTGTATGTGGTTTAGTTTGCATCCTGCTAAAAGCTCATCAGGTACAACAACAACAACAACTACTGCAACTACAACTACAACAACTAGTGGTACTAATTTGTAGCGTTGATTCCATTGGCCATATATATATTCTTTAAGTGGGTTTGGTGTGTGATATATAGAGGTGGCAAATATGTTGATAAAGCTAATAAAATGGCGATAAATAGCCCCTGAATTCTTTGTTTAACCACCAGCTTCATCAAGATGTATTCTGTGTGTCCTTGTACTCCCTGTTTTTGACCCCATATGTATGATACCGCATCATTCAATCTCATTGTTCTTGATTCTACATTGTTTTCTTCTTTCTTTACCTTTGTTCCATATGATCTATCTATATATATATATATATATATATATATATATAGGGGCCTAATCAAATGAGAACTAATTAGTTTGTGGTAATTGTGAGAACCAATATTAAACACAAATCAATAGATAAATTAGGAAATTTATAATTTTGG
>NC_037530.1:30938033-30938739 GCF_001531365.2 Cynara cardunculus var. scolymus
AGGTTTATGTTGAGAGGTTTATCTTGAGAGGTTTATCTCGAGAGGTTTATATTGGGAGGTTTAACTTGAGAGGTTTATCTCGAGAGGTTTATATTGGGAGGTTTATCTTGGGAGGTTTATCTTGGGAGGTTTATTTTGAAAGGTTTATTGTCCGGATGATTGTTGACCGGAGTTGTAAACCGGCTAATTGATAAACAGATTAGTTTACCGGACAAGCCTTAGAGTGGTTTGTTGTCCGGAGTTGTAAACCGGTTGAATGGTGAGCGGTTTAGTCTTAAACCGGACAAACCTTGAACGGATTGATGAGCGGTTTTAGTCTTAAACCGGGTAAGTCTTGAACGGACAATTGACCGGATTTGTTATCCGCTCAATATGATTTATTATTCTAAGTGTTAAACCGTTCAATGAATATTTGGGGTGTTGACCGGATTTGATGTCCGGACAAAGTAGACTTTTAGTCTAAAATTGTAAACCAGATGGTTGTTGATCGGATTAGTTGACCGGATTTGTAAACCGGGTAGTTATTGACCGGACTTGTTATCCGGATGAGTGTTGACTGGATTTGGTTGACCGGACTTGTTATCCGGATGAGTGTTGACCGGATTTGGTTGACCGGACTTGTTATCCGGATGAGTGTTAGACCAGATTTGATTGATCAGACTTGTTGATCAAATTTGAAATGATATTTTGTGGCTTGATGAAAATT
>NC_037530.1:30939624-30962965 GCF_001531365.2 Cynara cardunculus var. scolymus
GTATTTTGAATTTTTGGACCTTGTGTTTGGTCATAGTAGATTTTTTGTACTAGTGGACCCGAATGTATATGAATATGTATTTCTTTGGTATGAAATATGTATTACATGCAATGTGTGGGTTGAGACGTTACATAAGTTCCTTACGTACATTAGACCATTGGACAATCACTATCTTGATTTGCATATACTTTTAAATTTCTTCTCTTATTTAACTCATTCGTATATATATTAAATAAATATCAATTATATATATGTACACGTTTAGGTTCCGAATGAAAATAAGAGTTAAGGTAAGAAGCGTAAAAATGATCTTCACCTTTGGATACACATTAGGATGAGATGCACCGGAACAATCCTCGTACCAAGCACAATTCATGGGTAGGTTTAAGATTAGAGATGATAAAAGTCCAAATCTTTTCTTACCTTCCTCACCTTTAACTCTCATTCTCACACTATTCTTCGCCTATATACATTTATGAAGAAATTTCAAATAGCAAATATCGGGTCGAATTGTTAAAATGTTTTCAACCCAATCAACCAAACTCGGTTCATTCCTAATCACAACGAAACATTTTCCGTCTTTTTGAGTCATTCCGGTTTTAGAAACATATGTTACGTACCAACGAGTTATTTTAAATCTTCTAGAATACATCATGCCAAAGAATCGCGATCTAAGACGCAAGAATCATGGGAACAAACCCAACACGTACGAATTGAAATTTCATCCTCCACCGCCACCACCACCACTTGAAATACGAAACCATCGTTTTCAAAATTCAAATCCCTTCCAAAATGAAACATCCCAACCACCCGCCTTTCACTGCAAAGTTGTTCATGCACACACTACAGATGACTTTGCTCATCATAATTCTCATCTCCTTCCACACAATCACAGAATCAGCAACAAAATCAGAATCGGTGCCGCCAGAAACGGTGATCCACTCGCCGGTCTCTCTTATCCCCCACCCACATACATCCAACAACATAGAACATGAAGATTATGGTGGCTCGGAGAGCGTACCTGACCCAGGACGAGGAAACGTTGACGGTGGCGGTAGAATACCTCATTCAGGGTTAGACGAAGAAACGGCTGTTGACGATATCGACCTAGAAGCTTGATCATGGAGTAATATCGCATTTACCGATATTTAATCACCCAATAATGAATCCATCATATTTATATATGAACCAAAAGGATGTATATCTATCAATGCATTGTCTACAAATACAAATTTAGATGTTTATAACTCATACCATCTTCATATTTTTACAATTACAACTACCCAAATGGTCATATACCAAACTGGATCAAACCAAAGATTCAAGAAAAAAATTTCAGAAAAATGGGAGGTAAGCGAACAACGAAGCATAGAAATAAAATTTCTTTAAGCATTTCGAAAACTAGTTGATGGTGACATCTTACATAAGATGAATTGAAGATGGGCCAGTGAAAGCAGCAACTTTCTGAGCATGCTGAGCTTCACTCTTGTATAACTCTTTCAAATCTTTTTTTGCACGTCGTGCCTCTCGTTTTTCCTCCTTCACCGCAGCCTGCATCGATGAATGATCAACACAATTAATCATATGCAGTACACCAAGAGCATAAGGGAAGGCAGAACAGAAAAAAAAATCCCAAAATCTGAGAACTTGAAATGCACCAAAGATGCAAGAACAATAGATTATCGGAATTAATTCGTTCTTCTTTGCAAATAGGGCGTATAAACCAATCCAAACAAGCCTTTTATATCCCACACAGAAGTGGGGTCTGGGGTTAAGATGTACGCGGCCTTAACCTCTACCCTAAGGAGAAGAGCAGTTGTTTCATATATAGGGGGCAAATCAAATAAAAATCATCTTAAAGTTGGAAACCAGTTTGTATGTTTTGTTTCATAGATGAAACAACAAACACAAGTGAACATTCAGTGTTGATAAAATGTTGTTTCTTTGATAAAACGTCAAGGAATTTTTGCATGTGAAAAAAACACAAAAATACGTTTAAACAAGCAACACATACTCGTTGTCACATGCAAACAACAAATCATGTGAAACAATATGAATCATAACTTAAAAGAAAAACTCATTGAATGGTTGTGATTGATTTCAAGGGTTTGGTTTTCACATGTGCTGTTTCACCTACAAAACAAGACATGAAGTTGGTTTTTATGGTTTCAGACTTTTAGCGGGTTTCTATTTCATTTGTAGTTAGTGAAAAGTCTGTGAAAGAGAGAAATACAGATATGTTATTTGAAAAGCTAGATATAAGTAAGCATTAACAATACAAATATAATGAGAGATATGCTAAAGGAAGTATGATTTATTAATATCTACGAATTCAAAAAAGATTAGATTCGTGAATTTTCAAAAACCAAACAAAGATTTCCCATGAAAAGGATTATGTTATCTGAAATACCATGCGGACAAGGGATAAAGATGATAGGAACATATAGAGTACATACCTTCCGCTCTTTCTTTTCTTCCTTTGTTTCTTGACCAAGTTTCTTCCTCTGTGGCTGCACAATCTTCGGTTTACTCCTATCTTTCGCAGCTTCTGTAGCAGCAGTCCTACTGTGAGGCAAAAAGTCCACTGGGAGCTTTTCTTTTCCTTTTAGAGAAATTACATGAGTGGGAGCCGTAAACGCCTTGGTGACCGTTTCAGTCAACTTCTTTTTTCTCCGTCCCCCTGGGGCTTCAATCTTTGCAGGATGGTTATCAAGATTTGAGTATGTAGTTATGATAGTCTCACAATCCCATGTTTCTGATTCATCGCTGCTTTCCTCTAGAATCACCTCTTCCTTATCATTTTCATTTTCATACTGTTCTTTAGCATATTGGATGCACCGAGGTATCAGATCAGATGCAGTTTCAAGAGAGATGGGCTCTTCTGCTAACTTTTTGTCATGCAACAAAACTTTATATTTTCCATCCATTTCCAAGCTATCAATTGCACGGTCCAAAGAGTCATGATTGAGCTTCACTGCAAGAGAGTCATGACACTCATAATCTTCGGATAAGGCTCTATCATATTCATCTTCGCTATCTGTACCATATTCCTGAAGTTCAAGCTGTAAAAACTAAAAGTTAGTTGAAGATCAAAACATCGACTACTAATAGTTTTTTTAATTCCATCATGATAGATACTAAATCCAATTACACCCGGAACACAAAAATCGGTTAACGACCTTCTGACAATTCTCTTTTATCTCCATAACCTTCCGACATGTTTCAGAATGCCACTTCCATAAACAAGAATGCCACTAAACTTGTCAGAGGGTTATATTTTTAATAAAATTCTCATTTAAGGTCATCGTGCAAAATAACCGAATGAAATGATGTCAATAAAACTTAAAACAGATGATATAAATTGAAGGGCATGGTCGGAATAATCTAGTAAGATAAGATTGCCTCATCCATTGGCATCATAATTTCATACAAGATGAAAAAAACATATATATGAATATGGGTTTATATAATACAGGAAATAAGAAATTACTGCAGGAAATCCTTACCAGATCAAACTGTTCATCCAAAGGTCGACTTTCTCTAGGCTTTCCAACAACCAAAGTTTCAGAACCAACAAGAACATTATCATGTGAGTGATAAGTATCATATTCTTCTTCCTTGCTGTTCACATTGGATTCTTCTGCCAAACATAACTTCTTATCAAGTGCTACGTCTTCTGATTCATCTGCAAGATTCGCATTGAAAACAAAATCCTCTTCCAAGTCTTCAACATCTGAACCAAACCGTGATGAACCACTATCGTCCAGCAGTGCAGCCACTTCAGGATCAATTGCTTTCTGAATCCTCACAGGAACAGTTTTAACAGCAACGCCATAAATTGACTTCTGGTAGGAATCATCATCGTTTGCCTTAGAGACGTCAATTCTAGATGCATCATATGCCTGGAAAACAAAAACAAAAAGATAAGGTAATTTTACACTATGTGCAACTCTATACACCAAACCATAACAAAAGGATACACGTAATCAAGTAAATAAAGGCCACCCAACACAATAAACAAAAGAATGGTCAAATGCTTAATCAAAAACCCATCTGCATTACATACAAACACATAATCACCGATACCAGAAAAGTTCCAACTACATCCAGCATTAAAGGGTGTTCAAATACATTAATTGCTGACAGAAAAATGAGAATTATATAGCCGGTTAGGATAACAGTATAAGTAATTGGGATGCTATCAGCTACAACGAACAAGGTAGAAGATGAAACAAACCTTTACATCACGAGGTAGCTGGTCAAGCCTGACCTTAGGGTTCTGGTAAAACGATGAACCACCTCCGCCATTCCTAATTTCCCTGAGATGAAATAAGTAATTGTACCCATCATCAGGAAAACCTAATTCCAATATCTCCCTCCTCACATGATCAGGCAATGAAGATCCTCCTCCCAGTCGTCCCCCCGTCGTCTGTTTCTCAAAACTCTCACCCTGGCCACCCATTTCTTCACCGCTGTTATCTTCAGGAGCGTCATCAAATATTCCATTAGGGTCTTCCTCCTCATTCAGTTCACCGTCGTGTTCGTCGAAAAAGGCTTTCTCCGAGTTACCATCAACTCTGACGAACACTCTGTCACCAGAGGGTCCTTCGGAGTAATTGGGATCGGAGGAATCACGAGAGATTAATTGGAAAGTTGCTGCTTTTTTCTTGTCGATGAACTTCTTCTTCCTACCCATTGTTGAACGTGAATTTGATGGAATTTGAAGAAGAAGAATGAAACTGTTTTCAACTGGATATTAATTGGGGAATGAATAATCTAGGGTTTTAGGGCACCAAATTGGGCCTCTCCGACTCCAACCTTAAACCCTTTTCCAAATCAAATATTTTTAGTGGATTCAGGCCCAGGCCCAGGCCCAAGATCATCCACCACATTTACCTACCTTTAATAAATTATCATTTTAAAAATATAATACTGATTAGGGGCAGGTGAAATGTGAAGGGAATGAATGTCTGAGCGGGTGAAAGAGTAAGGGGTCGTTTACCAAACGTTTATCTAGGTAAGCGTTTATCAAGTAATATTATCTCACCGCATGAATATGGTAAAAACCAAGAATCTTACCCGGTAAGAGCGAGACAAAGACCAAAAGTCTTACCCGGTAAGTGAGCGCGACGACTCTTACCACGGTAAATGCTTACCGGGTAAATTGTTGCATATAATGTCGTTTTGGTGGACTAAAATCTTACCCGACAAGTAAATAATAATATTAATTTTTACCGATAAACACTTAACGGATAAGTGTTTAGTAAACGACCCCTAAATCAGTGTATAATACTGATTAGGGGCAGGTGAAATGCTTCATTTGTTTTGGGGGTGCATTTTTTTCTCCTTTGGAGCTGTCCACAGATTGCTTTGGTTTTAATGGCAAGCATTCTTTGCTTACAAATAAAAAAAATGCATATTTTATTTATTTTTTATAAAATTATTGTGCATATGATTTGTGGTCCCCCATGAGAAACAAAAGTATTATATTATACAACTTATTTTATTAAGACTAGTTGTCTATCCGTGTAATGCGATGGGAGCCATGAATTTTAACGATTTTGAAGTTCCACTGGTCTTACATATTAACACAATTTGAATAAATAAGAGTTATGGTTCCAATTACAGACTATCGATGAAAAAATTGTATGACAGTTTAAAATCCAATATACTTAAAATCCAACATATTTAAACGACTCCACAAATGTATTCGATTTACACCAAGAGCAAAGAACCAATAAAAAAACTACAAATTTGACAGAACATAAGCCATGAAAAGACAAAAAAAGATGGGTTTTAGAATGAAATATCAACTGCTTACCCTCTTTCTTGTCCAGAAACTCAGATTAAGGTTGAATTAATACATGTATATATATTTAAAAAAAACCCAAGAACATATTAATTCAAAACATATTGTACAGTGTAATTTGAACAGCCTAACCCCAAAATATATAGTATATATATAAATAAATAACTATAAAAGTATAAATCGTAAATATTAAAAATATTTTTTCACAATATATATAATATATAATAATATAATTAAGTCAAAAACTATTTAATATTGGACTCATTTCGAAGGTATTAACGAGACGATTATAATGGTGTAACTTGTTAAAATAAAAATGTATTTTTAAACATGTTTTAATTGATATACGATTATGTATGTTAATTTGATAAAAGTTTAAAATGAAACATTTAAAAGTAAAGAACGTAAAGTAAATTAATTAATTAATTATAGGGGTATAAAATATAAATTTAAAATTATAATTTTAAAAAAATTGGTTGTGAGGGGTGAATGTATGTGAGGGGATGAGTGTATGTGAGAAGAGAAGGGGTTGAAAAAGTGAAAAAAGTGAAAAAAGTGAAAAAGTGAGTATAAAGGGTATTTTAATCATTTAATATTTTAAGACTTTAAGACTTTTGCTAAATTTGTTTAATAAGATAGCATAGATATTGTGATCATTTTGTTCATTTGTAACTTAATATGCAATTTCATGTTGATATTGAATGGGAAGTGATATTGAAGATGAATATAATCCTGAATAATATTTAAATTTCATAATGTTTGTTACATCTTTCATCAAATATATATTTGTTTTTATTCATTCTAAATAAAAGATGATATTCCAACATGATCATCATTTTCTTATTCATACATAATACAGAGTGATTCAAGTTGAATATCAACCTTTATTCATATCGAATAGTATCTAAAATTCATGATGGATGTTATATCATATCCATCAAAGATATATTTTGTTTTAGGGAGATATTCATTTATTCACGTTGAATAAATAACAGAATAATAATTGTAAGCCATATTTTAATATGATTAAATATTATTATGAAACTTACATTTATCTCCCACCAGTGAAAATATCCAGTTCTCGATCTTGTTCTCTATAGTTATGATGTTCCTGTTGGCATCCACTTTTCTTTGAAAATAAGGTGACTTGAGTTTTCTCCTCATCTTTTCAGTTCTTTTAATTTGTTATCAAACTAATTACATCCTTTTGTTTTTAATCGAATAATAAGTGGCGGTTTCTTTCTCACATCTCCTTCGCTAACAGTAGCATCTTGCTCTTTTTTTAGAGTATCTACTTATGATATCCCAAGACTGATGCTTGGAATACCCGAAGCAGCAACATCCTCTTCATCATGTGTGTTCACATCCCCTTCCTCGAGTTTCTCCTCATTCATCTCATCTCCAAGATCTTTCTCCTCATTCACCTCAGCATCAACATTTACCTCATTCACTTCACCTCCCTCAACTTTCTTACCATTCATCTTATTCACCTCATCTATTTGATCTTTCTCCTGAATCACCTCGGCATTCACCTTTAAATTCTTACCGATATTCTCCTCATCAGAAATATTCTAATCTTTTTGAAGATCCCCAATTCCATTCTTCATAATTTCCACACTTGCAATATCCATATCCTCTTGCATTCTAATTTCCTTATTTGTTTCCCGACCATCAATAAGAAATGCGCTGTCAATTTCCAATGATGTTCCTGCATTATTCCAAAATTAGGTGGTTTCGGTCCAAAAAACATCCTGTTTTTCCCCTCATCCATTCTATTCTCTTGTTGCATCCACTACAACATTATCATCTTTTTCAATCTATGTCGTAACAATATCCTCTTCAATCACTTTATTCTCATTTGTTGCTTCATTCGTTGCAACATCATCTTCTTTATCTACTTCTTCATTAACAAGACTTTTTGCATGCTCTTCATTCTTATTTTCTGTTCTACTCGTTGTAACATCAACATCTTTCTCTATTTGTTGACCAACATCATCACCTTTGTGAAATACCATAGTCACATTTTCCTCTTAATGTTTATTGGTAGTTGTTTAGTCATTCCAGATGTGAATTGAAATGATTTCTGATAACTGGCTTTCCAACCTTGGAAAGATTTATCATCTGGATACATGTTCATGGCTTGCTTGAAGTTGTATTCTACTTCTGCCTTGTTCGCATGTAGTTTTTCCAAACCTTCATCGAGCATACGTAAGTAATCCTACTGATTATTTTTGATATAAAGTTTAGTTTGTAAAGTGAGAGTATTCTGATTACCATATAAATATATGTTGTAATCTTATTTTAGTACCTTAGTTGTCTTCTTTCTTCTGAGCTTTCATCATTTCCTTCTTTTTCAACATATTCCCCATTCATTTACGCTACTTCCAAATCCTCCAATACTTATTTCTTTTTTCTCTCTTATCCTCATTGTCTCAGTTGTCCATCCTTTCAACACATGTCTCACCTTCTCATGGTTAATTCCATTGCATTTTGTTGAATCAAGGTAAAGGAGCTTCATTTTGTAACATACAAATATGTAATTTAGAAAAAAAGTATATTATGATTGTCAATTTCTAATTGAACTTTCATGTTATATATCATTCATCAAGCATATGATGTTTCATTCATGCGGAACAATGAAAGTGTTCATGGTGAATACACCAATATGTATATAACAAAAAGTAACTTCGACATTCATGTTTATTTAAGTGATATGCAATGAATAAAAAAGAGATATTAATATTGAATGCATAGAAACTTGCATCTGATTCGTTATTCTAACCTATCTTAATTTCCTTTGTGCAATCTATAATATAACTACATTAATTGATATCTTTGAATTGAATATCTGTTCCGAGGAGTGAGAGAATGGTAAGGTTGCATTGGCCATCTTCGTTGACACTGGCATTGTATTTACAAACAGAATAAAGAAGTTTAATTTGAAATTCCAATCTGCACTCTTTGATTCGATTATTTTCTTCACAATGTCCTACGGCCAAATCAATGATTTCTCAAACTGTGCTCTCCAATCTTTAACTCTCGTATCCCATCCTATATTTGTCTCAAGGTTGTTTATGTTAACTTCATCATTTTTCAGTCCTACAGTGTGATTCACTGAATCCTTCACAACTTGAATTGGCCTCTTTCTTGTTCTAATGACCATGTTCTTTGTGTCAAATGTGTCTATAACGTAATGAGCCAACTTCGAACGAATTGAATCAATAGTCATATCAAGTATACTTCCAAACCCCATCTCTTTAATGCAATTTATTTGAGGTAATCTCAATTTCCCAATTGCCATCACCAAGTTCTTTGGCATTGTTCTGATGGATAGGGCCCTATGTTGGATCTTAGATGTTCCATTTCCATGTCTTTCATCTTCTTCACCGTGTTTCTTCTTTGAATCGGTACTCTTCATATTTAACTCCTTGTTCTGTAAATCGGTCGCTTGATTTGAATCGTCATTTTTTTTGTTACTTACTTTGGCTTTTTTACCCCATATTGTAGAGTGGATCTCGAAAGATATGCCCTGATAATGGGGAGGTTCCCTTCGACATCGATGTTTTTCTTTTCTATTATATTAGTATTTTCTATTTAATGGGATTTAGAAATATTTTTTTTGTTGATTAATTTGGATATCCAACCCGCTATGCGAGCCGACTAATCTCAAGGCGACCACCTGCTTTGCAGATAGTCCGGAGTCACCGCATTTGAACCTCCGTAGCCACAAGAGGATTTTTATTCCTCCTTGGATTTGAACCTAGAACCTCCAGGTACTTTTGACCTTTGGAACCAAGCTCAAACCAATCAGGCACCACCCTTGTGGTTGAAATATTTTGTGATGAACGTACAGGAAAATCTTCTTTGGAATAGTGTTTTTGTTGCATCTTCTTGCTAAGCCAGTGTTTATATAGACAAGAAGACAAGGAGTCTGATACAACATTTCTTTGGTGTCTCATCCATGTCCCGATTGTGGTGGGGATTCTTAAATAACTCCTCCCGAACACAACTTACAACTTTCTAGTTTACGGTCAGATGAATGAACCGTCGGGAGCTCGTATGAGAGTTAGTTTAGTTTATGCTTCTACCTGTTATCTGGATATACCAAGAAAGAAAGAATCTTGCTTTTACGCTCTATAAATATTCCTTTATAGGTGTTTGAAGTCATCACTTTCAGTTGGCTTCTTTCTTTCTATTTTCTTCTCTTTCTTTGACCTTTTTGGTTATGTCTTTTTGGTTTTCTTCATTTTTTTTGTTGTTGTCACGAGGTCTAGAAGTCTTCATCTTTTTCTTTAAACCTATAACATATTTTTTATATTCAACACAAAAAGATTACAATATGCATTTGTTAAGTTTAAATAATACACAAATGATCAATCATAGTTGTATTATTCATGTTGAATAAAAGCTACAACATGATCATCACTTTTACTTTCATGCTTCATAGGGAGTGACATTCATGTTGAATATCAACCTTTTATTCAAACCGGATAATATCTAAAATTCTTGATGGATGTTATATCATCCATCAAACATATATCTTTGTTTTATTCATCCTAAATAAAAGTTGGCTGAGTATCAACCTTTATTCATGTTGAAATATACCTAAACTTCATGATGGACGTTATAATTACCATCAAACAAATATTTTTGTTTTATTCATCTTGAATACAAGTTGATATTCATGATTAAAGTGATGTTCATGCTCAACCGGGAGTGATATGCTAGTATATTTTTGGATATATGAACAAAATCAGAACTAAAAAAGACAAAAAAAATTATAAAAGTGTTAGTAAAGTTGTGTTATTCAAAACATCAATTAAAGGATAAATTTATTTCTATAAATCAATATTGGATTACCTCAATTAGCAATTCTAGATTTAACATCAACAAAGTGGCAAACCAAACCTTACATAAAGTCTAGGCCAGGGTCGGTGTTATTAAAAACCCAAATACAGTCGTTATTCCAAAATATATGGAGACATCCCCAAATAGCTCAATCCTTCTCTTCCATTTAACTACTACTCTGTGTGTCTCTTAACTTTGATCAATCTTCAAGAACATCAAAAACAATGGCAATATTCATGTAAGAACACTTGAGAGAAAAAGTCAACTTGGTCAATGTAGGTTTATTTCTCTCAATTATACGTAATATTACAATTAAGCTCCTTCTCTCTAAAATCTTTTACAAGACCTATTTATAGGTCAAACTAGAAAAGCACAAGTCAAAGTCAAACAATAACTTACAAAGTCAAACTCTCTATAAATACAAAAATAGACTTTCAAGACGAATACAATTAATACTAAAATTCAATCTTAACATTCTCCCCGTTTGGAGGATTGAAAGAATTTGTACTCTTTGAATCCTTTTTGAAACTGACGCTTTAAGCACTTTATGACTTCTTAAGTTTCTTCAAAATAATCTTCTAACATTCTCCTTTTTATGATCTTCATATAATTTTATGTTGAGAAAACATTTCAAAATATTCTCCCCCTCGAATGTAGAATAAAAAACAATCTTCTCTTTTCATACATCAACAGACTTCAGAAATAATCTTCAAAATATATTCTTCAAAGAACTTCTTCAAAACTTTCACTATAACAACATCAGATATAACAATCTTCCCACTTGAAATCTCTTCCAGTAAACTTCTTGTTAAGATGAGATCTTCACATTCAACTCCCCCTCAACATTGTAGCACAAGAATAATCAGTAGTGATAAACAACAACAGTTGTCACGAACACTCCTTGAATCTTTTGCAAATTCACGATCTTCAAAATTGATTATTTCATTCATTATATAATACTCCCCCTTATGATGAAATGAGAAACATTTGCATCATACAACCGAATGAATGAATCTTCAATGTCTGTCGTTAATTCGTAAAATTGTAAGCAGATCTTTTCAAATCCGCTTGTATAATCTTTTCAGATTATGAAGATGGGAAAATAACCAAATTCAACTAATGAATTTGTTTACGATGTTATAAAAATATTGGCATGTGAATATAACAAATAAATTCAATACAATGAATGTACTTCATATATGAGGTTTTTTAAGATTCATCTCACTAGGAATTTCATTCAATCCTCGATAGCTTAGAAAAAAACATATCTATGAATGTTACGGCAAAATAACAAATATTTTGCAAAAATTTGTGTAGTGAAAAAGAATTAAGCAACAAATGCTTCTAATTAAGTTCAAAAAGATAAACTGTGTGGACTACACAAATTTATCATACTCAATTTGTGATCAAAAAGACTTGAAGGGGGACATATATCCCTCTTTTTCAATATCAAATTTCTGTAAATGAAAAACTAATAGATTATGAGCTGTGTGCCCCAAATGTTATTGAAACACTTATCTTTTAAGAGATAAATGAGTAGCTGGTGGGGTTGTGACAAGAATTGGCCTGGACTTTGCCTTTTTTTAATATTAGTCTCCGAAAAATTGAGAACTAATAGATTTCGTGGTTTACCCGGTTTTTAATCTTTTAATCCTGACACAACTCTCATCAATTCTTTTAGCTCACAACAATTACCCCTTTCTTTTTCATTTTAAGCTCCGCACACGAACACATTTTGAGTTTAAGCTCACTCAGATATGGATGTACTCATGGGTAGGTCTGTCGGTTCTGACATTCCATTGAGGTATTTTTGTGAATCACTCGGTCCCTCCTAAATTTAACACTGTAAGCTCATTTGATCACTAACAGTTGATCAAAATATTATTGCAAATAAGCTCAAATGATCAGATTAAAATTGATCAAGAAAAAAATGTAGCGATTAAGCACAATCAACAATGAGTGATATTCAATTCAGATTATTCAGAATATGTGGTAGAAATGAATGAAGATATGTAAGTACAAGATTACAGATTCAGATAGTCAAAGAATAATGAAATCTGTATCAATCAAAGTAAAAAAAATTCATAAAAAACAAGTTTGAATACAAACGATTGCATTATCACCGAAAATGATTTTCATTTAATAGACGTGATAATAACAGTTTGAAGAATAGCTGAAACATGTATTAGAATTATGAACGATGAGAAATTACGCACGTAAAATCTTCATGGTGTCGCTAATACCATTCCTCAACGAGGACATGATTAGTGTCGGAAATGGGTAGGGTAAGAGTTAAATAGTTATCGATCCATTTAAAATAGCGGGTAACGAAGTGGATAATTATCCATGTCATAGAACTCTTATGTATATCCATACCGTACCCACTAAGATAGTGGGTAACAAAACATGTAATGGATAAATGGTAACAAAAAATCATTTTGAACTACAATAAGATTGTTAAACATTAACATATAAGTTCAAAAATATAATCATTATTATATATATATATATATATATATATAATTTATTCCGATAAACATTGTGGTATTGTTTTAAATATGTTAATTTTTTACACAAGAATATAAAAGCTATCGATAACATTTATGTTTGATATATTTATTTTAGCGACGTCTAACACCCCAAAATGGGATACAAAAATTTCCAATAAAAAGGAAATATGGCATATAAATATCAAAGTACGAGCTTGACTAAAAAGGAAAACAAAATCCACTAGTTATAAATATGAAGAGTAGATAAAATGGTTTGAGGATTAATAACCTCCTAATCTAATCTTAAAAGAACTAAATTATAATCGGATGTCATCTCAAGCCATCAAAAGATTAACCATACGTATAATGTCCCAAAAGTTTTCCCAAGCTCACTCTCCAAGCCACATCAAACCTTCCTGGTGGTCACGGCATTAGAACCTGAGATACATGTCGACAGAAACAAGTGTTAGGCCAAAAAGCTTAATGAGCATGAACAAAGCATAACTAACACAATTTATTAGTTGAAAGCATTTACAGTACTTAGTTGGGATTTACGGGGGAGACCGTATCACCCTACAAGCATCGCCATAAGAAACAATTGACCTTAGGTCCATAAATGTAGACAGCATCACAAAGCCTGACACACTTAAAGACTACCTCCAAGGCATTACTTAAGGTGGCAGAGATCCTGGTATGTCATTAAGACATGACTTTCGGACTCAACCCTCCTAGGGCTTACTCAAAGGTTTATTCAATCATATAATAGCACATTGGGATACTTACATGATCAAAATATTAGGGCATGCTTTTCATACCAAGGTTAGATAAGTGGTCCAACCACTATCCAATTCATGTCTCTAAAATAACCCCCAAATATGCAATGACCTCAATTATTAAGTCAAGTATGGTTAAGAATACACCATAAGGTATCTTCTGAATTCTTTAGTCAATCCCCATGAAATCTCTTTTAAGTGCAAGTATAATCAAGGGTAAAAATAATTAGACAATCATAGGGATAAATTTCATTTTATGCACCCTAAAATGAGATAATATAACCATCATAAATATATGGACCAACTCATGAAATGATACTAGAAATGCAAGTAAACTAAGCATTTAGACATGTATCTAGTTTTTTACAAAATAATTTATTATCACCTACTAGGTTTTAGAGAAAACTTAGAAAAAGCAAAACCCTAGAAGATGAATGGAGATCTTGGAGCTTGATCACTAAACTTTGACTTTGTTCAAGTAATAATAAGTGAACCTTGAATCTTCAACAAAAGCTCACCATTAATGCAGCCCTTGTATGGAAGTAAATGAGAAAGAAGATGGGGGATGGAAGTAAGTGAGGGAGAAATGGAGAAAGTAATGAGAGCGAAGATGAGGTTAAGGAAAATTCAACAGCTCAAAAGGAACTTGGTCGCTGAGGCCATTTAACCTATCCGGGAGACTTCCAGGCGGCTTGGGCCCAAACATGGCTCCGCGTTTGGCCAAAACAGAGGGTTTGGCGACCCTCACGCGGGTTTACCTACGCCAAACCCTCCCTGGGTACTGCTTTCTCACCTAAGGCTTCCTCTCATCCCTAAACTTAAAGCTAAAAGTCTCCCACACTCAAATACTAGTTCTTAACTTTATATATGATAAAAAGAGAAGGATAAATCAAGAAGTTTGAGGGAATCAACTTACTCTATATTTGACAGGTGTTGCACGACCTCATTTTGTTTGTCATTTGATTATCCTAATGAACTCTTTTAGTTGATGAATATGAAAAGAAAATTAAATATCTATTAATATACGTTATACAACATATAAGATAACATTCTAAACAATATATCAATATTTAACTTTATATAATTATATGTATGTATGTAAATGTATATGTGTGTGTGTATATATATATATATATATATATCTATATATATATATAAACGGGTAACAAGTAAATGAATAACGAAAAACACTTTATCTATACTTTACCCATTAAAAGATCGGGTAAACGGGTGGTGGATAAGTGGATAAATGGATAAAGTTTTATTTACCTATACCCTTATCCAATGGGTCGAAACATAACGGGTGACGGGTTTGCCCTTACCCATTTCCAACCCTAGCTAGACATGATGCACATGCCGACAAACAAAAGAGGTTATACTTAACGTCTAGTGAGTTCTAGTAGTTCTCATTATTTAATATAAAACACAAGAACTGAAAAGTTGTTACTGAAATCACAATTTTCAAAATGAAATGTATTAAATATAAAAGTACATTTTTATCAAAACCCACCATTTTTGTGATAAAAAATCATAAAACGAAACACCCATTTAACATGAAACCAAAACCCAATACTCATACAAAATACGAATAGGGCTTAATATTCAAAAAGTGAAACACGGATAAAACTCTATTATCCCAACCACCAAAAACATGGGAAGGTTCCATTATATCAAAACCATAAATTATAGATATTCTTGAAACCCAAACCAACATCGAAAACCTAAATAATACAATATCCAAAAATAACATCTTTCAGTAACGAAGGAGAAACGTTTCCATCGAATGTGTCGAAACACAAAAGTAGGCCATATATCAATGTTATCCTCAAGTTCATTCGCTTTAGTGCACACTGTGACAAATGTCACTTGAAGCCCTCAAATATCTTTAGTGTCTACTCCATCAAGTTTCACCTCAAGGCCACTGTACCTTTAGTGTACACTTATTCGAATGTCACCTCAATAATGAATCTTAGTGCCCATCTATTCTCTAGTTGAGTCCATTCAACCTTTAGTGTCTACTCACTAGCATTCAAGATAGGAATATCAAACTTCCTATTTGGATACACAATGCATTTAACACTCGTGTATAAGGGTAAAACATCTAAACCACAATACTTATGGTTCCGTAGTCCAACTCATAAGAATTCACCTTTGCAATACCGAGATGACCATAATGCCTACTTTAGAATTGGTCAAAAAGCGAGGACATCAAGACTCCTCACTTATTAAACACTACACTGACTCATTTGTATATGGATCCAATGCATTACAGTCTAAATAACATGACTCAAAATGAATGACCAACGCACTTAAAACATGTAATTCTCAAATAAAAACGCAATAAATGCATATCATGTCTAAGCTCAACGTAGAGCAAATAAAACTGGACAAATGTCCCTAAGCCTCATTTGAGTCATCACTAAACCAATAACTCAACAACTAAATTCAATATTCAATAAAAGTCGGTATAAACCAATAAAATACAGGTGCCCAAAGTTTATACAACTTATACCCAAAAGGTATGAGTATCTTTATTATCGGATCAAAGGTTGGCAATATCCCCAAAACACACAATAACTTCAAGAAAGCATTTCCAAATAAGCAATGGCACTCAAAACGTGCCCAACAACTCAACCAAATGTATTTTTTTCCGAAAGATTTATCAAATCAAAATACCAAAAGTATATTGACATCAAATAATCCAATATGAGAAATAAATCATCAAAAGAACATACTTTTATAATTTATTTATCAAAATACCCAAATATCCCAAATACATGCATTTTTCAAGATTTATTAAACTAAATTTACCAAATACGTAAACTTCATCAAATAATTAACGCATTTGATGAATATTAAGGAAAATACTTTAAAACTCCAAAATATACATTTTTGACATGTACAAAGTTTTCACAAAGCAGCTTGAACTCACCTTGCTATGTTATGTTAAACCTAGTTTTTATCCAACTTGTGCAATCTTCTTGCCACATAGATAAATCATGTGTAATCACCAAATCAATAAAAGGACTCTAAACATAATATCTAGAAAACACTTTGACCTTTCCAACTTATCAAAAATAATTCCCAGTGGATTTAAAACCAATTTTGTACGAATATTTGAAGACTAATTACCTAATCTTGTCAAAAATAGAGTTGTGCCATTAGACATGATTTTTGACCTACTTACAATCCGAATCAACTCTTCCTCAAATACAATTTGTAGAGGACATCTCAACGGTCCAGGGATATTACACCCCTCAAACCGATCTACGAAGGATTTATTATGATTTTTACAAGATCTAGACATCAACCACAAAGAACACTGCAACCCAAAAATGTGGCTAAACCTTTTGAAGGAAGAAATGTATTTTTTAAACTAATATATACTCAAAACAAATATAATACAACCTATGTAGTTCTAGCATTGAGCTCCTAACATATGAATGCAAGATTTTGACTAAGAAGAAGAAACCCTAAGTTTTGTAGTTTTACCTTAGTTGAGCTCAAATGAAAGTTTGAATGGTGATTTTGAGTTCCAGTCCTCAAGGTAGTATTCTATCCACCAACATCAACACTAGCACTAACATTTCTCTCTTAAATCACAAGTATCTTCTTCACTTGCATGCAAGTAGATGAATTTTTCTCTCATTTGGAACTTTAGAACCAGCAACAATGAAAGGGTGTTGGGATTTAAGGGTTTTTATACCCAAAATATCTTAACATCTTTCTTTATAATAACTTGGTCATCCAACTTTGCTTAAATGACAAAATGCACCCAAACTTGGTAACGCATCCATTGGTTCATCATAGAACACATTATACCAATTATGATTAAATTTATCGAAAACACGGGTGTTACAAGTTGTCCCACATTGGAAGAAAAATGGTAAGGAAGGGTAAAGATATGTTATAAAAGGATAAGGAGATGAATGGAGTTTGTAACTTTGTTTTCTTGAATGGTGAAATTTGATGTGCATCCCTTGAGTTTTATAAAGTTTAAGAAAATACTTTTAAGTTTTATGATTCATAAGAGAAAACCCTAAAGTTTCATAATTTTAACAGGTGAGATTGGTTTGAGCTTTATTCGAGTTTGAGTTTGAGATTGGTTCGAGCCTCAAACGAGGTCGAGGTTAGAAAATTGCTATCGAGTTCGAGTCAAGTTTAGTTTTTAACTACTCACGAGTTTTCGAGTTAAGTTCAAGCTTGGGAAATGGCTATTGATTTCGAGTTGAGTGTACTAATACTCTAGCTCGACTCACATCATTTACAACCCTACACACACACACTCGAAGTCTACCAATGGAATGCACTGTGATCCAATATCGTCAGAAGATGAGAACTCAAATTATCAATCTTGTTTCATGCTTTATTCTATTCTTCATCCCTTTGGATTTTGATTTTTATGATTTTTGTCTGGTTCTGAAAGAGTGAGAAAGTCGTTGGTTGGTTACCAATTTTTATGAAGTATAATATTGTATTAGTAGAGTTCAATATTTATTATGTATTTTAATGTATTTCATCAGTTCGTTATCAATTCGTTTTATGAAATGCAAACATACAGGTTCAAGAAAGCTGTATGGATCCAATAATAATAAGTTGTAAGCTTGAATTTTGAAAGATTTTAAAAACATGGGATAAATATTTGATAACAGTAAAGATATTAGTATGACATACCCGAATTTTGAATATACTCGTGATCGAATTTTTGAAAACCCAAGAGCTAAATTAACCAACATCTCGGTTAATTCCTCATCCAATAGCAGTATGCAACCCTTTGAATTCTTGTCATGTTTACAATAATAATTGAATATATCCATCATCACAAGTAACGAGTGGTATTTATTACATATTATTACATAAGTGACGATAATTAATAGATTCTGAGTAATTGTTAATTCATGCGCCCATTACATTGTATAAGCATGTCTGTTGATCCCAGATCTCTCAATAACACTAATAATCTAGTTAAGAATAACCAAACTATAGTGAATTAACGAAGAAAGTTATGAATGCTCAAGAGGAAATTAAGAACAATTAAGAACAATATTGAGCTTCAAAGGTTTCACTCTTATTATAAGAAGAACGTAAAGCTATTCAAGCAACTCGTAAAAGCGACTCTCTTTACAATAGGTCAAATCACCTATTTATACTAATCAGCTAATGAGAAGATAACTATCTAATGAGACACTTTAGCTAATTTTCTATTAACAGATAACGTTTATCTATTCTATGGATAACCTTTAGTATTAAAGATAAACTAGAAATCTAGCTGTTGACATGTCATCTCAAGCTGTCATTCATGATGTGATGAGTCATCCTTATCTTTAGATCTTCATTGTATGCTTCTGGATGTTTTGCTGGAGAATTCACTAAGTGTTGATGACCAGAGGATCGATGAGGATGCTCTTTCCATCGCATCCCAGATTGTCCATCGGTCCTCTAGTTGTACTCCAGACTAAGCCGATTCTGCCTTGATGTCTTTATCGGTCTTCTGGTTCTTCATCACTTATTGTTTTTCATTATTTTTTACGTTATGAGTTTTGGGGTTTAACAATCTCCCCCTAAGTAATGAAATAACAAACATATGCTAATCTAAAGACATGTGTGATGAACATAGACTAATCTAATAGAAAGACATCAATTTCCAAATTTTCGTTGGATGATGAAATTCTTACAAAACTGGAATCAAAATACATCAAGGCAAAAAAAATCAACTCATCACGAGCTACCTGAATATATTTCTCTGAAGCGTAGGAGTAGTCTTCGATATGCGATGACTGTCGATATCTCGTGAATGAGTCGACTCCCTTCTTCTCTTGGCACATAATGTCTGCCCAGTCTTTCTCGAATGACTTTCTGAAACCATTCAAATGTATCTGTTGAATACTTGAAGGCCTCAGTCAGTCTGAAGAACTTTTTGATCCCGAACTCATTCTTGTAAACATGTCCAAGTTCGGGTTGAGTTATAACTGAAGCAAATCGTATCTCTTGCAAGCCTTGGAAGTCATCGTTTGGAGGAGCGCAGGAGAGCCTTTCAATGCCTAGCTGAATAGCTATTTCAAAATCGCTTTTGGCTCTATGGGTTACCAAGGTTTCCATCGTTTTTACCACCGCTCTGTTTGCTATTCCATATCTGATGTCGTGGTCTTGCCTCTGAGCCGTATATGCATATAATTCAATCAAGTCATATGGGTTGAGGTTGATGAGGTCGTTCTCGTTGAAGACGCAAACTAACCCACTGCTCTCTCCAAAGTGAACTCGACGTATCGGATGGCTTGGTTGGCAAATGTTTTTATTTTCAGATCAATGACCCTCCTTATCTCATCATTCGAAAAGATAGCCTGGGGTGCTTGAGTGGTCTGTCTAATGAATCTATGGTGTAGGAGGTCCATGGACTCAGGCGATAAGATTGGAGGGTTGATAGTCAAACTGTCATCGCGGTCTTGGTAAAGATATTGATGAATATTTTCTAGCAAAATTGGTTGTTGGGGTGATGAAGGTTGTAGTGTCATTGGTTCATTTTGCTTGGATAAGTTGAATGGTTGAGTGGTGCGTGGTGTTGGTGAAGGGGTTAAGGGTAGGTTTGATGTGTGTGTTGAAGGAAGAGGTTGGTTTAGTTGTGTTGGTAGGGTAGTAGGTTCTTCATCGGTTGAAGAGCTCAACACGATGGGTTCTTGGGTTTCAGCGAAGGGAACTTGTATATTTACATCTTCAGAGGGCAAAGCCTCTGGTTCCCTTGCTTGGATTCCTTCTGGTGATGGTTGTGGTTGAGGTGATGGTGATAATGGTGCAACGGATTTGGTTTGCTGTGCAGCCGCAACCTGTGTCTGCCCCTCATGAGGTCTAAGACCTTAATCATCGGGGTCTTGGTCGTCATGCCTAGGCCTCTTGTGCGGGCGGCTGCTTGAGTAAGAGGCTCTTGTCCTCTTCTTCTTCTTTTCCTTCCTGAAGGTAGCGAGGTATGCCTTCAGGGAGGTCTGCCGTTGACTCACCTCTATTGTTTGTAGGAGGGTAGTTGTGCGCAGTTGTTCATCGGCCAGGTTCTGGGAGAGAACCATTGTTGGACGAGTGGCCCGATGAACAAATTTTGCACTGATCTCGTTAAAAGATGAGACCAGTGCCCTTGACAAAGCTTGCAAATCCGCTCGTATGGCGAACTCGGTCATGGAGGATGAAGTTGGTGGTGGCATGTTGGAGGTGGATGTGTATGGGGGAATGAGAAGGTTGGTTATTAGGTCTCTCACCTCTGTAGTGAAAGTGGAGAAGGCTTCATCGAAAGATGGGCCTGCAGAGGGAGGTGGTGGTTGAGAAGTGGGTTGGGGTATTTGAACGAGTATAGCAGCGGGTAGTCGGGTGAGGGTGTCTTGGATGGAGGCCATTTGGTGGTTGAGATTGGCTATGGAATCATCGATAGATGTGGTGGATGGTTGTGATGTTTGGTGAGGGACTTGGGGGGGATGGTTGTGGATAGGGAGTGAAGGTTGCGGAGGATGGTTTGAAGTTGGGTGATTATGTAGGTGAGGTTCTCATCGGCCTCTGTTGCCTGGGCCGTGAGGGTGGCGATGGATTGGATGATGACTTGGTTTCGTTGGGTGGCTAGGGAGGAAATGGTGTTATGGTGTTGGGTGACGATTTGTTGGAGCATTTGTAAGCGGGTGGTGTTGGCCTGTGTTTGGGTTTCGATTTGGGTGAGGTGGTATTGTAAGATTGCAAGAGATTGTTGGAGGTCAGAGGTAGAGGTGGAGGGCTGGTTGTCGACAATCCCTTGCATGATGAGTTTAAGGTCTTCCAAGGACCATATCACTATATCGACAAAGGCTTGGAACTCAGCCTTTGTGACCAGATCAGCAAGTGGGGTAACCCCTGCAGCAACAGATGTTTCAGGTTGTGCCTCTGCTCCTGAGGCGCCTTCTTGGCCTTGTGAGAATGTTGGCCTTGAAGGACTTCTATCACGTTCTTGATAGCCCTCAAGACAGGAGCTATCTTGTGATGTTGCGACATCCTCTTCCTTTTCCTCGGCTTCAAAGGCCGGGTAAGTGAAGCGAATGTGTGTCCCCGTCAGTAGATCAAATATCGATGGGGGTCGTGCGCGAATGGAAGATCGTTCCGAACGATCTATTGGTTCAATGTCAGAAGCAACACATGCTTCTGTGTGTGTGGTGGGATGTGACGAGCCTTGAGGTGAAGGGGCTCTTATCTCTTCATCACCTCTCTGTTGAGAGAGAGGTGATGGAAAATGTGGTTCATCGGCTTGTTCATCTCCAGAGGCCCGAAAAATGGCCTCTGGATGGCTGGTTTGCGTAGTGATTGGACTGGGTCGTCCTTGTTCAATACACCTTTGGCTTTGATCGCCTAGGGTAGAGGATATGGTTGCCCTTTGGGAAGTGGGTGGAGAAATTATTTGAGTAGGGCCGAGGGTGGCACATTGAGTAGCATCATCATCATCATTTTCATCTTCTGATGATGATGACTCATGTGCGCCCTCGTTGGGCACATGGGACGGCTCTAGGTGCTCCGGGGTAGCTGCCCTCGGTTCATGAGACATCATGGAGCGTTCATAGTTCTGGCGTATCTCAGATGTCGATGGTATGACATTGAGCATTGCCCTTGGAAGAGGACGGTTGATGGTATAACCCTCCTTCGAGAGGGTTGGTCGATGACCATGCATCTTGTATACGGGCGTGAATGGCTCTGCGGCTGGTAGGCGATTCTTCCGCATTCCATCCCCGACGAAGAGAGCGATGAAGTGAGGAAAGAGAACTGTAGGGAGAGGCTTACCAGCGGCCTGGAGTTTCGACTTCTTGACTACCGCCAAAAGTATTTCGTTATAGATGAGGAAGGCGTAGTCGAGGTTCAAATTGAAGAATAGCCCGCACATTATGGTCATGATATTTATATTGCCTTGGTCCAAGGAGCCCAGTTTGCATGTTAGGGCTCTGTTCAGAAGGGAGAAGAACATATTCCACATCGGTGGAAGGCATTGACGTTTGAAATTGGAGATGATGCGTAGGTCACGGTTGTAACCTAGCATCTTTACAAACCGGAGAATGTCTTCGGTGGATGGTGGTTGGGTAAATTGTGCAATTCCAACTTCCTTGCGTGTACGAATGCACAGTATCCGGGAAACCTTAGCCCGTGATATTTTAATAGAGCAAACCATATCGTGAGGGGCGTCTATGTCCCCCATAATGTCGTGGCTTTCTTCATCAAACTCACAGGTTTGCCAATATTGTTGAACGTACTTTATTGGTACGATTGTATCGGCAAGAGTGAGAGCAAGAAGAAGAATGTTGTGTCTGAAGAACTCAACAATAATGACAAAACGGTCGTCAGACAGATCAGTTTTGAGTTCGAGAGCGTGATTATTCGGTCGCATTGGTAGAAAGATGATAACACGGCTGTCTGCTCCTGTAGACTGTATT
>NC_037530.1:30963285-30966026 GCF_001531365.2 Cynara cardunculus var. scolymus
GGAAGGGAAACGTTTCTTGATTATTAAAATATAATAATCATGAAAAGTTTTGGCGGTTTGGTTTGTGACGATTTGATTTGAAGAACGTGATCCGTCTTGATAGTACATGCATTTAATATAGTAGGACACGTGTCAAGACGGGGTAAGGGAGGAGGAAGGTTTAAAAGGGTATGTGGGAACATGTTGTTGAAGATGTCAGGCGCGTGGTTATGATGACGTTAGAAATTATTTGAATAAAACAGTATTCAAAATAATAATTTGATGAATACGCAACCCCAAAAATAATTTAAATTTTAAAAATCACATCTAATTGTAAGATTAATACTAATTACGAAGTTTTGATCTTCTTAAAACTTACGAGATATAGTTTTTAGTCACAAAAGCTGTAATTTTGTATAATCTATGAAAAATGAGTTTCAATTAAGATGAGTTTTTGTATAAAAAATATTGTCATGGAATCAGAGGAGCTCTAGTTGGTCATGACCCATTGGGAGGGAAACCAGAGGAGTGCTGGTTTAACTTCTGTGAGGAAGTTCATGGATGTAGTGTTGGATTGTATGTTATAAAAGCCTTGGATGTCAAATCAGAGGTTCTAGATAAACATTGGAAATCCATTATGTAGAACCAGAGGAGATCTGGTTAAATACATATATGTAGCATTTGTAGTGGCTAGAGGTTCTGGATAGTAGAACCAGAGGCTCTGGATGGAAAATGCATATGTAAAAAATGAAGGTAAAAGAGGTTTGCTCCCCCTCAAGTGATGCATGTAGAGTGATGTTTGAAGATGTCAAAAACTCCCCCTTAAATAATAATTAAAAAATGGAGAACTTGGGGACCAGAGGCTCTGGTGTATACAACCAGAGGCTCTGATTGTGAAATGTGTAATGGAGGAGAAAAGATGCATGTGAAATGATAGAGGTGGCCAGAGGCTCTGGTTCTTAAGAGAAAATAATGAATGATGTATGWSTAAGCAATACATATGGATCTTTGAGACCAGGGGAGCACTGGTGGCAAAGATTTCGAATCCAGAGGCTCTGGTCTTTGGAACCAGAAGCTCTGGTCTTTGGAACCAGAAGCTCTGGTTGTGAAGTCAGGAGATATTATGAAATAAGTGAGTAGTTTACACAGAAGAGGGAAATTCTTTGGGACCAAAGGAGCTCTGGTTACAAAGAGTATGAATCCAGAGGCTCTGGTCTATAGAACCAGAGGCTCTGGTTTGTAAGAACATACTTGGTAAAAATTACGAAGTATATGCTTTGGACCAGAGGAGTTCTGGTTTCAAAGGCGATGAAGATTGTTTGCCAAAATCGAAGTTAATCTAAATAGTTAGAAGTTCTGGTCTTTATGACCAGAGGCGCTGGTTTAGAATAAGTGGATTTTATGGCTAATAATTTATATCACTTATAGGCATAACCATGAGATATGGAAGACCTCTGGTTTCAAGTTAATGATTGCCTTTAAGTAGTGGTGAGATTCAGCATACCCAGCTTGCTAACTAGGAATAAAAACCTTTTCTCATCAAGAGCTTTTTTAAAAATGTCAGCAAGTTGAATCTCAGTTGAAACAAAATACATTTCTATATTACCTTTTTCAACATTGTCTTTTAGAAAATGGTACTTTACATAGATGTGCTTGGTCTTGGAATGTTGTACTGGATTGGCAGAGATGGTTATAGCACTCTTGGAGTCACAGAGGATAGGAATTTTGTCGTAATTGAAACCATAGTCCTTAAGCTGAGTCTTCATCCAGAGAACTTGTGAACAACAACTAGCAGCAGCAACATATTCTGCTTCTGTTGTAGATGTTGAGACACAATTTTGTTTTCTGRAGGTCCAACTTACCAACTTGTCCCCCAAGAGTTGACAGCTTTCAGACGTACTCTTTTTGTCAAGTTTGCAACTTGCATGATCTGCATCTGTGTAGACTATTAGATCAAAGCCAGAGTTCTTAGGATACCAGAGGCCCAAGGAAGGGGTGCCCTTAAGGTATCGAAAGATCCTCTTGACTGCAGACAGATGCGATTCTTTTGGATTTGATTGATATCTTGCACAAAGACATGTGGCAAACATTATATCTGGTCTACTAGTAGTTAGATACATAAGTGATCCAATCATACATCTGTAGGTTGTTGCATCTACAGGTTTGCCTGATGGATCAGCGAAAAGCTTAGCTCCTGTAGCCATAGGTGTTCTCATCGATGATGAATTGGAGAGAGAGTATTTCTTTAGAAGGCCAGTCACATATTTGGACTGATTGATGAAAATTCCTTCTTTAGTTTGTTTTATTTGAAGACCAAGGAAGAAGCTTAGTTCTCCCATCATACTTATCTCAAATTTACTTTTCATCAACTCTGAGAATTTTTCGCAATGTTTTGCATTTGTAGAACCAAATATGATGTCATCTACATATATTTGAACAAGTAAGATGTTACCTTTATGCTTTTTGAGAAAGAGGGTTGTATCGATTGTACCTTTTTCGAAACCGTTGTTGATGAGAAAGGTAGATAGAGTTTCATATCAGGCTCTGGGTGCTTGCTTCAGCCCATATAGAGCTTTATCCAGAAAGTAGATGTAGTCCGGATGTTGTGGATCTTCGAACCCAGGTGGCTGTTGCACGTAAACTTCTTCTTGAAGTTTGCCGTTGAGAAAGGCAGACTTGACATCCATTTGAAAGACTTTAAAACCTTTATGTGCTGCATAGGCTAAGAACATTCGGATGGCTTCAAGTCTTGCGACGGGAGC
>NC_037530.1:30968961-30979754 GCF_001531365.2 Cynara cardunculus var. scolymus
CTTTTTCTTCGGTTAGAAGATCAGTCTCTCTTTTGTAGAAACTTGCTTCTTTTTCCGCTTTTATTCTTTCATATTTTTCAAAGTTTAAAATTTCTTTTAATTTCAAGAAATCTTCTGAAAGTTGGATTACCCTTAACTCTAGTTCTGATGGAACAGAGTTGGTTTCATTTGAGAAAGACTCACATACCTGGTCATCAGAGTTGGAGGAGGATTTCTGCATTGGACGTGGCCATTAGACAGATGAGCGCTTTGTCTTCATCGTCTGATGAAGAATCAGACACCCAATTTTCTTTTTCGGTCATCAAGCTTCGTTCTCTAGAATTATACTTGTATTTATTTTTATAGTAGTCAACATCCTTGATCAATCGTCCTTTGCATTCTTTGGAAAAATGACCAAGTTTTCCGCACCTAAAGCATCGAAGGTCATTTTTCCTTCCATCCTTGTCCTCTTTCCTTTCCTCTCTTCTTTCTTCTCTTCTCTCTTCCCGTTCTTCTCTTCCATCTCTTCTTTCGTCCCTTTGATGAAATTTGGATGGCTTTCTATCATATGATGACTGGTACCTTTCCCGTTTGAACTCTTTTCGCTCATAGGGTTTTCTGATGAACTTCTTTTGGAACTGTTTTGCAATCAAGGCCAACGATTTGGCAAAAGCTTTAATCTCRTCATCTGATTCAGAAGTTTCCTCTTCAGATTCTGATTCTACCACCAATGCTTTCTTGCCTTTCTTCTTATGTTCTTTGGCAGGAGTCCTTGATTTTTCCTTTTCATCGGCAGCAAGAGCAAGAGGTCCACCAATGGATACCTTTTTCTTCATAATGTCGCTCTCTTGTGCTGCAAGTGTTCCATACAGGTCATGAAGAGACCAACCATCTAGGTCTTGGTTTGCTTGTAGGGACATAGATAGCTGAGTCCATTCATCGCCTAGACTTTTTAGGAATAAAATGTTATTTTCTTTCTTAGTTCTGATAATATCGTTTCTACGACATTGATTTATCAATGTGTTGAAGCGATCGTAAGTCTTTTGTATCGGTTCATCAGGGAGGACCTTGAAATTAGTGTATTCGTTGAGACATTGTACTCTACGATTTTTCTTTGTTTTTGCTCCTCCTTCTAGTTGGCTTGCTAGTTCATCCCATAGTTCATTGGCTGTGGAACATGTATCGAGGGATTGGAAGATTTCGTTGGGTAGGGGCATGATTATCAACCTTTTGGCCATTTTGTCAGTTTCAACTCTTTCCTTGTCATCTTCGTCCCGATTTCTTTCATCTTTGGGCATGTAGTAGGCTGGAATTTCAGCTGTGGTGTTTGTTCCTGGGACTCTTGGGACTAGAGTTTGTGGAATGTAGGGACCCTCCAGTATAGATCGCAGGAGATTCCTGTCCATTCCTTCAAGAAAATTCACCATTCTGATCTTCCATTGTGGATATTCCTCTCGTTGAAGAGTTGGAGGCTTTGTGAGGGAGCCAACATTATAAGCAGAATTCCAGTTGGCCATTGAGAATGTTGAAGAAGAAGATGTAATTTTTGATGAGAAAGAAGATCAAAAATTGAGAGATTTTTGAATGATCGTTTTGATTGGGAAATCAATCAATAGGCTCTGATACCAATTGTTGATCCCAGATCTCTCAATAACACTAATAATCTAGTTAAGAATAACCAAACTATAGTGATTTAACGAAGAAAGTTATGAATGCTCAAGAGGAAATTAAGAACAATTAAGAACAGTCTTGAGCTTCAAAGGTTTCACTCTTATTATAAGAAGAACGTAAAGCTATTCAAGCAACTCGTAAAAGYGAYWSTCTTTACAATAGGTCAGATCACCTATTTATACTAATCAGCTAATGAGAAGATAACTATCTAATGAGACACTTTAGCTAATTTTCTATTAACAGATAATGTTTATCTATTCTATGGATAACCTTTAGTATTAAAGATAAACTAGAAATCTAGCTGTTGACATGTCATCTCCAGCTATCATTCATGATGTGATGAGTCATTCTTATCTTTAGATCTTCATTGTATGCTTCTGGATGTTTTGCTGGAGAATTCACTAAGTGTTGATGACCAGAGGATCGATGAGGATGCTCTTTTCATCGCATCCCAGATTGTCCATCGGTCATCTGGTTGTACTCCAGACTTAGCCGATTCTGCCTTGATGTCTTCATCGGTCTTCTGGTTCTTCATCACTTATTGTTTTTCATTACTTTTTACATTATGAGTTGCGGGGTTTAACAATGTCCCTTGTTGAAATAATAGGCTATTTCACTTGAATCTTCATAAAGAACAATTCCCTAATCATGTCATGACTGAATTTAGCACAAGAACCAGGCTAAAATTTAGACCGATCCAAGGTCTAACGGTCGTAACCAATCACTCATTGGTTCTGATCTGGTTTAAAAAAATCATCTTAAGAGAACAATAATAAATTCCTTCATTGCTTTCACGTTAGCAAGAATCAGTAATTCATTTGCAAAAAACTGTCAACCATAAGGACATTGATTGAGCGGTTATGGCTTGAAAAAATGAAACCATTTTTGGCTCGAATGATAGGTCCAATCCGTGTTTTGTCCTTGAAAGACGGGTATGTATCCCTAATCTTTTTACATGTTATCTGATAATTTGATATTTTATTATGATCATTGAAGTAAAAATAATCACCTTAACCCAACACAATCCCTAGATACATTTCATCTTCTTGTTCCTGACATACTAAGTCACCGCACCATAAGACTTCTACCTTTCATTTAAACAGAAAGAATGTATGGTTGGGTTGGACGACGTACATCTTGAGAGAAGTTTACTTGATACCAACTATTTTATATGATTTTTGGATTCGTAGTAAAAAAATAGATATGATATGATGAGAAATTTTTTAAAAAGCTAATCATAAGTTCATCTCTCCATCAAAACTTAATATCTCGGACTTATTGCAAAAATTAAAATGTATTTTAATTTATATTTATAAATAATTATTTAATAGGGTAAAAGATAAATAGAATCACCATGATCTTATCTTAGATATTTAATGGAAATTGTTTTATTATAAAATTGTAGAATATTTGTGAAAAGAAACAACCAAACCATAAAAATTAAAATAAAGAAAAACATGTACAACATGTATGTACGTAATTGCATGACACACTGTCTTCCCTTATCTTTTTCCAATCATTCACCATAAAATATTTATACTTTCTAGTTGCACATATATATATATATATATATATATATATATATGAATTATTATACAATCTTTTATATTTATACAATCAATACAATTTAATCTCAACCATTCATTTAATTTGATGAATATGTGATTTCATAAAAGTTTTCATTGTTTTCTAATATAAAATATTAATTATAATTAATGAACCATAGTCTTCTTTCATAAATATTCAAATCATAATAAACGAACTCTCATCATTTCCATAAATATCTCAATTGATTGAATTGCATTGGTTATACAAATATGATGAGTTGAATTTGAAATGTCCTCTCTCTCTCTCTCTCTCTCTCTCTATATATATATATATATATAATAACAAATAATATACAAGTTCTCAAAGTTACTATAATTTTGTAGGTTATTAAAAAAAGAAATAGAGACCACAACCCTTATTTAATAAATGAATTAAATAAATTATTATTTAATTAAATTAAAAGGATATGATTGTCATTTTGTATGCATTATCTGTAACTATGAGAATGGTCCCTAATAAATCAGGATTGAGTTTGTTTTCCAAACCGGTTATTAATAATCCCTAATAAACCGATTTCATCACAAAGACAAATCTGTAATAGTTTGATTGTAGGTTTTTATTACATATGATAATTTGTGTGATGCTCGTATCATTTGTATGTGATAATCGTAGATGTTTTTGTTAATCACATGTGATTATATATATTTATGTTTATATATTTCATTGTGGTGTAAATATGAT
Organism: Cynara cardunculus var. scolymus; assembly: GCF_001531365.2. NCBI lineage: Eukaryota > Viridiplantae > Streptophyta > Magnoliopsida > Asterales > Asteraceae > Cynara > Cynara cardunculus. Next base: position 30,972,901 of record NC_037530.1, read on the forward strand.
CACATGTGATAGTACGTCGCTTATACTCAGACGCATATTATCACATTGATAATACGTTACTTCTACTCACACTCATATTATCACATGTGATATTTACAAAAAGTTCCGGAATGGTTCATATGTTAAACGTAATTAATCACAAGTGATTCAAAACTTGGACACCAAGCCACTGCCTATGAATCATCGGTTCATTTTTCAACTGCGTAAGGAAAAAGAATAGAAGAAGCGTCTGACTCCTTCATATACATGCTCCACTTGGCTCGCCCAGAGAATAAAGAAAAATCGGTGGAAAAGTTAATGGATTGATGGTGGATATCATATATAATATTTGACAAAAATTATGAAAAGAAAAAAATCTTTATGAAAATTGTATCTATAAAAATAGTGAATAAATCATAAAAAAATGATAATTTTTTTTTGAAGTAATTAAAATTGAAAAAGAAGTGAATTTAAAAGATATAATTAGATTTTTCTGCAAAGTTGATCTAGGGAGGTGACATCAACAATATCTGTAATCTACAAAATAATGAAAATGTTGGAGGTGGATGTAATTTATTTTGGAGATTTTGATTTTTCATTCTCCGTTTTAGAGAAATTTTTGAAAATCTTTCGAAGATGCTCTAACCTGTTATCCCAAGCATATCAAAAAAAACATTTCATATTAAATAATCAAATTTTCATTTTTTTCTATACTGCTTTAAATATGCAACTTTATCAAAAGAATTACAGTATATGTCATAAAACTTGTAGCTAATCTTGATCTAACGAACAACGGATAGCTCTTGGGACTAAATTGATCATTTGTTGGTCCTGGTACTTGATCAAATGGACGTACTTGATCAACGCTCCATTTCTAACTATCTTTTCTTGGTCGATTTTCACCACCATATATAAAGGTCGTGAACATAATCAATCAAATATTTGATTGTTGATCAAATATTCATGATATGATTACATATGTGAAATAAAATTTTAACTTTAACTTCAAATATTCACATTAATATACTAATCAAGATGACGAATTGTAACACCACTTGGGGAGCAATGTTGCAACTTTCATCTAAAACCGTTCCCGGGAATGAAGTTTACTTGATAATGTCAATTCTTGTACTTATAATATTATTATTCTTCTTCTACTTATAATAATTACTACAAGTTTTTATATAAATGCGAGTAAATTTTAATTTTGGTCCCTGAGATTTAGTGAAATCTATGAAAGTGGGATCTAAACTTTAATATATCAAGTTTTCATTCTCTAGGTATTGAGTTTACTTTAAAAGTGGGAACTGGCCACTAATGCCATTAAAAATCTCCGTTAAAGACACGTGTGAAGTCGTCCAACCATGTTTTCCCTCTCTTTTTGCACTTTTTTGTTTTTTTTTCTAACTTTTATAAAAAAAATCAATGTATAGGGACCAACTATGTATGTATGTATGTATGTATGTATGTATGTATGTATGTATGTATGTATGTATGTATGTATGTATGTATGTATGTATGTATGTATGTATGNTGTATGTATGTATGTATGTATGTATGTATGTATGTATGTATGTATGTATGTATGTATGTATGTATGTATGTATGTATGTATGTATGTATGTGTGCGTGTGTATATATATATATATATATATATGAGAGTTTACACAAACTATCGTTTAGACACATGGATTATCGGTTGCACACCATCGTGACCTCCATCGTTGGCCAAATAGGGACGATCCCACCACCGTGAACCCATTTCCTTCAATTCACGAAGCAACATGGATGATGATGTGTTGACCATCGTTTACACAAGGACGGTCTACAATTGCTTACACACAGGGCCGAGTCCCTTATATGGTACCAGCACCAGTTTTTGTTGAGTTGGAGGGTGTATCACCAAAAAAATACAGGTGCAAAAATATAATCGTCAGAAAAATGGGGCAGGGATCATGGGTTCATAAGAGGGATCAAATCAAAGGGACAAGCATCATCGTGGAGGGTGGTCGTCTTGGTGGGTTTAGAGATGGATTTGGTGGATGAAAAGGCATTGCCTATTTTCTTATGTCTATATTATGTTTTATGTAATAATTATTCATAATAAATAGACTTAGAATAATGTATTCTAAATATCCCAAGTTAAATATTATTTCAAGTTTAAGGTTGAAATAATATGATATTGACTAACATATGTAACGATTCATATAGAAATATTGAATTTGTATATAGATACAAGATGGAGATTTTGTGTATCAGACATGACTCATTGTGAGTGTTATAAGTGGTTTTCATGTGGTCGATGTACATGTAATTCTTTGAGTTGAGAACATGGATCTTGTTGTGTGTGCGTGACGTATTTTGACATTTATTTTAATCATTCCGTAACTAGGTGACATAATGATTGTTGGGTATGTTATATATCACATGGTAGAACTAGCATGTATCGAGATAGTTTTTGTCCCTCCTTTTATGACGGGAGTGATGTCTATGGGCCCCTTGAATGGATGCTTAGATAATTGATATGAGATATTATGATCTGTTTTATCAATATATTACAGAATCAAGAAAATAAAGATTGGACATAATTAGAATGACAGATTCAATGTCTCGTATCTAATCTGGACATCAAAGACAAAATTATTAAATATGTAAACTAAAATTTACTACAAACCGATAATTTGTTATATCACTAATTCTTGTCATTTGGGTGACGGTGATGTATTGCTAGATATCGTTCATCATTTATAACTATATATAGGAGAATTATATTTATTACCAACATGTCAAGAACCCATTAGGTCACACATTAAACATATCTGAATAAGAAGTTTCAATCATTAAAATTTGACTGGTCAAGAATTGCGGCTTCGACTGGTCAAAATTTGCGGCTATGAGAAAACTAGAGTGGGTAGTTTCATAACTTTTACAAATAGGCAGCAAACATATTCATATGTGAACCTGCGTGATTCACATATAAACTATATGTTCATATGTGAGCCCGTATAATTCACATATGAACTATTTTAATTGATTCACATATGAATTAATTAATTGATTCACATATGAACTAATTAACCGATTCATGTATGAACCTGTGGATTTATATGTGAATCAGCTAAATAGTCACATGCAAACTAATTAACAGGTTCACATATGAACATATAGTTCATATGTGAATCACACGGGTTCACATATGAACCCATTTGCCGTCTATTTGTAAAAATTATTAAACTACCTCTCTATCTTCCGCATATCCATGCGAGGATTTTATCTGGTGTTTCATAGTCAAAACCATAAATGTTGACCAGATGAGGGCTAGAATCAATTCTTTACTTCTCAAATACTTACCACTTCTCAATTGAACATTTCCCTATATATATATGGGGACTTCTTTTAAGATCCCTCTAATTTGAGGGAATTGTGAAATCTAATTTCAGATTCACAACATTTTAATATAAAGATTAATAATAACATCTCTTAAGACTAACTTCCCCATTTATTGCTTCATATAACTAAAGGGTCAAACTAGTTATTTTAATAAAATCTTTCTCCTCTCTCTTCACTTTAGAATCAATAGCATTTGTAAAAGATATGAACAACATGAACATACACCAGGTTCACAAATATGTTTCTACAATTAGGTTCATAATATATTCATTCATCAGGTTCACAAATATGTTCATAAATTATGTTCAAAACCATAGAAGTTCACAGATTCAAACCACATAGATGTATGTGTGTTTGGTTAATTAGGGAGCGCAACTTTAATATCACATTGTGAACACACATGAATTCTAAAAAAGACATGATTTATGTAATATCACATTGTGAACACACATGACTTCAATATTACACTATGAACACATTATCATCTTCTCTATCTGATCCCACATACCCTTAATCGTATCTTTATAGCTATCAATATAGATGTATATTTCATTATCCATACCTTGAAGAAGAAATGACTTTGCTAACTGATCTCCTTTAGCTCTTTTATTTTCTGTTTCAGAAAATTTTTTATTTATCCTTCACAGCTATCCTAGTAGCAACTAATGGGTCATTGTTGGGCCTAGCTGGTGTTTCTAAATAGAACAATTTAGGACCTTCCCTCAATGATTCCTTAATTTCTTTAGAGAGATCTTGTTTTTCAAAGAAATTCACAAACCTATCCTCTTTGTGTAATCACTTCTAAACAACACAAGAAGTTTAACATCTGACCCAATAACCATTGCTTCTCTTGACGACATTGTCACAAAAACTTGAATGATCGTAGACAATAATTTGAACTAGTTCAACAAAACACACAAACAACAGAAGCCAAACAAAGTCAATCAGACTATTTTGTCACACAAAACAACAAATTCTTGAAAAATATCGCACACTTGGTCGAGGAACCAAAATTTGTCGCACAATACTACGCGATGAACACCCTTTGTAGGTCAAAACTTGTGCGATAACCACAGTTTGTAAGTCAAAGCTTGTGTGATGAAACCTAAGTTATCGGCCAAGGCTTGTGACACAACTCACTGTACAAGACTTTGTCATGTGATAACTTGAAATTCTTGCACACAACACGTGCGATGACTCTAAATATTCACTGTGCGATAACTTTGAAGATCTTGAGTATTCAACACAAATCCATGATTTTCTGATCAAAAGCTTATCCAAATGCAATGAATTTTTGATATAATGTTCGAAACTTGATTAGAAACACTTTAAAACTTGAGATTTTATCAAGAATAGCCTAAATCAAAGATTGTTAATCAAACAGCCTAAAACCAGTTTGAACCAAAAACTTCACAGAACTCAACAATTTGTGATCAGAATTAAACTACTCAGAAATGTTTCCTTATCAAAATTGAGTAGAAAGAAACAGGAAATTTGATCAAAAGCACTCAAAATCATAGAAATTTATCTTCACACTCGACTTCTACTTCAAGAACTTGATGAAATCAATCCAAGTCAATTGATCTTTTTTTGATACCATTTGTAATTCCCAGAAAAACAAGTATATAAACAATGGAATCAAGATCAAGAATGGTAGAACTTAAAATCTTATTGATTGAGAGAATACGTCATCATAGATTACAAACTGTTCTTTCAAAATGAAGTTCTTAATAAAAGCTAACTAGACACAAGCTTTATATACATACCCCTTAGGATATTTACACAATAAGCCCTTCAACTTTAATACAACAACAAAATGTCCTAACAATTAAATAAAATATCCTAAAATTAAATTAAAAAGGGTATATAAGACATTTATCTCATGCTTATTTTGTAAATGTGAGAAAAACCTAATTAAATTGGGATTTGACTTAATTTCCAACTATTTTTTGAATTACAATATTCTTATCACACAATATTGTTTTGGTGATATTTTTCACGTTCAAGGGGAATGATTCATATTTCCAGTATTGATGTTTTTCTCTTTTATAGACTCATGTCAAGATCACGTTTCCTAACCATGTTCTTCATTTGGAATCTGTAATGGATCCATTTATCGATTCTGATGAAGAAGGAAACCTATCTTACGATATACATGTTGAAGACCATTATGATGACATTGATATGATCACATATGATTTTAATCTGATCACATATGATTATTGGTATCTGATTCATATGTTTATATTTGATCACATGTGATATGTATAAAAAAACACATAGTGGATCATATGTGATAAGTAACAGATCATATGTTACAAATCACATGTGATTCAAAACATAGATCCAAGAAATATAGAAAGAAATAATGGATTAATTGTGGTTATTACATCTGATATTTGATGAAAATTGGGGAATTTCTTTAACAGAAGCTTATATACAAAATAGTGAAAAACAATTTATAAAACGTGATAAAATTATGAATTACTTAAAATTAAAAATAAATAAATGAATCTAAAAGATATAATAAGATTTTTAAAAGATTGAAATAATGTTTTTGTTTCAATTATACCCGTAATAGAACATTTGACCAAATTCAAAATGGTAATTATTCTAATTTTTAAAATCAATTTCCATTTTTTATTTAAAGTAAATTTTAATGGATTATGTGGTTTAGTTTGTCCCTCGTCTTCTTCTAAATTGACCGTTTTCTCGTTTGAACCGGCCTTATATATAGGGGTTTCTTCAATTGTTAAGCCAATGATTGATGTTAACTTTGTGAACCGGTCTTACCCGTTAATTTGTCTAATTTACGGATGAAATTGATAAGTGGTAATTTTGTAATAAGATTGAAACTGATGTGCGTGAACAACAATGAACAAGGGTAATTTCAGTAAAGATTAGAGAGGTTTTTAGTTAGTTTATAATTAATGAAATGCTATAAAAAAGAATTGCATGCTTTTAGGGATGATAATCATATCACCTCTTTCAAGTTTCTCAAGTTTTTCAATGAACAATTTTACGAAGGAATAAAGATGGAGATTCAACTTGAATACGTTCATAAGTGAAACTATGTTCATTATTGAAATTTGTTCATAAGTGAATTATGTTAGTGAGTGAATATTGTTCATAAGTGAAATAAGACGTAAAAAATTAGTGTGCATGCGTTCACAACTGATCATAAACACATTCACACTATAAAACAATGTTCATGATGTTGATCAGTGTCTTGTTCATAGGTGGACACTTATCATAAGTGTACACTGATCATAAGTGAAATTTGTTCGCTGGTTTCACTTTTGAACTTGTTCAAATTAAATCTCTATATTTTTCCCTTTATAAACTTGTTCATTGAGAAACTAGAAAACAAACGATATAATTATCATCCCTAAAATCATGAAACACTACCAAAAAACCCACTTTTTCCGGCGGCCAAATCCGCCGGAAATCCGCCGGAAAAAGGTATTTCCGGCGGATTTCCGGCG
>NC_037530.1:30979854-30990565 GCF_001531365.2 Cynara cardunculus var. scolymus
AAACAATCTTGTAAAATCTGTATTGATCTTCTCTATCAATATATATTTTAAATTTGAAAATTGTGTTTGTATTCATCCCCCCCCCTTCTACAAACTGTTTAGTATTCTTGTAGACTCTTTGGGACCAACAACTGGTCTGTAATGCCAGTGGAGCGGATCGGCTCCCAAGCTTCAGGTATGTGAAATGGTTGGCCAAATACTATTATTAAATTTTGTAAGTTATTTATATCAAGAAAGAAGAATACCTCATTCTTGGCCATAACAACACATTCTTGGAGCCAGGCATATTAAGGTTATGAAATTCCTTTATTCTGGTAGCAATTAGTGTAGATATCTTAGGATCACGAAGATTACAAGTTGATAATGTCTGAAACTCATGAAAAGGAATTAGGGGCTGTTTACTAAATGCTTGCCTGATAAGTGTTTACTGGGTAATTTTCTTTACCGAATGAACATGGTAAGGGTCAAAAATGTTACCTGATAAGAGCAATGATAAAGATAGAGAATCCTACTCGGTAAGTGGGGGTGACGACTCTTATCCGGGTAAATGCTTACTGGGTAAATTGTTGCATAGAATATTTTTTTAATGTACTACAATCTTACCCGGTAAATTGAATTGTAGTGTTGACTCATAAATGTAAGTGCTTATTGAGTAAGCATTTAGGTAAACAAGCACTTGGCTTTCTTAAGTCATGTTTCCTAAAATACAATTACTATTGGACCATTGGCAATGACACAAGATTCTTAAGTCATGTACATTCTCCTTTTCTCTTTGGAAGGTTTGAGATTTTCATACATGTTATTCTTTATGATGGTGTGTTCTCATTCTTAAGTCATATACAGGGGTTGCTGGAGGTGCTACTTCAGGGAAGACACCAGTTTGTGATATGATCATCGAGCAGCTTCATGATCAGCGTGTTGTACTTGTCAACCAGGTATCTTTAATCTCTCTTTCACTGACAATTTATGATTTAATGTATAGAGTATGCAAAGGCCTTGTTCAAATGATATCCTCTTTTCTCTTGCGTTTTTTTTTTTATAATCTTGGTTTCTGGTTTGTGGAGGATTACATGACTTTTGGGACTGGTCTGACTCTATGGGTTCCAATATGCTTAAGCTCTGCTTTATGCCCAAACTGGCAGCAAAGTTAACAGAAAAAATGCTACAATTTCTTTGGAAGTTTAGTTATTGGTCTGTATCTGGTTGGAGTTTGGAAGTTGAAGTCTGCAAAGCTAAAAGGGAAAATATAATCTTTGAATCTCTGGCTACTGATACACAAGTGTATGGACAAGAATTGGAGGTTCTATGCACAACAGTGGCTTTTTACCATAATGATAAGGCTTGGATTTCTGTTTTGAGGAAATTAAACTGACTAACATTTGGCTTGGGTTTCAACTTGCCAAGTATACTCCAAAACCACAATGATGGTGTCTTGGGCTGGTTCCCCCTTGAAATGGATTGGTTTTGAAAATAGTGGCATCTTGAATAGGCCTCTATTAATTGTATTTCCTAAACATTTTTTAGGAAGATGCTTTTATTTTTGATCTTGTAAAAATGGGTATGTCCAATTCTTTCTTGTAATTCCTTTTCAATTCAATAAAAAATTTCCGGAGGTTCTATCCTCTTTTCCAAAAAAAAACCACCCCTTAGATTAGTTGATCTAATTTAGTTGTTTATTGTATATGAATTTTTATAATCAACATAATACAACTAGATTTACACAGTCGATCAGTAACAATGAAGGATTGAATTGGTTTGGTTTTATCCAATATTTTGATCAATCACCAAATAATTTCAACCATTTTTATACACCAAGATGCAAAATACAAATATTACATAAAATAAGTTCTTTTTGTACTTTAATAATAATTAGATTAGATTGGATTTGTTTAAATAATATTTTATTTTAACAATTTTTCATCAATCCGCTACAATTAAAACCATAGCTCTTATTTATTGAAAATGTATTAATAATATGTAAAGCTTAAGGGGTCATTTACTAAACGTTTACCTGATAAACGTTTACTATATCATTTACTTTACCGAATGAACATTACAAGGACCGATAATCTTACCCGATAAGAGTGATAAAGATAGAGAGTCTTATCCGATAAGAATGATAAGAAAGATGAAGAGTCTTATCCAGTAAAAGTGACGATAAAGACGTAGATTCTTACTTGGTAAGTGAGAGTGACGATTTGGTAAAGATGGAGAGTTTACTTGGTAAATGTTTAACTGGTAAATTGTTACATATGATATCATTTTGATGGATTACAATCTTACCCGGTAAAGTAAGGTATATTGTTAAATCTTAGCGGTAAGCATTTAGGTAAACGACCTCCTAAGTGTAAATATATCATCCTTAAAATCTCCTAAAACAAAACCACCAAAGCTTCAAAATTGTTTACATTTACAGCTCCCGCCGCATTGCACGGGTATACTATTAGTATATATATTAAATAATAATAATAATAATAATAGTTAAATATAATATATTTCTAAATCGATTTGATGTTTTATATATTTTAAAGGATGCACAATTTTCAAACATTTAACATTCCTACTAAGGGGGTGCCATTAGCACTCCCCATAATTATTTATAATGAAATTAGAGTTCTGAATGATTAAAAAGAGTCATGGTACAAAATCATTGATTTTAGAACCATTAAGAGACAAACGTTTTTTTTGCCAAACAAAATTCACTTTTTAACGATTCAGATGTTGTTTCTTAATGAAACTATTAATAGATAAACAAACAACCCTTAAGACCATATTATAACATCATCGTTTTTTTCAAAATCATATAAGACTATATTATAACATCAACTGAGATAAAAAATAAAATAAAATATTAAAATCAAGATGTATCTTGCTACGTTACACGAATACCTTCAAGTTAAAATACTAAACCATTCAAAATAAATTTTTTTATTTGGTTTTCTTAAAATTTTCATCAATGTTTAACACAAATCAACTTGTAACGAATTTTGCACGAATAGACTCAGCCGGGTCATGCCGCTTTCCAACTCAGAAAGCCACCGATTCTAAAGAAACACAAACGACCGAGTTAGGTTCAGACGTAGCCAAAAGAAACACAAAATTCAGCAATCCGTGTCAAATAGTTTTACCCAATCAAAATTGTTCACGTGCCCAAAAGCAACCAATCGGCAAAAAGCTCAAGGATCCGTGACCACTTCAAACACTAAATGAATCCGTTGTAAACTTGGGGTCTACGTTTTCCCCCTTTATATATATACCCACGCATTTGGCATCGCGGGAGCTTTTTCCCCAATTTGAAACCTTAATCCCCAAATCTTGACGATCTGCATATTCATCCTTGGTCAGGTATCAGTTTTTTCTCGTTCCTTTTGTGATGGTGCTGTACGTTGTTTAAATCTGTTGATTTCAGTTCTATACATGCATCTTTGTTATCTTTCAGTTTTTGTTTGAATCTGAACCGCAATGGCCCGTACAAAACAAACCGCTCGTAAGTCGACTGGTGGAAAAGCTCCCAGGAAACAACTCGCCACCAAGGTATGTGTTTCCGAATCATATATTCAAATCTCGAGGCGTAGTTTTTCCTTTTGATGTCAATCGAGTAGTTTTTCTCAAATTTTATTGCTAATTATTTGCCATTCGTGTTAAAATCTTCACAGGCCGCCAGGAAATCTGCTCCTACAACCGGAGGAGTCAAGAAGCCTCATCGATACCGTCCTGGAACCGTCGCTCTTCGGTAAGCCTCTCACTTGACTGTTGAAGCCGTATTATCTTTGAATTCTTGTTGTCGATAGATAGGTCAGATTAGTATTTTTGAGTGTTTATTCCTTTTCAACCTCTGGCGTTTTCGAGCTTTCCATATGATTGCACATTCAAATTAGTAGAATATATTGTTCCGACTAAAAAACCCCTAAATGTTAAGACTAGTTCATGTCGTTAACGGTTGGTTAAATAACGGTTGGCTAAATTGATTGCCTATGAATACAGTGAGATCCGTAAGTACCAGAAGAGTACAGAGCTTCTCATCCGTAAGCTGCCATTCCAGAGGCTTGTTCGTGAAATCGCACAGGATTTCAAGGTTATTACCCTATATCCGATTGATCTTCAAAACATGAATTATTGAAACAATCCACCTCTAACAAATGTTGTAAACTATTTTGTTGGTGTTGCAGACTGACCTAAGGTTCCAGAGTCACGCTGTGTTGGCTCTTCAAGAGGCTGCAGAAGCATACCTTGTTGGTCTCTTTGAGGACACTAACTTGTGTGCCATCCATGCCAAGAGGGTGACCATAATGCCCAAAGATATCCAATTGGCCAGGCGTATTCGTGGGGAGCGTGCTTAGACTCCTTTACAACTACTTGGTTTAATTTTTGTTGCAAGGGGTATGTAAAGAACCTCATTTTTAGATGAAGTTGTCATGTTTTAGGCAGTTGCTTTTGATAAAACGTATTAGCGTGGGATGTAAATTCTCTAATGATTGTTTATGGATATGGTATTTTTAGTTCGAGCTTGTTGCAGTGTACAAATGAACCAAATGAGAAACATTTGGAGGTTGTTTCTTCTAAATCTCTTTTGAACAACACCATTATGGATAAAAAGTGAAAATCGAAAACGACCTAGAGAACCATTTGATGTAGTCTTGATCAATGTATCATCTTTTTGATCACCCGAAATAGAGATTGCAAATGGTTAATAGTCTGCAACTAATCCATCTCTAATATGTTGGTAATGGTAGTACTCGACTAACACATTAGTTATATTCTTTTTGTTGCTAATTTCTTAGTATTATGGCGATATTTGGTCACTTATTCTGGGTTTGCCAGTTTGCTGAATTTTACCAACAAATATCTTCCTTGGTGATGCCTATTTATGAAAGTAATTTTTTGTAGAAGTGGTTCCTATTAAGACAGCGAAGCAGAGCTTAATGGGTTATATAAAGGATATGGTTTATTTGCATAGCCATATCCAGTTAATGGGTTATATAAAGGATATGGTTTATTTGCATAGCCATATCCAGTTGTTTGGTATGAGCTTATTCGACTAGCCATGAGTTGAATTGTTCAGCTAGAAAATTGATGTCCTTTGTACTTGGCCCTTCATTAAGCCATTTATTCCCTTTTTACCCTTTCCCTCCAAAATTGAACCATACCTATCTAGATGCTGAAATCAAATCGGAAATCGCTCTCTCCCACGACATCTTCAACCTCACTCTCTTTTCCTCCTTTCCCTTGTGTAGAATTGCTTCATCATCGACCTCACTCACTCTCTCTCTCTCTCTCTCTCTCTCTTTCTTGTGCATCGCTTTCTCTCCCATGACGGTGATGGTGAAATCAAAACTGTGTTGGTTCCTCCACTGTGCATCGCTCTCTATCTCTCTCACGACGGTGATGGCGAAATCAAAACCGTGCCGGTTCCTCCATTGCGCATCGCTCTCTCTCCCATGACGGTGATGGTGAAATCAAAACCATGCCGGTTCCTCTAGTGTGCATCACTCTCTCCTCTGTGCATCCTCACCAGTTTTTCACCGTGTCGGTTATGTCTCAACCACCTTTGAAGCAACCAGCCCTCTCACCATCATAACCACCTCCCAGTCATGCAACATCCTCTTTGCCACCAACAACAATAGGTTTCAAGAATTTTGTCGATGTAGAGACCAGACCTCTCAACAGCACCAGTTGCCTTCTATTAGGTTTCAAAAATTTTGTTTTTTTTTATTAGACACTACAAAAATATAGATTGGGGTAAAATGGTCATTTCAGACATTCAGACGGTTTATTAAGCACGACAACCGAACAACTTATCTGTTATCATACAGACAATTTTATCAATACAGACATCTTTATCCATATAGGTCTTAATAGAAAACGAACCGAACAACCCTTAAGAGGGAGTTCGGTCCTTGTCTTTTTCAGCTCCCAATCCTATCCATTTCAGAAATTGAAAATAAGAATTGTATCAGTTTTTTAACCGTCTTTTTAGCTTTTTTCCACTGTATTATTTGTTTGAGTTTTCTGTTTTTTTATGTTGAATATACGAGTAATTGTATATACACATGCAAATTAGCAACAAATTTAGTGAAATCTAGCTTCTATTCAATTATGACCATGTCATTAGAAACATGTTTTTAGGACATCTTTCAAAAAGAGTGAATTATACTAGTGGTCCCTGTGATATGCTCATATTTTGGATCACTATCTACACTGATGGTCTCTAACTTTTTCGTTTTACAATACTTGGTGTCTCTAGAGTTAACTCTGTCAGTTAGCAATCGTAATCAGTCTTTGAGTAAACTTTGAGGACCAAAAGTGTCGTTCTCTCTAAATTTTGTAATGTTGTTTATCTTTTAATTTGCAATTTCTTGTGAAGTTGTTGATATTTTTTAATGAATTGCCTTCTTTCATTAAATCAACCCTTTTTCTTGTATGTTCAGATAGACAGTTGACTTATATGTCTGTTGAGTGATTTAAAACTTCATCAATTTGGGGCACATAGTTTGACAGCAAAAGCGATCCAATTTCATGCGATCCAATTTCACCATACATTATTTTTATTAATTAGTATGTGGAATTTATGGATCTGAATGTCGCAGTACTAAATGAAATGTCTTGCATATGCTAGAAGTATGCCATTTGAGCATTGTCTCACTGTATCTAACCTTTTACTCTATTTGCAGGTCGTTGAGATCTTGGAAAGATTGGTCGAGGAAGGTTCTGGCACCATGGATGCTTGTACCGTACCTTCAATGCTTGTAACTTATTTTGGAGATATTGCTTTAGAAAGGATGGTTGATAAGATTTATTGTTCAATGGGATCGGATGGTCACTTTGAATCTTATTTCTTACACAGATGATTGTAGAAGCTTCTAATACTAGCATTTCACATGGATGGTTATTTGAATCTAATGTACGTACGAATGTTGTAAGCTTATAACATTTTGAAAGAATTTGATATTTCAAAATTAAGTAAATCATAATAAATCTTTTAAATCCTGCTGCATTACGCGGGTATACAACTAGTATTTTTTTTAAAGAATTTAAAAAAAAAGATGATTCACAAAAATTAAAAAAGAAGAAGAAGATGTAGTACAATTTTTTTAAAGGACGAGGTTCACAAATAATTTAGACTAACTACACTTTTGGTCCCCAATATTTACTCAAAGATTGATTAGTCTCTTATAACGGTTGTTGACTGATGTAATTAACTCTAGAGATTTTAAGTGTTATAAAATGAAAAAGTTAGGGACCATTCCTGTAAATAGTTTATTTTAGGAAACGAATCCAAAATTTTGAGTATACCACAGGGACCACCAGTATAATTTATTCTTTTTGAAATATAATATTAGTCTTTTTTTTGTAATACATTATTTGAAAAAGTGTCTTATAAAACACATCTCATGAAAATGTGTTCACGATATTTATTAGACCAAGAGCGCTCTATTATCATATTGTAACACATTTTCATAGAATGCACGATTGTTTGATCTTATAAACTTAAGTTTTATGAAGTAGTCTATTTAGACATTAAAATATATTTGATGTTTTGAAATAGAGTGAATCACACGTTTAGTCCTTGTGATTTACACAAAATCATGTTGTGCATCCCTAATTAAATATTTAAAATAACTATATTATATAACATGGGACAAGTTTTGTTAGGAACATAAAACTGATTAGGAACCTAGGTAATCCTTGGGTAATTATTGACGAATTACTGTTTAGAAAAAATAAGTATTTTACACAGTGTTGTTAATAAACCATGTGAAAAAAGTTCTTTAAAGTTGAAAACATGTTTACACAAGTTTAGTTGTGGATATTTCTTTTCAATTTTAAACCATTTGGTTTTAACCGTGTAAACAAGACCCCTTTTAATCGATCAAAACCATCCTCATCTGACCTTCAATTACATAAATTCAAAACCCCATGAGTACGTACTGGGCTCTGACGATTCAAATCTAAGGCTCCGATGATGACAAACAGTGGTTCCATAGAGCATATGAAGATAGAACCATTCACTTACGATTTCGAATGAGGGCTAGATGACAATTTCGAACTAGTGCATTAGGAGATCGGATTAGATGTTGCATTTCGCCCATCATTTTTACTTTGTTTCTCTTTGGTACTTGTTTGGATAGAGAGAATTTATCACTAGTTTTCCACAGCAGGAATTTAACTTTTTGAAAACGTAGAGGTTTGGATGCAGAGTCATTATAATTGGTTGCGGAAGTCATTCGAATTTTGTTTATGAGTTCAAACAAACTGCTCTGACACCATTTATTGGTTCTAAAGGTGATGACTTAGACAATAAGTGTTTTAGAGGGGGTTGAATTTAAGCACAACATATTTTCAATTTTCAATTTTTAATTCTATATTTTATATTTTGTACAAAACAAGAATTACATACTTGTTGCAGAAACTAAGAAGGTAAAAATCGTGATCCTAAACAATCTGATTGTGACAAATTTGGTAAAATTGAAGGGGGGGGGGGGGAATAAAGTACTATTTTAGATCCAAAAAAAGGAAGTTTTATTAGAGGATGACATCGATTTTGTTTAAGAAACACTCACGAAGATGTTCTTTCAAAAAAGGTGAGTTGTATTGAATGATAAGGGTGGCTTTTTATAGCTATCATTGCATTAAATCCATATTGTCCAACTTTAATGTGTGTCTTATTCTGATTAGTTGATCCATGCATTTTAGTACTCTTCGTTTCAGCCTTTGAGTTTGCTATAGACGCTCTGTATCTTATCACATTTTTCTGTATGCCGATGGAACAGTAAAGTAAGTATGACACTAATCAATAATGTTTTTGTACTTACTTTGCCTGACATGTTGTACATGTTCTCATACAAAGAAGGGAGTAAGAGAGTTGGTGACCCAAACTTGCTAGCCAAGTTTGTATTTCAAGAGTCGGCTTGCCAGTACTAGTATTTGCCAGACTACTAGTTGACTTTATATTGTATTGACTTTATTTTTTGGCTAGATGACAAACCAATCTGCCTTGGTGATGATCTTGACTTTATTTCAACTAGTCTTCAGTTTTGTTAAAAACATCTTGATCTTGGATCGTTACAGATAGTTATAAGACTTTCACAAGTAAAAATCCTATCTTTTTGTAAATCTGAAATACAAGTTATACACCTGGAATGAAGAAGCATTGAGGGCTTTCAGTCATGTTCTGATGTCAGATCCTCTGCCTTTGCCTGAAACTTTCATCGGGGCAGAAGGGAAGGAGGTCCTCAAACGAAGTCGCCTACCCTTTTTCAACGAAAGTCATGGCTATCCTGGGTAAGACTTTTCAAGATGATCAGATATAGAAGATAACTTGGTATAATTTAGAACAGTTTAAGCTCTATCATTCTTTCAATAAAACTAATTGAATTTTATGATTAGATGACAATTTGTTCAAACATTTAACTTATACAAAGGATCCAATCTGAGACCTAAAACAACAAGTTCGAATGATACTAAGATGAGATATTCATTCATCAGATATGKTTCTTGTAATATAAGGAAAACTTGAACTTTCCTCTCTAAGTTTATGATCTGATGCTATATGTATTATCATCAAATCTGATAGTTGAGATCAACACCTAGTGTTGATCCTCTCTCTCAGTGATTTGATGATAATCCCTTTTCACTTATACGTTGTATTTATGTTTCTATATTTTCAGTTCCAGCGATCTTCATTGAGTCTGTTCAGTGATCGCTGAAGAAAACTTGCATTGTAAATCTATCAGAGACCACAATACTTCAAGAAGACAACACTCACACCAAAGAACTTTCAGCAACCGTCGAAGACTGAAACTGAAGATTAGAGACTGACGAGTACGTGATTTGAAGCGGTATTCAGTGAATACAAGTTTGTCTACATATGTGTGAAGACTGCTCAAACTTCAGCGAATGATGATGAGACCTTCAGGTTTTCTTTCTTTCCTTGTGTTTAGCTATTTTTCTATACTAGTTTATCTCTTCTTAGATAACTTTACTGCTTACAAATGGCTTTACAAATTGCAAACATACACACATAAGATAATGGCTCTCTTGCCAAACCTCCCCGGTTTGTCCGTGACAACTTTTGTCTCTGGAAGAACCTGCTGTCCCTCTTTCTGGAAGGTGTGGATCCTGAAATTCCACATTACATAGAAAATGGACCATATATTCCATTTGCTATTGCTTCGGCTGTTCCAGCAACAGCTACAACTGCCGCGATTCCTGAACGGCAGATTCCAAAGCTTCCACATCAGTGGAGCGATGAGGACAAGAAGAAGATAGCTATAGACACGCGTGCTCGGTCTATAATAGCTATGTCTCTTCCTGATGAGATTTATCACTCAGTGATGAAACTCAAATCTTCTAAATCCGTATGGGATAGACTCTGTGTCCAATATGAAGGAACCACTCAGGTTCAGGAGACTAGAAAGATCAATCTAATAAGACAGTATGGAACCTTTCTCTGCGGAAAGTCTGAGACGCTGTCTGAAGTACATCAAAGATTTAACTGCCTTCTTATTGATCTTAGGGCTGTCGGCAGGGAATATTCTAATTYTGAAACCTTGACTAAGTTTCTAGAATGCCTTCCTGAGTCTTGGGACACCTTTTCCATGTGTCTCAAGATGTCAAATGACATGTCCACTCTTTCTCTTTCTACCTTATACGGGATTCTGCTTAACCATGAGCAATCTCGTCAACTGAAAAGAAATCTTGTAAAAGAATT
>NC_037530.1:30990665-31005221 GCF_001531365.2 Cynara cardunculus var. scolymus
AGACACCAACTTACAAAGAACCAATAACTACTAAGTGTTGCTAAGGTAGAGGAACAGATCAGTGGGTCATCACCAAATCAATAGGTGACCCAACAAGATTGTATCAATTGGAAATACAATGAATGCATAATGTCAAAATTAATCAACTAAATGTTACTATGTTAGAATTTAAAAACAAAATCATACATTGGTTTCAGAAACAATGCAATCGACTTCCACAGTTCCATTTCCAGTTCCAGAATCTAGATTTGAAGAAATACAATGCATTCGACTGTATCTAGATTTAAAGGATTGAGATTTGATAGTTTAATCAACAATCGTGTATTTGAGTATATATAGTCGGGCAGTCGGCAATGCATCGATTGATCATCAAGATCCATCCATCGTCCCATGGACAGTCGTTAGACTCGTCACCGTTAATTGTCTTCCTCTAGAACTGGAACGTCATTGTCGAAAATCAAAAAACTCAAAACACTCAAAGAACAATAGAAATCGTCAATTTCAAATCGCCAAAGCCAATCATCTTGTGAAATGTGATGCGTCTATCCTATTGTCACTGATTCAAGTCATTGGGTTTGTTATTAATAGGCCTGGTCAGTTGGCCCTCTGTTTATAATTAAAACCTAACTCTCAAATTATTAAACCCCAAAACCAAAACTAATACTATATAAAATTTTGATGCCCCTTTGGGCTTTGATGCCCTGTGCGGTCGCACGGGCTGCACGTGCCCAGGGCCGGGCCTGATCCCCGTATGAGATATCATCAAGGATCCTCATTAGGTCCTTGCAGTTTCCCCATCCTTGTTGGGGAACCTGTTAAAGGTAAAAATCCATTTTTCCATTGGTTATATTCGAAACCAAAATCGACACGAAAAAATTACAAAATGTTAACTTTCACAACTGAAAGTAAATTACAATTCTTTTTAAACACGCAAGCCTAAATGTCTCAAACATAATCAAACCAATTAGAAACAATGTCAAAGATTACAATATAAAAGTAAATAGAAGTTCAAATATCATTGAACTAACATTACGGTTTCATAATTAGACAAATAAACTAGATTTTTTTGTGAGGTTGATTTGAAGTGTTGAGGTGAAGTGGATAAAAGTCTTTAAAATCTCCATTTTAATATTGTTCTTTTGATGATAGTATATATATATATATATACACACACACACACACACACACACACATACACATATCGGGCTGAATGGGTTGGTGATCACTATCCCCATCCTCGGTAAAATCCCACCTATGTCCCCGATCCCCACCTCATCCCCAATAAGAAGTCCCCAAACCCACCCTGAAAATTTTTATTTTCGGTTTTTACCATCGATCTTGGGGTTTTTTGTCATCCCTACTCAAAGATCGACCATCGACATGTTGCTTTCAAGTTTTAGATCTATCCTATTTACCTAACAGGTCCCTCTGGTTTGAACCTGATGTCTGACATTGCCCTTAAACTATCAGGTAATGACATTCGGTCCCCTACCTTCAATGTTTTGCCCAATATTACACTTTTTACCCTTGATTTGACATTTTCTTTCATTTTTCGTTCGAATGAACATAAACTCTTCTCTTCACTTTCTCACTTTCCTTAAATGACGTGACCCTTTTTTCATGTTTTTCTTCACATTCTTGATCCAGTAACCAATTTTATTTTTTTTCTTTTTTTTTCATATTTATCTATTTACCACATTTTGGGGTATCATAAAAACCCTAGAATAATCTTCTTAATGATTGTGTCCTTTTTGTAGTTGGAAATCTTGATGTTCGGATTTTTAGATCGAAAAAGGAGATGATGGAGGTGGATTGGTGGTGATGGGGGGAAATGAGGGAAGGAGATGACGGAGGTGGATCGGTGGTGATAGGAGGGAAATGAGGGAAGTTGTAGGTGGTGGCGGAGTGCTTGGGGATGGAGGTCAGTAGCAGGGAGACTTAGATGTTCCCTCATTTCGTGTATGTATAACGATAATGCTTTTGGATTTAACTAGGTTAATGGAATCCTTTTTATTCCGTTAAAAGGGAGAGACTCAATAAGTGAAAAATTACAAACTTATTGGTACCAAATCCATAATAATTGTTTTTGGGTCCTAATTCAATGAAAAGTATAAACCACAAGGACCAAACATGTAATTCACTCTTAAAATAAATCAAAGATAAATTTATGAATTCAATTCCGCTCTCTACCTTCGATAGATTTTTCTTTTTTAATTATGTCACAAACATCAGATGTTTGAAAGGATTAATATTGGTTTTCTTCGTAATTAAGATTTAGTAGCATGATAGAATTGTTGTCAAATTAGAATTAAAAACGTGTACGAGTTTTGTTGAATGATTCATATTAAGATCTATGTATGACAAAACTCTTGCATACTCACATGTTTGAATTAACAATTTCTTATTATATTAATTACATTTATCTTTTAATCATGTCAATAATTTACATTAATTTTCATATAAAGTTTATCGATGATATAAAACATCCTATCTAAAGATGTTGTAATAAGTTTATATGACGCTTTTGGACGTTGTAACAAGTTTTTTAGGACATTTTTAATACAAAGTGTCGCATTAGCAACTTTATAAGACACTTTTGAGAAAGTGTCCTGTAAACTCAATTTTTTATAGGACATTTGTTCTTATAGGACAATCTTTCAAATAGTGTCCTATAAATTTGCTAATGAGACACTTTATATTAAAAGTGTCCTAAAAAAACTTATTACGACGTTGAAAAATATTATATAAACTTATTACAACACCTTTAGATAGGACGCTTTATTTTTTTGGTCATATAAAATAAGTTTTATAAAGAGGCCTATTAAGACGCTTAGAATTTGAGAATGTTATATAAATCCGATTTTATTGTAGTGAAAAAAAAAAGGGGGAAATCTAAGGAAAAATGAATGTATGAATAATGTTTTATTTAAACCTTCCCCTATGTTACTTTTTTACCAAAATATGTATACATAATTTACGATTTTGTAAATTTCAAATAAAGTTAAGTGTCAAAATTATATTTCTTAAAATGGAAACATTTTTTATAAGACGAATGGAAAATACGTATTCAATTTAACTGCGTCATCTATTTCCTTTCTACATTTAAATCTTGCTGACGGCCACATCAACCACCACCATCACATCCCACCCGACAGTTAAAACCCAAAAACACCATGATCACGCCAGCTTCTTCCCTCCATGTCCTCCATTTGATCATAGTCTTCCTCCTCCGTGCTCCGCCGTGTCCCGCCGACGGTGGAACTTGGTCCATGCTCCTCCCAAACATTGGCATCTCCGCCATGCACATGCAGCTCCTCCCTAACGATCGTGTCGTAATATACGACCGCACAGACTTCGGAACCTCCAATATCTCACTTCCCAAGGGCAAATGCCGACCGAAATCAAAGGACTGCTCTGCCCACTCCGTCGAGTACGACGTCGCATCCAACTCCGTTCGTCCTCTCATGGTCCTTTCCAACTTTTGGTGTTCCTCAGGGAGTTTAATGCCCGACGGAAGCTTGACCCAGACCGGTGGCAACGCTGACGGTGCTCTTGTTGTCAGAACTTATAAGTCGTGTGATACATGCGATTGGCAAGAGATACAAAATGGGTTGGTTCAAGAAAGATGGTATGCCACCAACCATTTCTTACCCGACGGCCGGCAAATTATCATCGGCGGCCGTAGGGCATTTACCTATGAGTTCTTCCCAAAGACGCCGGACACCCAGAAGGCTATCGATTTCCCATTTCTGGTTCAGACTAATGATCCCCGCATTGAAAACAATTTATACCCATTTGTGTTTCTTATTCCTGACGGAAACTTGTTCATTTTCGCGAATAATCGTGCTATTTTATTCGACTACGTTAAAAACCAAGTTGTCAGAACTTTTCCGACGATCCCCGGCGATGAGCCGAGAAACTATCCAAGCACCGGCTCCGCCGTGCTACTTCCGATGCGAATCGTACAAGGGACTGTAGCTACGGTTGAGGTTTTGGTTTGCGGTGGTGCACCCGGATCAGCATTCCGTCATGCAATCAAGGGGATATTTGATGGAGCTTTGGACACATGTGGTCGGATCACGATATCCGACCCGGATCCACGATGGGTCATGGAGACTATGCCTATGGCTCGGGTCATGGGTGATATGTTGTTGCTCCCAAATGGCAACGTTTTGATAATTAATGGTGGGTCCGCTGGGACTGCCGGGTGGGAGTGTGGGCGTAACCCGGTTCTAAACCCGCTAATTTACCAACCCGGTAACCCAGTTGGATCTCGATTTGTGATGCAAGCTCCAACCACCATACCTCGAATGTACCATTCAACGGCGATTTTGCTTCGAGATGGTCGGGTTTTGGTTGGTGGAAGTAACCCGCACGATAAATACGAATTCACAAACGTATTTTATCCTACCGAATTAAGTCTGGAGGAGTTTTCGCCTTCTTATTTGGATTCAACCTTATCAGGGTTACGTCCAGTGATAATCTCACCTGTCAATGGTGCTACTACCATGTACGGAAAACAGATGGTTATAAAATTTGCAGTTTCAAAAAATTTGAATACAAGTTCAGTCTTGGTGACGATGGTGGCACCCTCGTTCAACACGCACTCGTTTTCCATGAATCAAAGATTGTTGGTTCTTCACAGTGGCATCCCCACCATCGTTCGGAAAAGTTCAAACTACCAAGTCACCGTGACAATGCCGCCTTCCGGTAACGTTGCTCCGAAAGGGAATTACATATTATTTGTGGTACATCAAGATATTCCCAGCGAAGGCATTTGGATACATATACAATGATCAATTGTTGTAATATTACGTGTTTATTAAAATGGTTCTCACAGAAATCATTAATATGATCCGGACAATTGTAAATCTGGAAAAAATTAGGTAAATTATATATGTATGATTTACGTGTGACAAATGTAAATGTGGAAATAAGTAAGTAAATTATTAAAATAAAATAATATTTTATTATTTATTTAATGTAGTTCTTGTAAATAAAATCCAATGAACTTTCATATTTTTGGTTGATTAAATCCTAAACTGTATTTTTAAAGGAATAAACTGATTAATGTTTTGTTTTATATGATTAAGTACTTGAGTAATTTTTTTATAAATAAATCATCATTTTTTTAGAAATTGGTTACATACATTATTTTAACCTAGAAATATTACTTGTAACTGATTTAAGGTAAAAAAAAGTTTAAATTAGTTTTATTATTCATAAACCTTACGTCATTCAAACCCTTTGTAACTACTGCCATTGCTCCCTTCCCTACCCCTTGTTGCCCATTATCGTCTACTTTTATTATCATCCATCACTGTTGTTGGCCCTTGACATCGATCTCCCTCTTTTTTATCGTTTTTTTTTTGTTTTTCAATTCTCCTGTACGTACCCTATTAAATTGTTGTAGGAATGGAGAATTGGGAGAAAAAATAAAACATATAAAAAATAGGAGATTGATGGCAAGGACAAACAACGACAATGAGTGGTATATACGAAGAAGGGACGATGAGGAGTGGCGAGAGGAAGCAATATCTATGAATGAGAACGATAAAACTGATTTAGGTTTCTTTTACTTTAAACATTCATATCCGGCAACAAGTAGTTCTTTTTTTGGGTTAAATGACACTACAAAATGAGGAGTATCAGCCACAGAAAAACCTTTGCAAATCCGTCGCTAAAGGCCTCATTCGTCGCTGATTTGTCGGTGATCGTATGTCGGTCAAAAACTCGTAAGTAATGCCATCAGTGACGGAATTTAGCGACAAATCAACGACAAAAAATTTCAGCGACGGATTTGCGATGGAAACTTTCAACAACGGATTAGCGAGGAAAACTTTCAGCGATTAACGAGGGAAACTTTCAGCGATGGATTAGCAAGGAAAACTTTCAGCGACGGGTTAGCGATGGGTCTTTTCAGCTACAGATTAACGAGGGAATTTTCAGCAACGGATTAGCGAGGGACCAAAAACTTTTATCCATCGCTAATCCGTCGCTAAGTTTTATTAATTTAAAAATAACTAATTTATAATTACATAATTCCTATATTTATATATACAAAACCTGGCCATAAAATAACAAACCAAAAGTGTGAACAATTTAAAACCTACCAATTCATACATATTAAAATATCCAATTCATACAAATTAAAATATCCAATTCATACAATTTAAAATATCCAATTCATACAACTTAATGTTCAAATTCATACAATCTAACTACCGGGAGGGGGGGAACGTTTCCTGACTGTCGCATAACGCAGCAAAATGCTCCGATAAGGCGACATGTTCGGCTAACGGGAAGCGTGTTTGGCCTGTTCGGCGTCCAGATCTGTCCTACTCTTCCGTTTGGCCTCCATCTCGGCCTGATGGCGTTCCTCCCGCATTCGTGCCTCCTCTTGTCAACTTCTTTCTCAACTCCGCCACTTGTAAATATTCAATATTTGACAAAATAAGTAATTTGTTCGCAATGAAATAATGAGAAAGTATATAGCAATATGACCAACATACCTCCACTGTTGAATCGTATGATCTCCCGGTGTTACTGCTACATTTACTAGTCATAGCATAAGAGGGATCTTGGGAGGTCCCGAAACCAAAAAGACAATCATTTCGTCCTCCGACCCTCTGCTCCCAAAGAGATGCCTCATCAGGGGGAGGGATGTCGGTACTAGACTGTGACTCATCCCTAAACGATTGAAATAGCTCCTATGGTTCACCAAAACAAAAACGAGTGAGGTTATATATGTAGAAATTTCAGCAGCATAACGAATGTAAATGTCTAAAATGGATAAACCATACCTAAATGAAATCATACAATTTATACTTCTAAAATGTCTCATAACACAACAATATGCATTTTCTAAACAATTTACAAAATCAAATACAATAAAAGTGTATTACCATCAAATGATCTCCATTAATACAATAAATCGTTAAAATGCCACATTCTTATGATTTATATATCAAAATATCCAAAAATTGCAGAAGTATGCATTTTCCAAGATTTATAAAATCAAATGTACCAAAGATGCGAACTCTATCAAATAATCAATACATTTGATAAATATCAAGGAAACATCAAAATGTGTATTTTTGGTATGTACATGATTTTCATAAAGCAACTTAAATTCACCTCGCTAAGTTAGGTTAAACCTAGATTCCAAACTCAAATCTTTAGCTTCCAAAGTGTAGACTTGAGATTACAAGCAAACATCTCTAGAAACTAGGTCATAACCAAGCCAAGAAATGCAACAAATATGGTTACAAGCTTCAATTTTACAAAACCCCATAATTATAACTCAAAACATCCAAAAACTTTTCTTCAACAATCTTGAGAGTTGAGACCATTCACCTTAAACCTTCAATCTCCAAGGTTCTCTTCTCATTTGCTCCAAAAACTTTCTTAACGTTACATTTGGTAGGCAGACATGATTGGATAGACAAGAATGGACACGACTAGACGGGATATGACTGGATAAAACAAGTGTTTGTCTGGTGTTTGGTACGATTAGGCCTTGATACAACAGAACTAGACAAGTTTATTAGGATTGAATTTTAGAGTTAATTGTATTCATCCTTGAAAGTTTTATTTGTATTTCTTGTTAGTTTGACTTTGTAAGTCATGGGTTTGACTTTGACTTGTGTAGTTTGTGTTGACCTATAAATAGGTCTTGTAAGGGAGTTTTAGAAGTTAGGATCTTAATTGTAATATTGAGTTTTAGAGGAATAATATACACATTGACTGTTTGACTTTTTCTCTCTAAACCCATATCATGAAGAATGTCATTTATCTTGATGTTCTTGAAGATTGATTGAAGATTAGGACTATCAATTGGTTTCAGAGCTTGACGCAGTGAGATTGTTTTGAAGAAATCATCAAAAGTTGCATTTATTTTTTGGATTTTCGTCATATTTTTCTTGAATATTCATAACATGTTCTTAAGTGTTCTTATCTTTTTTTTTCATAAATCTCTACTCAAATCTTTCATCTTCTGGTGTTTTTATGTTAAAAAGATGATCATTGTGTGCGTTTTTGGATTCTGAATATTTGTTATTCACAAGATTTCGTGATTTGATCATTCGTTTTGAAGTTTTAATAAAATTTGTGATTTCTGAAAATTTTGTGTTCTTGTTAAGAAAACTCATAAAAATCTGGATTTTGATCCATTTTTGGTGAAAAAGTTGAAAATTTTGTGTTTGTGGTGCGTTTAATTTGGATATTGTCTTAGATTTTGACTTAGTCGTAGTCTTCTTTTGATCACATCCATACCCGGACGCTCTTCCAGTAGGATTCAAGCCATACTCGGACACTCCTTTACCCGGATTCACCTTTTCTTGGCCATAGACTTGACCAGATTCAACCATATCCGGACACCCTTTCATCCGTACATAGGACATACTCGGTCAAAGGCACAGCCGAGTTCTTATTTGTCGCACATCTCCCTGTCCGGATTTGACCATCCACGGCCAAAGACTTAGCCAAATTTTAGTCATTCCCGGAAGCGGGTTTATCCGGATTAGTCATTTAGATCACCATCCTCGGACATAGAACTGTCCGAGCTCAAGCATTCCTCGCACAACAGGTCGTCCGGATTTCACTTTTCCCGGACACTACCTCACCCGAATTGCTACCATTCTCGGTCTGTATAAAAGTATATCCGGATTCTACTTGTCCTTGCACAACCCTTCACCCGGAGATCTAGCAGTTTTTGACTGTTTTGATTGTGAATGGTTATTGTTGACTGGTTTTGTCTGAATTTTCAAACTGAATAATTCTTGATTTCTGGAATTTTTGCAAAGACTAATTTTTTTATCTGAGTGAGATTTTTTGTGAGATATTTTTGGAATGTGATTTCTTTAATTGATTTCATTTACTGCATAGATTCTTTTTGATCAATCGTGAATTTTAAATGGCATCATTCTTTGAGAACGAAAATAAGCATTTGAAAGAAAAGATTTGTGAATTGGAGAAAAGTATGCAGAATTATAAAGAAAAATATGTGAATATGTTTTATGAAAATCATGCTAACGAAAAACTTGTTGAAGATTTAAGAAGGGAGAATAAGGAAACTAGAGAACGTATTGAAGACAATTTCATGTATAGGATTAAAGATCTTCAAAACACTTTGGATTCTGAAAGAAAAGAGTTAGATGAMGAAATAAGAAGTTCAAACAAAATAAAGCAAGATTTGGTTAATAAACTCCGAAAAGTTTAAAATGAACTGAATAATGAAAAGAACTCTCAAGGAAATAAGAATAAAGAGGTTGAGGAGCTAACAGAGAAACTACATGAAGCTGATAAGAGAGTTGTTAATGAAAGAAAATTACTGGAACAAGAGAAAGATAAGGTATTAGAAATTGAAAAGAGTTTGGTTGCTGAAAGGAACGTTTTGGAAAAAGAGAAGGAAAAGATGATAGAAGCTGAAAAAAGATTTGATACTGAACGAAAATCTTTTGAAAGCAAGATTAACAATTTGGAGCTGAATGCCAAAATGCTTTCAAAGCAAATTTCTGATTTTGAACAAGTTATCGTCTTGGAACGTGCCAAGTTTGATAAAGAGAAGAAAGAATTTAAAGAAGAATGTCTGAGCAAAAATTTGGAATTGTTTGACAGTGTTGTTTAGAAGAAGAAAGCACTAGATGAAGAGAAGAGAGTGTTTGTTCTTGAAAAGAAAAATAGTGCTAAGAAATATGCAACAGTTGCCAAAGAGCTTACAGAGAAGAAGAAATGGCTGACAGTGCTTCTGAAAATGAAAAGGGAAGTTCAGATGAAGAAAGAAAGGAATTTGAGAAAGAAAGAAAAGTGTTTGAAAAGCTGAAGAAGGAATTAGAAGGTAAGTTTTTGGAATCTTCAAAGAAATTTTTTGATCTAGAGACAGAACTTGTTACTGAATTGAACATGAGAACTGAACTTAAAAAAAATACGATTTAGTTGCTGAAGAGAGAGATCAGTTACTTAAGAAAGTAAAAGACTTTTCAAGTGCTAAAAGCTCAACTGGTTCTCAATCTCAGTGTAAAACCAGCTTTTATGACTGTTCCAGCGTTAACAGTTATTCAAGCAGCTCTAAATCAGTTGTTTCTAAGAACAAGTCTCGTTCTTCAAATCAATATTATCAACGGTATGTCATTGGATCACCCAATTATTTTTCAAAAGATAAACATGTTTGGGTTAATAAAGCTGATTCTGCTTTGTCTCATAAATCTGTTGTTACTAATCTTGTTCTTCCTTGCATTGTGAGATCCACTAATGATCTAATCAATCTTAGCAAGAGAAGAATCATGTACTCAACATGCAGAACCAATGATTTTGTTAATAAGAATAGGTTCACAGGTGGTATGGAGATAACAACTATCAGAACAGTTGGAATGGTTTTAACAGGTATAACAATAATTGGTATGGATCTTATTATGTACCTGATCTACCTGTTAAAAGTGCTAAAAAGAATACATCTAATAGAAATAGATGGTTTGGTAGTTACAACATTCTCCAGCCTGATACTAACAAAGTAGGACCCAAGTTTGTCTGGGTACCAAAATTTATGTGATTTGTTTTGCAGGTGTGTCATTGTTGTGCTAATAAGAAAATCATTTATATGATACACAGATGCAGGGGGAGTGTGTAATTTGTCCGAATTATGGTTTTTGAACAAAATGGTTCAGGACTCACGTTGAAATGTATATGGCTTCTGAATAAATCAGTTCAGGACCCGAGCCAAAATGTTTTCATTTTTGGTTTTTGAGCTGAAAAGAATATTACTTAAATCTATTTTTCTAGGGGGAGTTGCTGGAAAGTTTTTGATAAATGTTTTTGGAAACTGAATTGTTTTTGAAATTAGTATCTTTTCTAATCAGGTATTTCCTGAAATTTTACTTGCGTAATTTCTCGTCGTACATAATTCTAATACTTATTTCAGCTATTCTTCAAATTGTTATTATCACGTCTCTTAAATGGAAATCATTTTTGGTGATAATACACTCGTTTGTATTTAAAGTTGTTTTCGGAAAGAAAAAAAAATTACTTTGATTGATACAGAATTCATTATTCTTTGATTGTCTAAATCTATAAACTTGTACTTACAAATCTTCATTCATTTCTCCCACATATTCTGAATAATCTGTTTTGAACATCACTCCTTGTTGATTGTGCTTAATCGCTACAATTTTTCTTGATCAATTTTATATGATCATTTGAGCTTATTTGCAATAATATTTTGACCAACTGTTTGTGATCAATTGAGCTTACACTGTTATATTTAGGAGGGACTGAGTGCTTCACAGAAATACCTCTATGGAATGTCAGAACCGACAGACCTACCCAAGAGGACATTCATATCTGAGTGAGCTTTAATACAAAATGGGTTTGTGTGCAAAACTTAAAATGAAAAGAGAGTAATAGTTGTTGTGAGCTAAAAGAATTGATGAGAGTTGTGTCAGGATTAAAAGATTAAACAGAATCCTGTTCTAACCTCTATATTCCGGGCAAACCACGAAATCTATTAGTTCTCGATTCTTTGGAGACTAATATTGAAAAAAAAAATCCAGGCTAATTCATGTCACAACCTCACCAGCTACTCATTTATCTTTTAAAAGATAAGTATTTTAACAACATTTGGGGCACGTAGCTCATATTCTATCAATTTCTCATTCGGAGAAAATTGATATTGAAAATGAATGATATATGTCCCCCTTCAAGTCTTTTTGATCACGAATTGAGTCTGATAAATTTGTGTAATCCATACAATTTATCTTTTTGAGCCTAATTTGAAGCATTTATTGCTTTATTCTTCTACACTACACAAATTTTGCAATATATATGTTATTTTGTCGTAACATTCATAGATATGCTTTTTATAAACTATCAATAATTGAATGGAAGTCCTGATAAGATGAACCTTAAAAAGTCTCATATATGAAGTACATTTGTTATACTGAATATATTTGTTATATTCACATGCCAATATTTTTGTAAGATTGTTAACAAATTCATATGTTGAATTTGGTTATTTTCCCATCTTCATAATTTGAAAAGATTATACAAGTGGATTTGAAAAAGATCTGCTTACAATTTTATGAATTGACGGCTTACGTTGAAGATTCATTCATTCTGTTGTATGATGCAAATGCTTCTCATTTCATCATAAGGGGGAGTATTATATAATGAATGAAATAATCAATTCTGAAGATCGAGAATTTGTAAAAGACTCAAGGAGTGTGAATGAAGATGACTGCTGATTATTTTGTGTTACAATGTTGAGGAGGAGCTGAATGTGAAGATCTCATCTTAACAACTGTTTACTGAAAGAGATTTCAAGAGGAGAATGTTATTACTTGAAGCTGTTCAGAATGAAAGTTATCTGAAGAAATTCATTGAAGTTTATTTCTGAAGACTGTTACTGTTACAGTTCTTCATTGTGAAAAGAGAAGATTGTTTTTTATCTACATTTGAGGGGGAGAATGTTTTGAAAGATTTTCTCAAGAGAATATTATTTGAAGAACATAAAGGGGGGAATGTTAGAAGATTAACTTGAAGATTTTAAGAAGTTTTAAAGTGCGTAAAACGTCAAAGTTTCAAAAGGGATTCAAAGAGTACAAATTTTTTCAAGCCTGAATCCAAAGGGAGAGAATGTTAGGATTGAATTTTAGAGTTAATTGTATTCATCCTTGAAAGTTTTATTTGCATTTCTTGTTAGTTTGACTTTGTAAGTCATAGGTTTGACTTTGACTTGTGTAGTTTGTGTTGACCTATAAATAGGTCTTGTAAGGGAGTTTTAGAAGTTAGGAGCTTAATTGTAATACTACGTGTAATATTGAGTTTTAGAGGAATAATATACACATTGACTATTTGAGTTTTTCTCTCTAAACCCATGTCATGAAGAATGCCATTTATCTTAATGTTCTTGAAGATAATTCATGAAGATTGATTGAAGATTGGGACTATCAAAGTTGCTCCCAAAAGTTATATATCCTATAATAGTTATAATTAACATAAATAAAGTAAATAATTGAATAACTTAATTTATAAACATTTTTACAGAATTTTCGTATACATGAATACATACATATATAATAGTACCAAATTTGAATGAAATTTTTGATATAAATTGATGGTAATTCGAAAAAATCCGATTCATACAAAGGAGAAATTATTTTTTATTCGATTTAGAAGATTTGTATCAATTGGCGAAGGCACAATTGAGATCGTTGCAACAATAATGGTTGTGAGGATAGAGGCATTGGTTATTGGTGGACGATGGTGGCTATGGAGAACATGAAGCTAGTGGATGGTGATGGTGGTGGTGGTGGTGGTGGTGGTGGTGGTGGTGGAGGTCGATGGCAATGGAGGAGGTAGTTGTAGCCGGTGGCCAATGGTGGTTGTGGAGGTTGTTGTAGTAGAGGAAAATGTAACACCCTCATTTCAATTACAAGGTGCCACGTAATAAAATAAAATAAAATCCAAATTCTAGCTGCTAATAAAGCCTTATCGCAGCGGAAGTCTTACAATAATTTAATCGTAAATAAATATCTCAAAACTAACCCATCCCATAGGGTTACATTACACATAAATTCAATTAAGCTAATATAAATTTTATAATTCATAACTCAAATAAAAATTATATTTCCTACGCAGAACCTTTGCCCTTTTTCCGTTTTTGAATACCCAGCTCCTGAGATGCATACTAATAGTCAGCTTTATAAAGCTCGGTGAATTCATGGTTTTCATGCACAATCATACATTTCACATCATGCATAAATTAAACAATACCCCAAATAAAATAATATGCACATTTGTTTCAAACCCTTTTGAAATAATAATGAGATCTCTTAATTTCCCATCGGGTTAGGGTCTTAGCGTCATCGGCACTTCCCCGGGTTACACGGCTATCCCTTGTCCGGTCACCCATCCCTAGGATGTGCCATCCCTATGACTTTTGACCCCTTCCCATACCTGACAAAAATATTAACCCGTTTATGACATGTTAATTAATGTTTAAAAAAACACGTAAACAGATAGCATGCAACCCACAATAATAATTCATATACATGTAAAAAAAAACATAAACATGTACATAAAATATCGTAATGCTCAAATAATTTGTACATAAGTATGCATTCCAGTTAAAGTCTCATGAAGACTCACCTGACTATGTAAGTTATCGAATGATATCCCTGACTAATAACCTTATCGATGCTTGAACGCTTATGAAACCAAATTCTCACCCTCGATTCGCAGTCTCGTTCTTCCCCGAATTCCCGTCTTCTTTTTTTTTTTCTTTTCTTCAAGCCTTTAGAATGGCTACTACATACACATATTTATACACCCTCTCCATTTAAAAAAGAAAGGAAGTTCTTTATATTTATAAAAAATATCAAAAGAATTTACTATCTTTCCAAAAAATTTACACACAATTTCTTCTCCTAAATTAAGAATTTATTTAATTCTTAAAAAAAAATCCCCCCTTTTTTTTTTTAAATTTGAATGTCGTTTCATAAAATAAAATTTTCATAATATTATTATTATTATTATTATTA
Organism: Cynara cardunculus var. scolymus; assembly: GCF_001531365.2. NCBI lineage: Eukaryota > Viridiplantae > Streptophyta > Magnoliopsida > Asterales > Asteraceae > Cynara > Cynara cardunculus. The sequence goes on from NC_037530.1 coordinate 31,005,200, forward strand.
TTATTATTATTATTATTATTAT
>NC_037530.1:31005319-31012344 GCF_001531365.2 Cynara cardunculus var. scolymus
TTCAATTAACTAAAACATAATAAATCTTCAATATTTCACTTATTTCAATTACCCTTATTTTAGAGTGTTACAACTCTCCCCTCCTAAAAATAGGATTTCGTCCCTGAAATCACTCATCATTGAACAGATGTGGGTACTTGGCTCTCATATCCCTCTCCGGTTCCCACGTCATCTCTGACCCCTTGTGAAATTTCCACTTTACAAGAACCAATGGAATGGTTTTGTTTCGCAACCTCTTCGTCTTTCTGTCCAAGACTTGAATTGGTTCTTCAATGTAACCCAATTTTTTATTGATCTTTACATCTTTTAATGCTAGAGTTGTTGATTCGTCAGCTAAGCATTTCCTTAAATTTGACACGTGGAATGTGTCATGAATCCCTTGTAATTCTTCAGGCAACTTCAAACGATATGCCACCGCTCCCACCTTTCCTATGATCTCGAATGGTCCAACATATCTTGGACTTAGCTTTCCACGTTTACCAAAATGAACTACTCCCTTCCAGGGTGATATTTTTAACATCATTTGATCCCCAATTTGAAACTCTAGAGGCCTACGCCTTTTATCCGCATAGCTTTTATGTCTGTCTTGCGCGATCCTCAACCTTTCTCGGATTTGTGTTATCTTATCTGACGTCTGTTGAACTAACTCTGGCCCAGCCAACTGCCTTTCTTCGATATCCGCCAACACATAGGTGTTCTGCACTTTCGACCGTATAGGGCTTCGAAAGGTGTTGCCTTAATGCTCGAATGATAACTATTGTTGTATGCGAACTCTATTAATGGTAAGTGGTTGTCCCAACTACCCCCAAAATCGATATTGCATGCCCTTAGCATATCTTCAAGTGTTTGTATCGTCCTTTCACTTTGACCATCGGTTTGTGGGTGGTAGGTAGTGCTTAAATTCAATCGAGTCCCCATCTCTTGTTGGAAGCTTGACCAAAATCTCGATGTTAATCGAGCATCCCTGTCTGAGACAATTGATATCGGCACACCATGCCTTGACACAATCTCGTTGACATATAATTGAGCTAACTTCTCTAATGTATATTTTTCACTGATTGGTAGGAAGTGAGCGGACTTCGTCAATCGGTCAACAATCACCCAGATTGCATCATGTCCTTTCATCGTCTTTGGTAGCTTGGTAACAAARTCCATTGTTATCATATCCCACTTCCACACTGGTATTTCCATTTGCTGTAACATTTCTGATGGTTTCTGATGTTCTATCTTCACTTGTAGGCAAGTCAAACACTTCTCCACATACCCAGCTACTGACTTCTTCATACCCGGCCACCAGTAGCTCTCCTTCAAATTCTTGTACATTTTATCGCTACCCGGGTGCATAGTGTACTTAGACTTATGTGCCTCATCTAGTACCTTACTTCTCAAATCACCTAAGTTAGGAATCCACACCCGATTCCCAAATCTGTGTATTCCATCTGACCCGACGGTCAGTGACTTAATTTGCCCAACTATTCTCTCCTTCTTAATGTTTGCTTCAATCAAGGCTTCCTTTTGAGCATCTCGGATTTGATCTACCATATCTACTTTCACGCTCATCCACATGGCCCGCACTCGAATAGGCTCGACTCTTTCTTTCCTACTTAAAACGTCGGCCACTACGTTTGCCTTGTCGGGATGATAATGAATTTCACAATCGTAATCCTTGAGGAGTTCCATCCATCTTCTTTGCCTCATATTTAGTTCCTTTTGATCAAAAAGATACTTCAGGCTCTTATGATATGAATATATTATGCATTTTGTACCATACAAGTAGTGTCGCCAAATCTTCAGCGCGTATACTACTGCAGCTAACTCCATATCATGGGTTGGATACTTCGTCTCGTGCTCCTATAATTGTCGTGATGCATAAGCAATAACCTTGCCTCGTTGCATTAGTACACAACCCAGACCCATCTTAAAGGCGTCACTATAAACAACAAAGTCTTCTGTTCCTTCCGGTAAGGCAAGGACTGGCGCGCTACTCAACTTGGTCTTGAGGATTCCGAAAGCCTCTTCTTGTTTTTCTCCTCAATCAAACTTAATTGACTTCTTTGTCAAATTGGTCATAGGCATTGCTATTTTGGAGAAGTCCTTGATAAACCTTCGGTAATAGCCTGCTAGACCCAGAAATTTCGGATTTCGGATGCAGATTTTGGCGACTCCCAATCCATGACGGCCTCTATCTTTGACGGATCCACTTTAAATCCTTCCGAGTTGACCACATGACCGAGAAATTGCACTTCTCGTAACCAGAATTCAYATTTCGAGAATTTGGCGTACAACTTCTCTCTCATCAGTAGTTCCAGAATAGTTCTTAAATGTTTCTCATGTTCTTTTTCGCTTTTCGAATAAATAAGAATGTCGTCTATGAACACGATGACAAACTTATCCAGATACGGCCTACATACTCTATTCATCAGGTCCATGAATGTTGCTGGAGCATTTGTCAGTCCAAAGGGCATTACTATAAACTCGTAATGACCGTATCGAGTTCTAAAAGCAGTTTTTGGCACATCTTCTTCTCGGACTTTCAACTAGTGGTAACCTGATCTTAAATCAATCTTCGAGAAGTGGCTAGCTCCTTGTAACTGATCAAATAAGTCATCAATCCTTGGCAACGGGCATCTATTTTTGATCGTGAGCTTGTTAAGCTCACGATAATCAATGCACATTCGCATTGAGCCATCTTTCTTCTTTACAAATAGGATTGGTGCTCCCCATGGAGATGAACTTGGTCTGATAAACCCTTTGTCTAACAACTCCTGAAGTTGTTTCATCAACTCTTGCATCTCTGTTGGGGCTAACCGATAAGGTGCTCRTGCAACAGGAGCCACACCTGGCACTAAGTCAATACGAAACTCAACTTGACGTTCTGGTGGTAGTCCTGGCAGTTCATCCGGGAAAACTTCTGGATACTCGTTTACCACTGGTACCTCTTGTACCGTTCCTTTTTCTAACTTAGCATCGACCGTATACGCTAGATAAGCAGTGCACCCTTTTTGAAGGCACTTTCTCGCTTTTAGTGTTGTGATGATCCCCGTACCACACTTTCTACGATCGCCATACACATGAATTGTTTGCCCTTCGGGGGTTTGAATTTTGATCATCTTTTGGTGGCACACTATTTGTGCTTGGTTTTCGGATAACCAATCCATTCCTAGAACCACATCAAAACCTCCTAAACACATAGGCATTAACCTAACAGGCAATTCTCTACCATCTATACAGATCGTGCACCCATAAACTATTTCATCTATTTTAACTTGACTGCCGTCAGCGGTTTCTACAGTATAGCTCTTCCCTAGTCTACTAGCATCCTTATTCAAATAGTGGCGGAAAGTAGAAGACATGAAACTACCATTTGCACCCAAATCAAACCGTACATGAGCATAAACATTGTTTACAAGAAACATACCCGATACGACGTCAGGAGACTCCCTAGCCTCCTCSAAAGTCATGTTGTATGCTCGTCCTGGTCCCTTAGGTAGTTCCTTCCTCTTCTCTGCCCCTCTTCCTGACCCGTTACTTGAAACTCTAACATTGCTTATGGTCCCCTTTTGGTTTTTAGGACATTCAGACCGTATATGACCTGATGCCCCACAATCATAGCAAAGTTTGCTTTCAGTACACTCCCTTGATGTGTGCCCGGGTTTTCCGCATCGAAAACATGTCACTTTTGCTGCCCAACATTCACCCCTATGTCTTCGATTGCATTTRGTGCACTGAGGAATTGTGAACTCTCCATTTYGTGCCTTCGTATCTGTCATCTCCCCCTTGGATTTCTTTGTCAATTTACTTGATGCTTCCCATTTCCTTTTGACCTCCCTTCTCTCCCTAGTTGCCTTGATGTTATTTTCCTCCGCAACAGTCGCCATTTCCACAGCTTGAACAAACGTGGTTGGTTTAACCATATCCACGTACTGCTTTATCTCTATCCTTAGGCCATCTTTAAATCGATCTATATTTCTTTGCTCAGTTGCCACCTGATAACTAGCAAACCTAGCCTTTTCTAGAAATTTGTTCACGTACTCTTGAACCGGACAAAGATCCTTGCTCCAACCTCAGGAACTCTGACTCTAACTTCTTCACCTCTGTCTGTGTACAATATTTATCCATCAACATCTTCTTCATTTCCTCCCAGGTCAGGGTGGCGATGTTTTCATCCCCTCGAATGGCGCATTCAGTCTCCCACCAATGAAGTGTTGAATCTCCAAATGTAGTAGCAGCGTAAGTCACTTTTTGTTCTTCTGAACACTTACAAATCTTAAAACAACTTTGTATTTTAGTCATCCAGTTCATTAGGGCTACCGGGCCCTCAATACCTCTGAATTCCTTCGGACGGGTGCTACTAAAAGTCTTGTAACTGCAACCCTTTTCCTTGGTTTGGGATTACACCCTCAGTTGCACTGGTGGCTCATCTTTTCCTTGGACGGACGACTCCGTTTTTTCAGTGGGTTGGGAGTTAATCATTGTCTTCCTTTTCTGGGTGCTTGCTTCCTCTTCCTCTTTGGGGCCTTTGAATCTATCACCTAATATGGCTTTTAGCATGCTTGGAAGGGTATTTTGGAGGACTCGTGTCATCCTTTCAGTTAGTGCCTCATCGGTAACGTCGTTTTCTCCTCTTCCAATTCCTTGATTTTTCTCTTGTACCCTACGGGTGGCCGAGCTTGCATCCACAAAAAAAGTTTCACTTGAGCTTGCGTGTTACCATGACCATGGCCACGACCTCGACCTCGACCGCGACCGCGGCCTCTTCTTGTTGGTGGTGGTTGATTTCCAACTCCCTCCCGATAGTGGCATTTCTTGTTGATCCACGTGATACCATACTGAATATAGTAGCGTGATATTAAAATCTAATTACTAAATACATGCAACCACTGAGAAAAGAAAAAGAAAGAAACAACTACGACCATTTCAAACCATAAAGCCATAATTTATTATTCATATTACGGATTCAAAAAGAGAGACAATCAATATATAAGTCTACTATAGCTATCAAAATTCGGGATTACTAAATCGTCATCAAAGTATTAACTAGCAAAAACATCCCAAGCTAAACATTAATTCAAATACTAAAAAAAATTCTCACTTTATGGCTATCCATATCCCTAAGGCATCTCGGGAAGGTAGGGATCTCTAATCCACTGTGCATAGGTCAACGATGGTTTGAATTTCCATAATGGGTTTGCCTTTGGACCCATTTTGAAATTTTTGACCCATGCAGCAAAATATCCTTTCTCGATCCCGACATACTCCATAGTTACCATCTTGCAAAAGCTGGTCCTATCCCTTACCCGAGTGCGCCATGACCAGGCGACAATTCTCCGTTCTTGAGCCAACTTTAGTTTCAAAAGATCTCTCTCTCCTCGTAGGTTATCCCTCTCTGTTATCAGCCTTATTTGAGCTCGTTGTAGGTTGTCGAGCATTCCCCTAGACCTATCATTGTCCCATTCGAGGTAGGCCAACTTATTCCACAACTCAGCTTTCTCTCTTTGCAGGAATTATATCCTTTCTTCCAAATTGGGGAACGTGGCGGGCTGCGTTATCACAGGTGTCCCTTGAAACGAAACCTGAGTTGGGTTACTCCTTAGGGATGTTGGACTGTCACCCCTGGGTATGCGGTTCCAACTAGGAGTCACATTGGTGTGACGACTATCAATGCTTTCACAATGCGGGCCTAGCCCGAATGGTACCCTCCGTCCTACAGTTCTGCGCCCACGTCCTCTCCCAYGGTTAATAGCCCTAGTGTGAATAGTGTGCACCATCTTCCTACAAAACCACAAGGAAAACACTAAGTCACACATTAAAAAATCAAACTTAATTGTAACGTGTATAGTGATACTAAACCTCACAAGTTTAAGCTTAGGCTATAAACATATATATATATATATATATATATATATATATATATATATATCTAATAAAGCCTTATCGCAACGGAAGTCTTACAATAATTTAATCGTAAATAAATATCTCCAAACTAACCCATCCCATATCGGGTTACATTACACATAAATTCAATTAAACTAATATAAATTTTATAATTCATAACTCAAATAAAAATTCTATTTCCTACGCAGAACCTTTGCCCTTTTCCGTTCTTGAATACTCAGCTCCTGAGATGCATACTAATAGTCAGCTTTATAAAGCTCGGTGAGTTCATGGTTTTCATGCACAATCATACATTTCACATCATGCATAAATTAAACAATACCCCAAATAAAATAATATGCACATTTGTTTCAAACTCTTTTGAAATAATAATGAGATCTCTTAATTTCCCGTCGGGTTAGGGTCTTAGCGTCATCCGCACTTCCCCAGGTTACACGGCTATCCCTTGTCCGGTCACCCATCCCTAGGATGTGCCATTCCTATGACTTTTGACCACTTCCCATACCCGACAAAAATATTAACCCGTTTATAACATGTTAATTAATGTTTAAAAAAAACACGTAAACATATAGCATGCAACCCACAATAATAATTCATATACATGTAAAAAAAACATAAACATATACATAAAATATCGTAATGCTCAAATAATTTGTACATAAGTATGCATCCCAGTTAAAGTCTCATGAAGACTCACCTGACTATGTAAGTTATCGAATGATCTCCCTGACTAATAACCTTATCGATGCTTGAACGCTTATGAAACCAAATTCTCACCCTCGATTCGCAGTCTCGTTCTTCCCCGAATTTCCGTCTTTTTTTTTTCTTTTCTTCAAGCTTTAGAATGGCTACTATATACACATATTTATACACCCTCTCCATTTAAAAAAAAAAGGAAGTTCTTTATATTTATAGAAAATATCAAAAGAATTTACTATCTTTCCAAAAATTTTACACACAATTTCTTCTCCTAAATTAAGAATTTATTTAATTCATTAAAAAAAATTCCCCCCGTTTTTTTTTTAAATTTGAATGCCGTTTCATAAAATAAAATTTTCATATTATTATTATTATTATTATTATTATTATTATTATTATTATTATTATTATTATTATTATTATTATTATTA
>NC_037530.1:31013983-31028798 GCF_001531365.2 Cynara cardunculus var. scolymus
TTAATAAAAATTAATAAATTTAAGATAAAAAAGAATATACCTAAATCTTATATTGGTGTAAAAAATAATGTTACCCTATTGGAAAAGATTTAATGTTTGCATAAATTTTTACACCATTTTTATTGAATTGGTGTTACTTTTTAGAGATGTCCTTAGAAGGGTTGGCCGTTCTGCTATTTCTAGGTTTTTGGTCATAAACGTACAATTTTCTAGTTCTTAATGATGGGGTGCATCTCGATGAGGAATATAAAGCTTTCTTGCATAGCCTTAGCAACAATGTGCATATTGATCTTGTTCCCTTTTGGGGTTTAGGTAAAATTATAGGAAATATATGTTCCGTCATGTGTACATATGAATATGAGGGTTTTTGTTCAAKTGGAACTTTTCATACCGGCGGAGTATTCACAGGAGGTACTGCAGAACATGTGCGAGCCCCTTCTAATGGAAAAATAAAATTCAATGAGGATTTGGTTCATCCGACACGTACACTCCAAGTTTGGTATTGAAATTTTATGTTATTTTTATGTGACCAGTTGTGATAGGGATGTTTTAGTTGCACAACTATGGATGGTGGCTGAGATAGTTGAACGTTGGGCGTCAACTGGAGTATAAGGGAGTATTGCAGTTCGTAGAAAAAGAGAGAAAATATGCATGACAATGATCTTCAGTAACATATAACATATGTGAAAATCAAGGTGGGTATTGAGGAAACGTCAGAGAAGACGGGCATGCGGTGTTGTTGCCCGAGGGGTTGGTTTAGTTGAGATTTTCTTTAATGGTTTGTATATATGCTTTAAATACTTGTACACTAACTTTTTTAAAATAAAAAACGATTGAAATGATGAAAATACCCTCATGGGCCATGCTCTGTTAAGATTTAATGCAGAATGATTAAGTGGTCAAAATGATTAAGAGGCTCTCATGATATAGTGCAAAATGAAATATAATTGTTTGGTAATTGTTTATAATAAAATTATGACGCTTAATGGTTAAGGGAGACCTATGATCCAAAATCATTCAAAGAGTTTTAGAACTATTAAGAGACATACTTTTTTTTACCATACAAGATTTATTCTTTAACGATTCAGATATTATCTTTTAATGAAACTGTTAAGAGGTAAACAATTTTTAATAAATGTACAAAAGTAAGTGTGGTTGGATTGGTCAGATATCTTATAAAATATATACTAGAAGGGTGCTCGTGCAATGCATCGAGACACATCTTGATTTCAGTGTTTCGTTTTATTCTTTTTTTTTATGTCGATATAATGCGGTTTATGTGGTTTTGAGAAAATGATAATGTTTTTATTTTTGAATAAAATATAAATTTGAAAATATCATAAAATTTTGATAAAAAATATATCGATATCAGTATCAAATTAATCTTTTTAAAAGTTCTTATGTTTCGGTGCAATTTTCTTAATTCAGTTTTTTTAATTATAATTTAATTTAGGTTTAGTAACAGAGAAATTTAATTTAGGTTTAATAATATAAATTTTTTAAAGATAATAACTAAATATTTTGTTAGAACTCAATAATTATCCTAATTATATTTTAGATTTTTTATATTTAAAATGAGATGTTTATCCAATATATTTGATTATGTTTAATCTGCCGTTAGTTACACGAATTCAAATATGAAGCTCTAATAAGTTTAACTTATGTACAATTTACTTGTAATCTTAAATTTTAAGTAATATGCATTAATAAACAATACTTTGTGCATAAAAAATAGGAATGGCAACGGGCCGGGTTCGGGCCGGTTTCTAGAGTCCCCGTCCCCGAAACCGATAACCATAACCATTCCCGTAACCGTCCCGATCCCCGTCGGGGATCTTATCGGGGATTCCCATCGGGTCCCCGCGGTTTCCCCGATCCCCGTTGGTAACCCGTTAAGAGCAGCGGCGAGTGCGAGCGGCGGCGTTACAGCGCCGGAGATACAGCAACGGCGAGTGCGAGCGGCGGCCGACGAGAGTAGGGCAGTGAGTGGTGCGGCTGTCGTGACTGGTGTCGTGCGGCGGTGCGGGAGTTGGCTCAGTCCGTCAGTCGGGAGAGTCAAGAAGGAGGACGCAGGCGATGTCGATTAGGAGGAGGACGCTGGAGTGGCTGGACGCAGGCGACTGGCGATGTCGATTAGAAGGTTTAGTCAAGGGTTGGGTTGATGTTGTATTGATGTTGGGGTATAAGCTGGGCTTTTAGCCTTTTAGGCCTAAGGAATATGTTTTGGACTTTTGGTTTGGACTTTGGACAATTGGACTATCATTTACCAAATAGTAATTTATACATTTTAAATATATTATATATACTATCGGGCCGGTCCGGGTCGGTGAGTGCCGTCCCCGTTCCCGTCTCTGATATAATCCCCGATCCCTGTCCCATACCCGTTAGGAGGTCCCCGAACCCGACCCGAATTGTTTGGTTTTCGGTTTTCACCGTCGGTTTCGGGTTTTTTTTGCCATTCCTAATAAAAAATAGTTTTTTTTGTCAAATCATTTATAATATAGTATAGATATATGAAACATAAAAGGGAAAACCAAAAAGGGGAGAGCTTTTCTTGCCTGATTTTGACAATAAAATACTGGCTAATTGAAGCAGAACAGCAACCCCCTCCTCACCCTAAATCTTGTTCCAAATTTCATTTCTTCTGCATTCAAAATCAGTCAAAATTTTCACATCAGATCAATACGTTGAACAACATTAGTAAGTGTATGTATATACATGTACCCACACAATCACCTCAAAACCCTTTTCCATTTTCTCTTCTAGGATCTCCTACTTTGCACCCACTTCTCTCTTTAAATTGCATCGTTTTTTCGCCCGATTTGGATTCATCCCCATTTGGGTGGAACAGCTTCAGGTATAATTAAAACCCTTTTTCGGTCTTTTACTAGATTATCCATCTGATCTGTTGATATCGTTTGCTAATTCCTCTTAATTGAATTGGGTTCGAATTCTCGGATCAATTGGTTCCTCATTTAGGTCTAATTTCGAGCATTCTGCATGTGTATAGTGTTACCCTTATAGCACCTGATGAATAGGGCAGTCTAAGTTTGAACATTGTGTTTATTTCGTGTTACGCTCTGAATCATATATTGGTTGTTTCTGTTTCAAGTTTTATTTTTATGTCGGTGTAGAGGTATTCTTTAGTTTATCTAGGAAGTTTGTAAAGTTTGCTGTGGTCATTTGTTCTGAATTCAATTTCTCATACACCACATTTAATTTGTATATCTTCATTGCAAGACTTCCAAACCAAAGCCCTTAGCCCTTCAAATTTTGAATGGGTGTTTGTTATAATTGTTTAGATAAAAAAAAGGTCCAACTCCAAAAACCTGAATGGGGTTTGTGTTGTCTGGACCATCTGATTGGTACTAAGAAAGGTGCTGATGAGAATAGTATATTTTAGTGTTCAAGTTTCTAATAGTTTTAATTCTTGTATTACTTGAGTATATCTCAGTTGTCAATAATTTCTAAATTGATGCTTACATTTATGGTTCCTATAATGTTAAGTAGATTTAGCAATTGATGCAGCCTTTCTGAAGATATTTCTGCTAAAGCTACTACTGGTTATTTAGCTTCTGGTGCATACGAACACCCAGTTACTTCTCTGTCCTAGTGCCTATTTGGAGGTAGATGATGGTCCTGATGGATATCAAATTGCTATATTGAAAGAGTAGCTGTATCTTGTTAGCTGGCAATGAGTAGGTCTCCTTCATTTTTGGCGAGGACAGAATCCCATACAAATGTTGACCCGGAAACTGTGCAACAGTGGATTGTTGCATTTTGCATAATTAGGTTTGATCTTGAACAGGGTCAGCTTATAGAAGAGTGTTATCCCCCTGGTTGTCTTACCCCCGAAGAGGAACTTGACATTGCTTTCAGTTCATTCCCTGATTCAGTTTCCCAACATCATAACCGATCAAGCATCCATGACTCCATGTTCTTCTTCCGAATACAAAGGCGAGGGAGTTTTCCAGCAAAGAACATTTCTACATCTGAGATGGTTGAAGTGGATGGCAAAGAAGTTCCCTCAGCTGAAAAGGTACCAAAAAGGTTGGATTATAGTGAAAAAGGGTGTGACCCTAAATACTTGTACGGTTTTGTATTTAATAGACAGAGGCATGATGAGAGGCTGAAGCGAGGGGGCGAACAGAAATCAGTGGTGATTTTGTCAAATTATCCATACTCTAGTTTGTTTAAACCTCTCTTACAGATCATGGGTCCTTTGTATTTTGACATTGGAAGGAAAGCTCTTGACTGCATTGCTGCTTCTATGTCAACATGGGATGCTCCTTTACCTGGTCATCTTATGGAGCTTCCAATAGGGAATGCTACACTTAAGGTGAACCTGCCACCTGCTCATAGCTTATCTTTTGATGGTGAGGTGCTGTTTGAAGAGTCTGCCTCCTCCATGGCCCCACTTCTTCCTACTAATCAGTCGATCCCACATGGTCTTTTTCATGATTCAGATGTTTTTGGAATTTTCCGAGGGCTTTTATTGCAGCTTTGGTTGTTATGGGAATTGTTACTTGTTGGGGAGCCTATACTGATTATAACACCAACACCTCCTCAGTGTTGTGAAGCTGTTGCTAGTCTAGTTAGTTTGGCTGCTCCACTTTTTGTTAGTGTTGACTTCAGGCCTTATTTCACCATACATGACCCTCACTTTGCCCATTTGAACTCACTACGAGAAGGAGATACTTTCCCTCCCATGCTTTTGGGTGTGACAAATCTGTTTTTTCTAAAAGCTCTTCGCAACATTCCCCACATAATCTCTGTTGGAAGCCCAGCTCCTAACTCAAGCCGACTTGCCTTTGCTTCTCGGGCCTCAACTGGCAGACTTTCAGGCAGACATGATGGCTTTAGTTTTCCACAACTAAACTTAAAGAAGTTTTCTCCTTCGAATTTGTTAAGTGCCGTGAAATCAAGGAGAGATGGTCCCCTTTGTCTTATGACAGAACACAAGGAAGCCATTTGGAGCAGTTACATGCCAATTACTAAACCGGATACGTCTATTCTGAATAGACTTGTTGACGCAGGACTGTCACCAAGGGTTGAGGAGTCGATGTCAGTTGTTAACAATGAGATACTGCGCCGGCATTTCTTGGAGCTTACTACCAACTTCTTAGCCCCCTTTGGCCCATATTTTAGAGTTAATACACCTTGTGTAGGATCATCTCCATTTGTTGATCCTCCTCCTCTACCTGTGTTTGATGCTGATGAATTCCTTGGAAGCTTATCGGCTAGAGGTCCTGGGAAGTTTTTATCGAAGAGGATGAGATCTAACTGGCTAGATCTCTACAGGTAATATTTTTTTTTCATTTTTCATATAGCATGTCTTTTATCTGCTAGTTTTACTGTATAGCATACTTGATACTCTAATACTCCATCAAATTTTTTGAGTTCTGGGAACCGGTTAAAAGAGCCTGAAGTTGTCTGGCACCTTTGCACACGTATGTAACATGATCATAGAATTTGTTCAAATGGATGTCATTTGACATTTAGCAATCCAAACACAAAATATATCCTTGTGTGCAACATCGTCATCAATATCTCCAACACACAAAGTAGTCATAAAATTGATTAGTAATACTGATTAGAGATCCATTGTCCATCTCTTTTCTTTGACAAGTTGAGTAGAAGACATGAAAGGAACCATGTCAACTAGAAGTGCAAGAAGAGAACTTGCAAGAGTTTATGTTTCTACCACTAAATTTCAGCGTGACTTTTGTGTTTATGGGTATTTCCTAGTTACTTAGGAAAATGTATAAATGCATTATATAATGTAAGACATGAATGCCTGTATGGACCATTTGAGAAACAAAAACAAGTTCGTAGCAAGCATTAAAAGAACTGCTAAATTAGTAACATGCATTGTTGAATGCCGTGATAGGCCTTTATTTTAAAAGAAGTATGCCTCACAAGGGCTTTTACCTTGGATCTACTCTTCAAGAAAATGGTACAGCCTTTATAAAAATGGATATAGTCATATAGGTGTGACCCTGACAAGTATGTTAAATAGTAACTAGCAATACCGCATGCCTGTTTCTTTATCTCCTGCAACATGTACATTTCTTATGATGTGCTTTTCTCAATCATTAATTTTTTACTACCTTTAGTCATTGTTAGAGAACTTCCATATTGACATTAAGAAGTTTCATGCCTATTTAGGCGGTTCATGAAAGGGCACAACTTTAAGCCATGGTTTCAAAGAAAACGAGCTGTGGCTGAGCAAGAACAATGTAGATTGTGGAGGCAAGCAAGAATGAACGCTGACATACAAGAATTTATTAACAAGTCGTCTGAGTTGGAAATTGTCGAAACATTCAATGCAATTGAAAGGCATCTTCTAGCTGAAATGCAGGCAAGTGTCTTTGTTATTGGGCTTTATTTATTTTTAGGATGGTATGGTTTTTTTGACTCTGGGAATGCGCTAACAATTTGGTATGAAAGCTATACCCCCTTGGTCCCCCAAAAGATCCAACTCATTGTATTTTAGATATTCTCAAGTGTAACATTACCTTTTTGCAGAAGATGTCAATCCAAATCTACCTCTTTGTCCATTAGTAACCATTACGGGATGTTGGTGAGATTGATTATGATCCCCAAGTTTTCTAAATTTTGTCTCATTAGGGTGTATTTTAGGTATTTGATTATTAGTCAAAAGAAGTTATTGAACTATGTGCCAAGGAGTTGCATTTTTTTGGGTGAGGTTTTAGAGTGTCAATGAAGTTTAAGAGTAGAATATTTCTTGTCGGGTGTCTCAAGACTGGTGTTGAGGTGGGCAGTGCATAGTACTTACCCTTATTCACAGGAAATTCACGAGGTTCTGAGACCAACATGCTCCTAACTGGGAGCCAGATAAAACTTCAGAGAATTCAATATTTATATCTAGTCTATATCTCTGTTCAGAGCTGTGCATACTCCTGAAAAAAATGGGTTGTTCCTGTGCACGAATGCTCCTTAGCTTTGCTAGAGTTGGGGAGGGAAGTCTTTTCTCGTGGTCATTTCCATGCATTTTCCAGAGTCTGTTTTTGTGCCATGACCTTCCGGCTACAAAGGAGTGACCTTGCCATTCTAGAGCTGGTTGCTACAATGTTTTTGGAATTATAAATAATAATTAGTATGGCACAGACAATAAAGTTCAGTTACTAGAATAGACTGTGAATCTTTTATTGAACAACTACGTAGGCTAGTGGGCAGAGATTCAAAACACCATTGGTAACCTGCTAGCGTGCTATTCAGAAGGGTGTTGTAGTACAGAAGATTGCAACAAACTTCATAAAGCCATTGATAAGCTTTTAGACCAGGTTAACTGAGGTAGGCTAACAATGAGCAACCATAATAACTTACAAGGGGATGAACCAATTCTTGTAGGACTAAGGGTTGTGGAATTGAAATTACTCATCACTCAAATATTAATGGATGAAAATTAATGTGAACTAATGAATAGATACAAGAAACAAAATCTCATGGCAACCTATATTCTCTTTCTTCTTTTTATTTTTGTGGATACCCTTTGTCAATGCTTTTAACAGTTGAGACTAAAGGTACTCTTCTGTTTTGAGAACTTTGATATTGGTAGGGATGTTAAATCTTATAGTCTGCTGAATAATTGTTCCCGGTGTTAAGCAATAGATATGCCAAAACTACAAATTTGGTTGTCTTGTTGTACTCTATGACATATAGCTTACAGATAATGATGAATCTATGTTAAAGTTGTTTCAAATGCTCTTTATATACTTGAGCTGCCAACTTAATTTGCTATGATTTCTCAAGATCAGGGGTCATTCTGCTTAAAAATGCTTTTTGCTCCTCACATGGTGGATGCACAGTGATGAACCATTATGTGGCTCTGTGCAACAGCAAAATGGCATGGAACTCAATGTGGTTCTTCAGCCCTCTATTTACCGTCTCGGGATTATGATAAGATTAAATATTTTTTAGGAGAGATGTTTTAAATCTCAAAGCAATAATGATGGTAGCACGCCACAAGATTTTGTATTTTGTGAGTTATTATAGGAACTTCTTCACCTCTCCCACTTTTAACTTCAGTTATCTCGAACTGCTGTTCATCGGCACTAAAGACTTGTATAATTTGGCGGAAACAAGACTTGTTATGATGCCTTATTCAGACTCTTCTAGTAGCTGGAAGGAGATAAAAATCCAACCTAGATATGTTATTAGAGCTATATAGTGGACCAAGTACTTATTCACACCTTCCTAATGCCTGCATTTTATGTATTCTCATTTTTCTCCATTTTCTCCATTTTTGTAGCTTAAAAAAACACCTGGTTAGTCTTCCTTGACACAGTAGTATTTAAAGTGACCAACACCTCATATTGTCATCATGTATATAAAACAAAAATGATTCTCACGAGCACAATGACCCTACCTAGAGTAGCTTAACAGGAAGGGAAAGATGAGGCATTTTCAGTGTTTCCCGACTTATGCTGCTCATTATACAGTCACATGTGTTGCTTGCATTGAATATCCAAGGTATCGATAAAGTTGTTCACGTTTGATAAGTTTTCAGTTGGACATCACATTGTTGTTAGACCAGGTTATGCTATTGTTATACTTGGCTAAAATCAGTTGGGGTCAATGCCTGCCGCTACTTGGACCTGTGGCCATCTGTTGGAGAAGATAATTGCAGATGCAACTAATGATGAAATTATTACATTTATTTCTTGTCCCTCCACATTTCGTCAACATAGATAATCTAATGTAGAGAATATACTTGAGTTGTATATAATGGCACAACTGATATATATCTATAATTATGATTTTCATCCATTCTGCTGATCTCGAATATTGGTGAAACATGGCTGTATCCACATTTAGTCAAAATCGTTATTCCAATGTTGAGAATATAATTGAGTTTTATATATTGGCACAACTGATATTCTACCATAATTATAATTTACTTCCATTCCGCTGATCTTGAATATTGGTGAAACATGGCTATATTGCTAAGTGGTTTGTCTATACTCCATAGAAACAATGGTCTTAACTTTTGGGAAATCGCTTATGGTGTTTATTAATCTATAAGAGATGTATGATAGGATGTCAAGAGAGGTCATATGATCCATACTTAAGAAGAAGAAAATCCCTATAATGTATGTTAAGGCAACTAAAGGTAAGTGTGACAACATGCAGTGAGGAGACATGTGCTTTCCCTTCTACTGTAGGGTTAAGTTCGAGTCTTTATCTTCTTGCTTTACTTATGGATGATGTCACAAAAGACATGTAATGATATACCATGGTGTGTGCTTTCAGGCAGCTGATGATTAATATTAAAATTGTTGATTGATGAAACTAGACAATGGGAAGTTGGGGGTTTGAAGGAGCGCCTTCAAATTTGAAGGTTCTAGATTTAAATTAAACGAAGTAGAGTACGTAAACTGCGACTATAGCGGTGTTGATGGGAAGTGGAAGATGCAGTAAACATACCAAAAAGATTGATTAATTTCATAGAAGGATGGAGAGATTGATGAAGATGTTAGTCATAGTATAACTGTATAAGAGCAGGGTAACGATGACTAGTTGTTGGGACTCTTATCTCATGTGATTGACATGTCTACTTGATGCTGAAAGGTAAGTTCCATCTGACAGAATGTGGGGTAATCAAAAGGCATGCACAAAGTGTGGTTAGCAGAAATGCAAACTATGAGATGGTATGTGGTCTTACACAGAGATAGGATTAGAACTGACGATATACAACATAAGCCTGGGAGAAGCTGAGAAACGTTTCTGATGGTTTGTGCATCTTCATGTAGACCTTCAGAAGACTGATGAGAGAACAAGGTTTACTTGGTACTTGTTAATGCTGAATGGGTTGTAAAATGGCTGTAACGGGAGTACAAACTCTAGAGAGAAAGCCTTTTGACAACATCCTTTTGCTAGTTTAAGGTTGGGGAGCAAGCCTTTTGGTGTAGCTGATCAATGGTTGAAGTGGTTATATTGTATAAAAGTGTCTTCAAAAGAGTGGAAGGAGACAATGGTTGATGGTCGGGCTACTCATATAGTATCTATCAATATTAAAGTAAAGAAAGCTATGAAACTACGGAATAGAGCTTGGATGAGGGATTTATGAAAAATCTAGAAGAACTAGATAAACTTGACATGGGGATGAATGGAAGGGACCTAGACAGCTGCGGAATTCCTGGAAGGATTCTTATAAAAGGCGTGTCAAGAAAAATAATGAGCTGGAAAGTTGGAGAATGCTTTGGCTGAATGAGGGTGATAAAAACAGAGTTTTTCCATATTTCTGCCAAACTGAGGGCCAGGGAAATTAATGATTGAAGAAGTTTGTGATAGGATGCCATAGAACACTTGTCAAGTTGGGAACTCCTTCTAGCCTTTCTCCAGCTTTGCTGTCTATCAAGAAAATTTGATGAAATGAGGAAGGAGTATATGATAGTTTCTATGAGGAAGTTTTAATGGTCATCAAGATGAATGAAAGGTTCAAAGCTCAATTATTACTTCTTGAAAAATTGTAGAGGGGGCAGAAGAAAATGTGATGAAAGTTAATGATAACGGAAATTCACTGCAGGTATAACCTGTCATTACTTCACTACAAAACAAAAGCTTCTCCAAAATCTACGAGGGATTGAAGACTGATATCCCTCATAAACCCATCTACAATAACATATAAATATGCTTAGCAAGTAGGCTCAAATTTGCGGTGGATGCTGCAATATCAGAAAATCAAACAAACATCTGTGGGAGGGGACAGCTTCTGGATTGTTGTCCTAGTGTCCTAGTAAACGTGATGTTGGATGGCTTAAAAAGAGAAAATGTGTTGGACTCTTACTGAAATTAGATGTTGGCATGCTGGCATGCCACTTCATCGGAAGGTGAGGAATGAGATGAAGTTTGATGCAAAGTTCATTGCTTGATAGGGGTTTCTGTTACAAGTGTGAAAGTATGTGCTAGTGAAGAAATCAATGAGGGGATGAGTTAGACAGGGGGACCTGATATTCTCTTTTGTTTCTGTTTGCAGCTGAATCCATGTTCCAACAGTTTCCAAAAAAGCAAAATAGAGGAGCACAAAGGGAGTACATGTAGGAATGCCAGTGACCGGAGCACCCACACCCAATTTCCTGATAATATACTAGCTTTTAGCAGCGAGGACTTGGAGGAAGTGAAGGGTATAATGGTGGTTCTATGAACTTTTGAACAAGTTTCTGGTGTGAAAGAAGTTTAAAAAAGCAACATATACATAACTCCGATAGAAGAGGATAGAGGCAAAACATTAGGTGATGTATCGGAGTGCAAGATTGGGGAGTATCCTCTTGGAATCCCACTAGGGACTACCCCTAGAAGATGGCAGTGCATGGAAGGAAGTGATGAAGAAAGTAACAGAAGACACTAGTAGGACGAAAGGGAAAGACAATGCAGTTGCGGAGGAGAATAATCATATGATTAAAGCTGTACTAGGGGCATGCTCCTTCAATATATAGCAATTCCTTAAAGCTGTAATCCAGATTTTAGAAGGGTTAGAATCATATCGAAGGAACTTAGCTGAAATGAGGATGGAGAGGAAAAGGATATTGAAGGTAAGCTGGATAGAAGTGTGCAGACCAAAAGAAAAAGGGGGCCTATGGCCCTGCTTTGGGGCAGCAAACCTTGTTTTTATGAAAGTGGTTATTGAGGGTTAACATGAATCTCATTCTTGCTGGAGAAGTATCATGTTAGATATGTATGGCTGGAGGAAGATTTCAAACTGTTGGCAAAAAGGAGAGAATAAAAAAATTAGTACCTTGCTGCTGAAATAAAGAAGAAATTATGAAAAGAGGTAATAGAACAACGGCAATGGATCTAGGGAGCGGCAGATGAATGAACTATCCAATCTTGGTCATATATTAGGGTAGAGGATGAAGCTCTAAACTCAAAATTTCCGGAGCTAGTCAAACTAACCCTGATCCGGTCAGGGTCTGTGAGAGATCATGTGTTATCAGAGGATAGTGAAGTGGAATATTGTATATAGGAATGAGCTCAGAGGCAACCCACTACAAAATCGGTTAAAGTTAATGGATTGTTACAATGGTCGAAGTCAAGTATGATGTGTGCAACGAAATCAGATGGAAGGAGGCAACAATCATGATTTCTTGGTGAAAGATAGTCTAAAAACTGCTGTTTAGCAAAGAATGGGAGACTGGAGTGAATTTAGGATGCTATGAAACAATGTTGTAGCAAATAGTTTCATATTTGACCTACTCCAAACTAATTTACAGTTCTACCCAACATCCTTCTATTTATAGCATCATAATTACGTGTATAATTCTATACACTTGTTACTAACTTTCATTATAACATGTTATTTTGCTGCAGCAGTCTGAAAACTTGCTTGATCAGTCTGAAGCAACCTGCCATAAACTCAAAGGAGATTTGCTCTCGGTCTTCAATGTCCTTCCAAAAGATATGCAACATCTCCTACTTATGAACCCTGATAGGGCCACCCTTTTGCAATGACCCATCAACAGAAAAGGAAAAAAAAAGAACTTTCGTGTACAAGTTGAGATTTCTCTTTCACTTCACCTAGATAAAGACATAGACACCCACTAGACCCAAAAATATGAGAGATCCACATTCCTTCATGGTTTCAAAATCTTTTTAAAGATTTACAGCTTCAGCTCGGGTTTGCACCATGAATTTCATTCTAGGTCAGTGATACCATCTTTCTCGAGCTCAAATGCTCTTGATACTTTTTCGTTCTTCTCTTACATTTAGGTATATATGTTTCTCAGATAACTTGAGCCAAAATCATTACAGCTGTTGACTCAAAAAAACCTCTCTCAAGCACTCAGAGGTGCCAAATTTTCAGCTGACCGGAGGTTTGTGTTGGTATGTTTCCAAGAAGTCAGATGAACATATTCTAGTGGCGGGTTTTAGATTCCATGATCGTGGGGATTATGTATTATGCAGATGGGCTTCCCGGAAGCAAGAGTTGTATTATCAGGTAACGTGTATTATGTAATAGAATTGAGAGATATAACGGATTTGTGTTTCTAGAAGAAGTAACATTTTGGATAATGATTTTCTTTAAAACCATGTTCAAGGTTAAACAATTTGTTCATAACATTTTCCTTTTCAATGTAGCATCTTGTTTTCATGTTCTTTTTCTCCTTACTTCATACTAATAACAGTAACAACTGTTCTTCCATGTGTTTCTGATCCTCCAGTTTTGTTCTTGGTTTCTTATTAGTGGATGATCCAAGTGATTGAAATAGCGATTTGAATGAACGATTTACCGTTTGATGCACGAGTTCGATTCTTTATTTGTTTATTTATTTATTTATTTATTTATTTATTTATTTATGGTTTAGTTAGATATTTGTATGTAGTGTCTCTTTCTGGGGTAGTAAATGCATAACAAGGACATATACATAAGTTTCAACATGAACCACAATCAATGTGTGTGTTGAATATGAAAGTAATGAACCATCACTCATGCAATGGCAGTTGGCAGAGGCCCAGTATTAATTTCATAAAGTCACTTGCAATTCCTTTCCATATTTTGCTTCCCATGGACTTTCTATGCATCAATAATATAAGCCAATTTTATTATTATATATATATATAGAGAGAGAGAGACCTGAACCCCAAAAAAATGGAAATTAGGGGTTTTAAAGGATGGTTATAACTTTAAATTTAAACTAGTGTTTGGCATCGTATGTTGTGTGATGACCAATTTTGTTTTTTTTAAAATTATGTAACAAAATTACGATGAAGGGTAATTTATTAATGTACATGATAAGTTCCTTTTTTCCTAAAAGAAGTCGTTGTTCCAATCTCTGGCAGATGCAAGAGTACTCTCTAAATTTGATCTTAAAGCTGGATTTTGACAACTCGTTTGCTGAACTTTATCAATTGATAAAGCTCACCAAGTATAATGAAATGCAAAGTTGAATAATTAATGCATTCCGTGTAGGGGTGAACCAAAATAACCAAACCCATAAACTCATGTCATTCCACTTTATTGTATTCCATAAAAAACCCAATAGACTTTAATGTTTCGAATGATTAAGTCCTTGGACAATTTTTTGGAATAAATAAGTCCTTGAACATTCCAAAACTTATTAAATAACTCCTTGGATATTCCAAAATCTGTTAGATACATTCTTATGACCTATACAACTGGTTAATGTGGTAAAAAATCTGAAAAAAAAATCAATAGACTTTCATATTTTGAATGATTAAGTCCATAAACATTTTTTAAGCCAAAAAGTTCTCACATCTATGAAATGAAATAAATAAACCAAAAAAATACTTATATTTACAAAAAAAAATTACTTACATTTAAAAAAAAATTATTGATGAAATTTATTTTAATTAAAAATAAAATATTTTTTGTTAGTGATTTTTCAAATAAAAAAGATCTAAAAGAGATTTTTAATGAAATTTATTTTAATTAAAAATAAAATATACTATATTGGTGATTTTTTAAATTAAAAAAATAGAAGATAATTTGATTAAATTACTGACGTATTAACGATAAAATTTAATTAAATATATAATTAATTAAAATTTGTTCCTAATTCGTCGGTGAAATGATATCACCGACAAGATTCAACCACGATCTTTCACACTTATTAATATGTTACTGTGTTAGAACGCCTGACGGAGATCAAGTTAGTCATCAATTAGATATAAGTAATTCATGCATATATATACCAATGAATACTAACGATGAATTTTAATTAATTATGTATTTAGTTAAATTTTATCGTTAATCCGTCAGTAATTTAATCAAATTATTTTCTATCTTTTTAATTTAAAAAATTATCAACAAAATATATTTTATTTTAATTAA
>NC_037530.1:31029073-31030562 GCF_001531365.2 Cynara cardunculus var. scolymus
AAAAAATGTTTAGGAACTTAATTGTTCAAAATATGAAAGTCAATTGAGTTTTTCCCCCTTTTTTTTTTCATTATTTTACCATATTAACAGCTTTTATAGGTCATAAGAATGTATCTAACAGGTTTTAGAAAGTCCAATGAGTTATTTAACATGTTTTGAAATGTTCAAGAACTTATTTGTTCCAAAAAATTGTCTAATGCCTTAATCATTCCAAACACTAACGTCCATTGGGTTTTTTTAGACTTTTCCCTAACCAAATCTAATACCAATAAAATAATTTTTAAATCTCATAATACCACATAATCTCAAATAATCAGTTCTTCTATTATATTTAATTTTCTATATAGATTAAATTTTTAAGAGGGTTGGCCAAAATTAACCAACTCCCTGAGTTCGGAAGGTTAGTCAAAATAAGCTAAGAATGAGTTTAGAGGATCGGTTAAAGGTAGCCAACTATATGAGTTGCCATAAAGGCATATTAAATTGGGATAAACAAAACTCAACTACAATTCAAAAATGAAGATTACTCAATTATTCAGATGCATTGTCAATGTTGTGGATTTTTACTTTTATATTTAAATTTGTTTTCAACTTTGTGCTTTGCATCATATTTTAACTGTGTGTTTTGCACTATAATTTTATCATTTGATTGTTTTTGATTCCAACCATAGTTATAGATCTCAAAGCATTCATCAGTCATTTATATATCTTTCATCTTCTTCCAAACTATCATCTTTCTACTAATATGGGATGATGAACCTCAACTTTATTTCAAGATGAATGATATTTTATGAAATAAATAATTTGTTTTTAACTTTGTGTTTTGCATTATATTTTAACTGTGTTTTGCAATATAAATTTATTATTTGATTGGTTTGGATTTCAACCATGATTATATATATCAAAGAGGGTTATCCAAATAAGACAACATTATGAGTCAAACTCCATGATTGAGACAAAGGCATCAAATGCACCTTTTTTATACATATCATTTTGTTCTAATCTTTCAATTCTTTACCAATGTGGGACAATTAAACTCAACCCCATTTGAGAATACTTAATTCTCATGATGTCACCTCAATACCTCAAGGTTTTTTTTTTACGTAGATATAGATTTTTACTTACTTGTAGATAAATTGATTTTAAAATAATACAATTGTAGAGTGTAACACCAATACTTCATCATCTTCTTTTTTGTCATTTTAAATATTTATAGATAGATATTTCAACATCTTTATATATATATATATATATATATATATATATATATATAGGGGTCTATTCAAGGGAGAACTGAGTTGTTTGTGGTAACTGTGAGAACTAATATTAACCACAAATCAATAGATAAATTAGGAAATTTATAATTTTGGCAATTTTGAATTAAAATTTTAATGCAAGGATATTTTTGGTATTTTACAACTTTCCTCCCTCCTCTCTTCTCTCTCCAGCCACCGTCCGCTGGCCATCGTCCTCCGGTGATACTACAATG
>NC_037530.1:31030717-31032691 GCF_001531365.2 Cynara cardunculus var. scolymus
GTATCACTATGCATCTTATATATGATTAGGTATCACAATGTATCTTTTGTTTAACTATATATATATATATATATATATATATATATATATAAATGTCTAATCAAATGAGAACTAATTAGTTTGTAGTAACCGTGAGACCCAATATCAATCACAAATCAATAGATAAATTAATAAATTTATAATTTTGGTAATTTTGAATTAAAATTTTAATACAAGGACATTTTTGGTATTTTAAAACTCTTCACTCTCCTCTCTTTTCTCTCTAGCCACCGTCCTCCGGTGATACCACAATGATATCACAATGCATCATATATGTTCTTGGGTATCAAGTTGAGGTCGTTTGTGTGGTCGATCAGAGATGTAACACAATGATATCACAATGCATCTTATATATGCTTGGGTATCACACTGTATCTTTTGTATAACAGAGTCAATATTTTTTGATATCACCAGAGGACGGAGAGAGAAGAAAAGAGAGAGGAGAGAAAATACCTAAAATATCCTTGCATTAAAATTTTAATTCAAAATTATCAAAATTATAAATTTCCTAATTTATCTATTGATTTGTGGTTGAGATTGGATCTCACGGTTACCACAAACTACTCAGTTCTTTATTGAATGGATCCCTATATATATATATATATATATATATATATATATATATAAATAAATATAATTCATAAGAATAATTTTCATCATTTGTTTTGTTTTCATTTCAACCATGGAATTTCATAACTACAATTTGCATTCTTTGATTGGTGTTTTCTTTAATATATTATTATATTGATATTGATATTGATTGTTAAGTGATTTCAAATTCATTCTTTCGTCCTTTCACGACTATTCAAATTCTCATGGTAATCTAAAATAGTCAACTATGTTAGTTAGTCAACACTAATTGTTTTTATACAAATAGATTTTCTTGTAAAAATAAAGTAGGCCAAAAAGCCAAACAAAAAATAGCATAAACCAATTCTTTCTTTAAACCCAATCCTATAATATATACACACGAAAGATTGTGTAAGAATAACAGTTATGGTGAGAATACTTACGGTCCTTCGGATGAGTCGATTTTTTAATTCAACTTTAAATCTTTTTCAACTACATTCATCTACCTTTATCTTCATATTTATATTCATTTTTAAGTTACTTTCACATACATTTAATCACTTCCACATGCAGGATTTTGTTGAAGTTTCAATTCTTGTGATAAAAATACGTAAATAAAATAGTTGAAGATATTTGAAGGTTTTGTTATCACTTTCTCACCATAACTCTTATTTTCACCGGAACCTATATATACATATTATACACACACACACACACATATACATATATATATATATATATAGGTTGGATTCCAGGGAGAAGAAGAGTTAAAATGAGAAGCGTAAGAAGGGATCTACATCCTTAGATGCACATTAGGATGAGATCCACCGAGACACATCGGATTAATACATGTATCAAGCGTGATTCATTGGTGGGTTTGAGATAAAAGGTGATCAAGGGTCCATATCTCTTCTTACGCTTCTCACCTTAACTCCCTTCTCACACGATCATTCCCAATATATATATATATATATATATATATATAGAGAGAGAGAGAGAGAGAGAGAGAGAATGTCATTAACTATTTAAGAAAACAAGAAAAATGTCGTTAATTTACAAAATCACATGAGATTTTACATTAATGTCAAAAAAATGGAAGCAAACAACTTTTGAACCTTAATGATTTTGCACGCAAGTGTGTATATGTGTGTGAATCATGTATAATTTTGTATGTTAGCGACTTTTTTCTGTCCATATATATATATATAGAGGAGTGATCATATGAAAACCGCCCTCATTTGTGTAAACCGTGCAAACCACCTTCATCTGTCGATTTCATTGTTTAATCTTATGAAATTTTTTCATGAAATTGTTTAATCTTGTGAAATTGTTTCATATAATACTTTTTTTGATGAAGTTGTTTCA
>NC_037530.1:31040181-31042895 GCF_001531365.2 Cynara cardunculus var. scolymus
TATATATATATATGTATATATATATATGTATGTATATATATATATATATGTATATACACACACACACGAGATAGAGAGAGAGGGAGAGAGAGAGAGAGAAAGATGGCTAATGTTTTGTTAACGAAGAAATTAGTGTTAATTTTGTTAACCTCCGTTGACCAAACAAATTTCAATCATTCAAATTGGTTGCATTCCACGTTTTGTAAAGTCATCAAGGGTATATTTGAATTTTTACTCTTTTGTTTAGAAAACGATTTCATCAATCATTTCCTTAATATCTCATTGATAATTATGGAGGTTATTGTTTTCGTATTAGTGATTTACTTTTTTTTTTATTTTCCAATAGTTGTTCATCGTCTTCAACATGGATTTTGGTCGTAATGTTTGAATGAAACAGTTTCATATATGAACATTTGTGAACTAGGTTCATACATGAACACTTTCACACATGTTTGTCATTTTTTTTTTCCTTTCATATATGAACATTAAGTGAAACTGTTTCATATATAATGAGTAAGGGGCCGTTTATCAAACACTTATCCGGGTAAGCGCTTATCAAGTCACAATACCTTAGCGGATGAATATGGTAAGGACCAAGAACCTTACCCGATAAGAGGGAAACAAAGACCGAGAGTCTTACCCGGTAAGTGAGGACGACGACTCTTACCATGGTAAATGCTTACCGGGTAAATTGTTGCATACGATGCCGTTTTGGTGGACTAAAGTCTTACTCGGTAAGTAAGTGGTAGTACTTACCGGATAAATGTTTGGTAAACGGCCCCTAAATGAAACAGGTTCATGTCTGAACAGTTTGTGAACCGCTCACTTTTTCTAAGTAATGAAGAAGATGACCGAAACATGAAATTTAACCCTTTTTAATTTAACGTAATCTCATGGTGTATAAATTGTTTCCTAATCCCACGTTGTCTGCCATTTAACTTTTTTGCTCCTGTTCACTTATGAATGTATTGCATGACGCACATTCTTATACTTTGAACGCTAAATCTACATTCAACATATCTAAATCATTGATGAACTTTTTAACCGATGAGATTGGTTAACAAAGTTAACACTGATTTCATGATTAACAAAAGAATGGGACTCTATGTATGTATGTATATTTATATGTATGTATGTATGTATATATGTATGTATATGTATATATGTATTTATAGGCCGGATCTTTTGTTAACTAAAAAAATGATTACAAAACTTTTAGACCAATCAGAATCCATTTAGACTCAAGGTTCACTTCTCACGGTGCAGTTAATTTTTTAGGGTAAGTTTATACTTTATTGTTTTTGTTACTTTTAATGACCTTAACAGTTTCAATTTTATTATTATTATTATTCAAGTTTCTTGGCCAAATTCAAAAGATTTGTTATTAAACACCAAAATAAACGTTGTTCATAACTGGAAAAGAGTAATGTAATCATATGTTCATAGGTGAAAATGTAAACAATGTTTATAAAACAGGTGTTCATAGGTGAACCAAGTTACCAAATACCAATAAAACTAATGTGGTCATATGTGAACTAAATTACCACATACCAATATTGCAAAATAAGTGAACCAGATTACCACATTTTTGAAAAAGTGAATTGTTATTAACAATAAAATTAAGACTATGTCAGAGGTGAACCAGAGTAATCGGAGCTTGATGTCGGTCTCGAAACGATGGAGTAATTACCAACAAAGTAATTGGTGCTAAAAGAAAACTCCTAATCTTTTCCAAATTACCCTTTTATTCATGATTGTTCACCTAGATTAAATGCTAGGATTGGTTAACACCTAATCAATTTAATCCATAGATTAAATGTTAGGATTGGTTAACACCAATTACTGTGATAACAATTAAACAAGTCCCTATATTTATAGGCAAAAGATCATATGAGATGGAGAGGTAAGGTGAGAAGCGTAAGAAAGGATATGGACCCTTGATCACCTTTAATCTCAAACTTATCCATAAATCGTATTTGATACGGAGATTGATCTGGTACATCTTAGTACATCTAAGGGTGGAAACCCCTTCTTATGCTTCTCATGTTAACTCTATTTCTCACCACAACCAAAGTGCGCACACACACACACACACACACACACATATATATATATATATATATATATAAGGTTGAGTTTCAGTGAGAATAAAAGTTATGATGAGAAAACTAAGAAGAGATTTCTACTCTTGGATCAATATTAATTAAAAAGTTTCACTAGATCAATACTAATGAGAAGCACCGGATCAATCACATGGACCACATTATTCATCAAACAATGCCTTAAATAAAGAATTTCAAAAAGTGAATAAGTAAGGGCATAAACGTCATTTATTTATATAAAAGTTATTTAAGACATTTATTCAAGATTCTCCTTTTACCATTTTTGTGATTTTAAAAAAAGTCAATTAATTGTAGATATAACATGTGATTTTTTTATCATAGTAAATTTAAGTGGAAAAGAAATGTAAGTTATCTACAACATCAAATGTCATATTTGTAAATTTTGATTTATATAGAAATAAATAATTTTCATATAAAATGACACATATGCCTTTTTAGACGTTTTTTAAGAAAATTTTATTTTAAGGCATCATCCAAATAAATGATTGGTTGAGATTCATCCTCTAATTTTTATTATTTAGATAACATTCTTGTTTGAATCTTTCTCTCTCTCTCTTTATATATATATATATATATGTTCACAGTTACGTA
>NC_037530.1:31042911-31060229 GCF_001531365.2 Cynara cardunculus var. scolymus
ATTGTGAAAGTTACCTTCACAATTTTTTTACTGTGAAGTTTCAAGTGTAAAAATATGGTCTCACGGGTCTTTTTTACGGTCTCACGGGTCTCATGAAAACAGACTGTTCTCACATGATCCCCTATATATATATATATATATATATATATAGAGAGAGAGAGAGAGGGGGTTCAAACGAGAACACCTTCATTTTAAAAAAATACGAGAACACTCTTATCAATGTGGTAATAGACGTAAAAGGACTTGGTGGTGTGCGAACGACGTCACCTCCATTTTAAAAAAATACGAGAACACTCTTATCAATGTGGTAATAGACGTAAAAGGACTTGGTGGTGTGCGAACGACGTGTCGTCGAGCTAGGTCACGCCAAAGGTCATTTGCATCTCAGATTTAATATCACATGTGATGGATTATAGTATCTCTTCAAGAACACCCTTATCACTTGTGATAATACATGTGTGAATGACCCTAGTGGTGTACACGCGATATACGACAAATGCAACAAATGAACTCACACACCCTTCTCACATTTGGTGAGGTTTGAACCTCTGACTTCCTAGGAGGCCAAAGGCTACGATACAGCTAGACCAAAGGTCCTTTAGTGATTAATATATATCTTTTAATTCAAAATAACAAAATGTTATTGTTTTTTTAAGTAACAAAGAACTTCATTGTTCATCTATTTTAAAACATTTTCCTATCAACTTTAGGATGACATTAAAACAACATGACCTCATTTGAGATGCTTGAAGCTTTGCTCCAAACCACCATTAATAGTGAGTGGTCTATCACATTGACAATTAAGCCTCTTAGACCATCAATTTAAGTGTATGTTTGATTTTTTAAAATTGTCTAATAATTAATATCTTTAAATTCGTATTCAGTCAGACGTTTGCAATCCAAACTGTACGGATTGGTCGGATTGATACTTTGGTATATCAAAATATTCTTCAAACTTTAATACGTTGTTTCCTCTAGTCTACTCATAATTTCTTTTTCATCATCAACCATTTGGTATAACTTATTCATACTTATTATATCTTAAGTATATCACATTCAACTAATTTTCTCAATTTGCATATATATATATATATATATATATATATATATGTTCACAGTTACGTAACACATATAGAAATGAGTTATATAAAGATGAAGAATATATTGAAAATATATGTATATAAAAAGGATATGTGATGGTGTAATTGTCTAATGTACATATTAATAAACTCAAAAATCATATTAAATTCAAGAAATAAAAGGATATCGGATTCATCGGGTTGGATTGAGTTCAAATAAAAGTAACTCAATATCAACTCAATACCTACGGTTTAAAGATTTTACAACTCGATTAGACATTTAGGTTGCTTCCGGTAGAGCTATTCCACGTTCGGTTGGATTGGGTTGATCGGATTTTTGAGCACCCCTACCTCCAATAATTTGCTACAAGAAACCACAAACACTTGGATTCCACCATTCGAATAGACTCAACGACTGTTTTGTTCATATTAGGGAATGAAAATGACAAAAAAATAAAAATGAAAAATTTAACCTGAAATGAAAATTTGGAATCGTGAGGAAATAAAACCATTATTTATATAAAACCAAATATTTCATTTTATATTATACAAAATTAAATAGTTTCTAGCAATCTTTCTTTCGTAATTTATTATGTTTAATAATAATAAAAAAAAAGGTATCAATAATGAAGCGAATAGACATTAATTGTCGAAAGAGGCAGAAATGTGATAGGTTGACGTTGTGTCACATTTCATTTCCAGCATGAAATAAATATACATATGACGTTTCGATGTTTGTACAAACATAACTTAGCATCGCTGTATTTGGATTTTTCCTTTTCTACAAACAGATAATACATGTTGCGGAAATTCGTGAAACCAGATACAATAATGATCAGTAAACCTGGATAAAACTTAAGATGGCGTGAGAAATCACTTTCTTTCAGGTCTATTTTGACCCAAATCCGCTTAGGTATCATGAAATTAACTCGAGGATGATCACAAATCTTTTTATCGATTTTGGCAAAAATCAAAGCGACTTCCGTCCATATTTCTAACTAAACAGATTGACCAAAAATTAGATTAAAAACCAATAAACTGCAAAGCAGCTTTCGTTGGTTGAAAATCGATCGATTAAAATCTAGTATTCATTATAAAATCAATTGATTAATATCAAAACTTTAATACAAGACAATAAAACCCAATTCAAATGAAGCTAAATTATGAAACGTAAAAAAATCTAAGAGAACAGTAAAATTACTTCGAAAAAACTGTAAAAACAGATGAAAGGAGTGTTGTACTCTCCAAAAACAAAGGGATCTCGTGTCATCAGTGGTAGTAAATTATACGAATAATATTCATTTTAGAGCGACATGATTGATAAGTAGATATGATCTTATACTAAGGGGGTGTGTGGGATTGCTTATTTAAAACAACTTATGCTTTCTTGTAAAAGTGTTTATCAACTTATAGTGTGTCAAACCGAAATTGTATAAAAAATGTTTGGGTTAGCATATGGCGTTACCAAAATGTAATAAGTTGTTTTTTAGTGTTTGGTAAATATTGCTTATACATGTAAAATGATTAAAAAGGACATTCTTCCATATTGATTTGAAGAGATCCCCATCATCGGCCAAAAACTGGGACCAACCCATTTCTCCCTTCTCCGAAAAACCGAACTGAAGAAGACCTTGTGAAATCAAACAAAACCCAAACACCATGAAATCGACAGCAATGGAAATCAAGAACCATGGAGAGTCGAAACCATGAAACTGATCAAAAACCATAGAGAAATCTGGAAGAATTGAAGAACTGGAAGAAATCGTACCTAAAAGATCAATCGTGTGTGGAGGAACTGAGCCGCCTGCAAATTTTGTCAATGTTGATGAACTGGTCGCTCAATTTAATGATGTGAAGGTAATTAGGATTAGGGTTAAAAAGGTAAATTGATTTTCACAGCTAATAAGTTGAAATTGATAAGTTAGAATATTTTGACTTATCAAAAACTTCTTATTACCAGTTTGGTACCAGTATAAGCGTTTTTTTTCCATTCAAATACTAAAAACTGCTTATTATCAATATCAAGTTAATAAACACTTTAAATAAATAATCCCGAACACCTTATAAGTGTTTCCCCATTTAAATAATTCATGTAATAAGATTTTTGAAGGAGTTGTCTTGGTTGTTTTATGTGGTCATAATTACGACATTATTTTTACAAATAATTCTATATATATATATATATATATATATATATATATAAATTAAAAGTTGTTTTCCAAAATCATTTATTATATGATACAAAAAAATTCTTTTCCAAAAGGGAAGGCCGCACAAAATTAAGTTGGTCGTTTTCCAAAATAATTGAAATCAATAATTCCTTTAGAGATATATTAAAATTTAAGTAATTTGAGTTTCTATGCTCAATTCCCTCCTATTATTATTTTATATATAAAAAAATACTGATATCATCTTTATTGTTACTGGTTTATATGTTTCATCAATTCCAGCTATTTCTAGTGGCTTATCTGATTTAACATACATTGTTTAAACGAATACAAACATGAAACGGATCCAATATACGGTATAATATGTGCCTATCAAAGCAACCGTCCTCCCCTCTAATCTTCCATGCTTGTCACGGTCGTCGACTAACAGTGGACTGTCTATGTATTGTTAATCAACTCATTCAAATACATTACAAATGAATTATATATTAAACATTCAAACCCAACAGACATCTGTCGCGTGGTGTTCATAACGAAATACCTGTATTATTGATTGAAACTCTTAACAGTTTTTCAACAACATTAAGAAACACAAAACATGTAAGAGGGAGATGAGACGTCAATATAAAGGAACATGGATTGACAGAGGGATTTGTGGATCCAACAAGTGAGAAACAGGCTAAGGTGAGAGAAGTTGTTGGGATGTGAGAGGGTTTTAGACAGAGATGATACTTTAGAAAGAAAACAACTGTGAAACGTATTTTTTATATGGGGCGTCCTTGAGCATAAAAACTCAGATTTTCTGTTCGTATAATCCGACAAACCAATGTAAGAAAACGATTTTAAGATTCATTCTTGTAAAATAATGTTATGTTGACGTTCAAATCTACAATCTCTAAATCGTTAAGAGGTGAATCTTGTTTGACAAAAAAAAAGTCTAACTCTTAATGGTTCTAAAACCTCTGAATGATTTTGTATCATGGATCTTTTTTAACCATTAAGAGCCCTAATTTCATTGTACACAATTACCAAACAATTATATTTTATTTTATACTATATCATGAGAGTCTCTTAATCATTATGATCATTTAATCATTTAGCAATTGTCAAACAGCATCTAATTAAATTTGTGATTAAAATAATAATGCATTAAAACATTTAATATTTTTTAATTTAAGAATATATATGTAAATAATAAATGATAAATCTTTTTATTTAAAAATGCAATTAAAATATATATATATATATATATATATATATATATATATGTATATATATATATATATATATGAAAATGTTTAATCTATTTCGGATTATTATTGATTTCATATACCTTTCAAGGAGATATGAAACGACATTTTTGTCCTTCCTAGTAAAAATTAAAAAATATTCAAAATAATTTTTTAATTGAATATTAAATGGAGAATAAAAATAAAATGTACTAAAAAAACCAATATCGACTTAAGATTCGAATTTTCTAAAAGAAACAATAAAGATAAGAAATGCAAGACCATGAAAGGTACTTTTGTGGTTATAAATGTAAAATCAGGGTATTTTAGTAAATTACACCAATTCAAGAGAAGATGCTTCCTTTTGAAACCAAAAAAAAATTGTGAAGTGATTTTCAAATCTATCATTAATCACTCTTATAATTTAGGAGCCGTTAATGCTTATCCGGTAAGCGTTTATTATTAAGAGTCAATATTATAATTTTTTTTACAGGATAAGATTGTAGTACATCAAAATGGTATTGTATGCAACAATTTATCCGGGTAAGAGTCGTTACCCTCACTTACCGAGTAAGACTCTTCATCTTTATCATTGCTCTTAACAGACAAGATTTTTTACTATTGTCATGTTCATCAGGTAAGAAAGTAAGCACTTACCGGGTAAGCATTTAGTAAACGGCCCCTTAATCATTAATATTTCGATTTTTGTTTCAAGACATACACTTTCGAATGTAAAGATTACTAAATATGCTTAATGGAGAAGACAAATGGTTGGTTGTACAAAATAGACCTTCCTTTTTGAAATTGGGTGAGCATTTGGATTAATTCAGATCGAATTATTATTGCTTATGATATAAAATATACAGTTGTTGTCGAAACTGTACTGAGACCAAAAGTTAAGATGACGAGAAAAAGTATTAACCCCGTGAAATGGCTTAACTAGTAAAAATTTTGAGGAACCGTGAAATTGTGATAACCTTAAGAACTAGTGCATTGCAAGTACTATTTCATATGATTTTTTTTTCATCTAACTAAGATTTAGAATATTGATTGATGTATATTTGTTTTACAATATGTTTGTTTCACAATATGAATCTTTTTAGTCTCTTTGTGAAACAAAAATTACACGTAAAAAAGTTTCACATTGTAAACATATGCACATGAATACATTAAGCTATCCTAAGATGAAGAAAACAAATCATATATTACATCTCTCTCGCTCTCTCTCTCTCTCTCTCTCTCTCTCTCTCTCTCTCTCTGTATAAGAGTTTAATCATTTGAAAACTCTATATGGTGTGAGAATCGTGAGTACTTTTATCTTAAAGTATTGTTTCACGTGATCTTTTTCCATCTAATGCTAATATATTAATTAACATATATTTGTTTCACAATATGTTTATTTACATATATATTGTTATTTTTTTATTAACCTGGATATCCAACCTGTTATGCGAGCCGACTAATCCTAGGGTGACCACCTGCTTTGCAGATAGCCCGAAGTCACCGCATTTGAACCTCTGTGGCCACAAAGGGGATTTTTATTTCTCCTTGGATTTGAACATGGGACCTCCTGGTACTTTTGACCTTTGGAGCCAAGCTCAAACCAATCAGGCACAACCCTTGTGGTTTTATTTACATATATTCGGGTTCAAAATATGAAGTTTTTTTACGTGTATTTTTTGTTTCACAAACATGCCAAAAGATTTCATATTGTGAAACAAATACATCTAAAGAAATAAACATGGTGCATTGGTTTCAGGATTCTTACAATTTTTTGGATTCTCAAATGATTAGCCTCCTCTCTCTCTCTCTCTCTCCCCCCCTCTCTCTCTCTCTCTCTCTCTATATATATATATATATATATACATACATATACATAGGGAGGATCTACAAACTACTTTAAACGAATAAGAAACCAATTTTAAACAAGGTTGATTTAAAGGATGTTGGCATTGATTGAGGGTAATTAGGTAATTTTTTTGTTTTATCCTTCTTTTACGACTAAAAATGACCATTATAATGTATACATGACTCCATGATTTAAGGAATTTTAATTATATCAGTTTTTGTAAGTTTCTTAGTCATCAAGACAATGGAATAACAAAGATGGATGATCAACATGAACATAGTAGCAGTCAACATGCATGAACATGCACTCAATGTTCGTTAATGAACTATGTTCACATTGACAACTTGTTCATTGGTGAACATTGTTCACCAGTCACACGTACATACACATTTAGGTATGTGTTCACTAACGAACATATTCATATACGCCATATTTCATTGTGAACACTGTTCATAAGCTACTGATTCCATATATGACAAATGTTATGTATTGAAAACTTCATATATGACAATTGTTGATTAGTTCACACCATTCATAACTTACACATTCCATATTGACAATTGAACACTTTAAAGTGTTTTCATTTTATAGGCCTGTAGTTATTACTTGGTTAACACTAAATATTGGGTTGACAATTGAAGGAGTAATTACTGAATTCTTAAATCAATTTTGGGTTTCTAATACAAATATTTGTTTAACAATTCAAGGTGTAGTCAAAGCTTGATGTCAGTTTCGACGATGGATTAATTACCGAAAGATTTACTAATGATAAAAGAAATATCCCTAATCTTTTCCAAAATTATCCATTGTTCATGATTGTTCACATATGTTTATTAAACATCTTTTATTTATTTATTACAAAAATGGCCTGATGAATTTAATCCATAGATTACAAAGATTAAAAGTTAGGATTAGTTCATGTAGTTAACACCAATTATTCGGTTAACAATTCAACAAGCCCCTACACACACACACACACACACACACATATATATATATATAAAGAGAGAGAGAGAGAGAGAGAGAGAATCAAATGAGAATGATACATATTTTGAACACGAAAGCGGAAGAATCACATGTGATTTTTCACTAACATCACATTTAAAATCACATGTGATTCAGGCGACATTGCCCGATGACCTGAAGACGCAACCACAAGTCACCCGGGAACTTTTTTTGACTATGTGATTTTGCACTTGATTTGTCTGTTTTCATGTTCTTTCAAATAGGTATCATTCTCGTTTAATCCTCTCTCTCTCTCTCTCTCTCTCTCTCTCTCGCTATATATATAGGTTTAGGTTCAGGGAAAAACCATAGGAAAATGAAAAACTAAAGAACACTCTGCTAACCGTTTATGTAGACAGTATATACATGTGCATACAACTAATTTGTAAGCAATTCGTCTATTATGCACATGTGCATAGCATGCACACATTCATAAAACCCAAAAAATAGCTTCAATTACTTGTATGCACATGTGTATACCGTCCATATGAATGGTTACTATGGTATTCCTCAGTTTTTTGTTTTTTATGGGTTTTCCCTCAACCTTGCTCTCTGTATCAATTTACCTCATATATCATAGGGATGATGAAAAGAGATATTTCACATCCCAAGGGGCTATATTTGGAGATGTCGTTTATAGTACAAAACTTTCTATAAAAAATGGGAAACGACCTATCTTTGAGAGAGGTTTGAATTATTGATTTACGGCATTGAAATTAATTAATTAATGTTATGACAAAATCTAGAAATCAATCATTAATTCAATTTGAACATCTCCACAAGATAGACCTTAACACGAAACTAACGAGCAAGTAGCTTTTAAAACCTTTCAACCTCCTATTTTTATTATTTTAAAAGAAATTATTATAAAAATAAAAGATTTTGTATATATATTATTAATTTTCACTTAATGTTATAATGGTTGTATCCTTGAAAGGATTTTACGATACAACGCTTACTTTGTATTGGACTATGTTTATTGATTAGTTATGAGTTTGTTTTATAAAGTTCAAACATATTAATAAGTAAGGGTTGGGTTTCGATGAGAAGCATAGAAAGAAGCGTAAGAAGAAATCTCTACTCTTGGATGCACATTAGAATGAGATAGACTAGATCAATCCTTGTATCAAGCGTGATTTATGGATGGGTTTGAGATTAAAGGTGATCAAAGATCCAGATCCCTTCTTACGCTTCTTACCTTAACTCTCATTCTCACACGATCCTTCGCCTAATGAGTAATACATATGTAATAATAAATGATAGATATTGCATGAATATCGTTGCATGTGAATATATCTGTGCCCAAAATTTTGAAAACCTATTGTTAAAAATTCGAATATATATAGCCATAGATTCATTTGAGAAGTGGTAAATATTTGAGAAGTAGAGAAGTGATTTTAGTCTTTCATCTGGTCAAGGTTTGCAGCTTTTACCAATGAAGCACGGATAATTCCTTGCATAATATACAAAAAAATAGAGGGGTAGTTTTGTAACTTTAACCAATAGACAGTTCATATGTGAACACGTATAATCTTATAATACACTATAGATGTAACTGAAGATCTATAAAATTTGGG
This sequence comes from Cynara cardunculus var. scolymus, assembly GCF_001531365.2. Lineage (NCBI taxonomy): Eukaryota > Viridiplantae > Streptophyta > Magnoliopsida > Asterales > Asteraceae > Cynara > Cynara cardunculus. The sequence goes on from NC_037530.1 coordinate 31,051,819, forward strand.
TGTCGAAAAAAGTATGGTTGGACTTGGACTTGAAGGGTATTATTTGAGAAGAAAATGACAAAAAAGCCCATCCCTTCAACCACAAAGTGGTCCTATTCCATTAATACAATTTGATGCCCCAATTCTTATCCTTCACTACCCTTCCCTTCCCTTCCCTTCCCCTCCTACTTTTCTCATTCTCTCCTCTCCAATTCCAATTCCAAATTCAACTTCAATTTCAATTTCAACTTCTTCAACCATCAGCAATTAAAGCACAAGGTACAGCAATTAAAGCACAAGGTACAATCATGTCATCATCAAAAGCCTGGAGCAAAGAAGAAGATAAGGCCTTTGAGAATGCCATTGCCAACCACTGGAATCAGGATTCCAAAGAACAATGGGATACAATTGCTTCACTTGTCCCCACCAAGACCATTCCAGAGTTGAAACAACATTACCAATTACTCACTGAAGATGTTGATGACATTGAGGCCGGACTCATTCCGATTCCCAAGTATCTCGGAGAGGAATCGTCTTCCTCTTCCACCAAAGACAACCAGAACCACCATGGATCCAATTCAAACCGACGTTCCTCCTCTTGCAATTACGCCAACGGCTTCTCCGCCTTCGGTCACGACTCCAATCCCGCCGGAAAAGGGAATTCCAGGGCCGAACAAGAACGCCGGAAAGGGATTCCATGGACAGAAGAAGAGCATAGGTATGTCACTACTTTCTTCTATCCTGATTTACCTACGACTCTTGAACCACGTGTAGGTACCATATGCAACAGAAGTTGTACATTTGAATCTAGAGAAAAACCCCAAAATGTTTCCATTTCCAGTTTTGAGAATGGATTCATTTATTATTTTAATGGTACAAGTACCACGTTTTTCTGATAATGAAATCATTACAGAATTTATGAGTAGGCAGTACAACTTGTGGTTGATTGACCATTGGGAAATGCACCAATTATTGTTGCAACACCATCGTACAACTCCTGTTGCATAGTTTACAATGTGTAGGACTATTTCTGAACCAAATAACAAATCTAGGGGCAAAGCATGGTACAACTTCTAATGCATGGCGTACATATGCAGGTTGTTTTTGCTGGGATTAGACAAGTTCGGGAAAGGAGACTGGAGAAGCATTTCAAGAAACTATGTGATTTCAAGAACCCCTACACAGGTGGCTAGCCATGCCCAGAAATACTTCATCCGTCTCAACTCGATGAACCGAGATAGACGGCGAACCAGCATTCACGACATCACTAGTGTCAATAATGGTGACGTTTCTTCGCACCAAATCCCAATTACGGGTCAATCGGGAGGCACGAACCCATCAAATGGATCCACGGTTGGTGCACCCATGAAACATAGGCCACACCAGCCGAGTATGCCACCGGGTATGGGTATGTATGGAGCACCTATGGGCCATCCGGTTGCTGCCGCTCCAGGCCATATGCCGTCAGCGGTTGGGACTCCGGTGATGCTGCCACACAGCCACCATCCACCATACGTTATGCCGGTGGCGTACCCAATGGCCCCACCACCAACAATGCATCAATAAACCCTAAATCCATCAAGTTTTTTTTTCCTTTATGCAATAATTCTATTAATGATAGTGTTAGCATTTTGACAATGCAGTGCCCTTGATGAGCTTTTCTTTCACAAGAAATGGGATTGTGAAAGGTTCATTGCAAGGACAAAAAGTAGGACCACAGCCACTTTTTAATGATCAATTTCTGTTGGTTAAAGAATTTTTTCACCAACTGTTGTACATTTTCTCAGTCTCACAATCATTTACAAGAATAATGCTATAATGATGTGTACCTTTTGCAATAAAAGTTGTACCTTGCTAGCACATTGAATCTTCAACATGGCACTTGATTGAAGAGGGGACAGGCAAGATATACAAAGCAATCTAATTGGTGGTTTCTCTTCCAACTTTCTGAGGTCCAAAATGTGACACAGAGATGGGTGATTGCCAAAGTTAAGCTGTCAAACATCATTGTCTGTGGATGTCAAAAAGATGAGAAAAACAAAAAGCATCATAATATCTTCAAAACTAAATATTAGTCATAATCCCCTCAGAAGGAAAAAAAACACTATTGCTACAAAGATAGTACAAAACGAGGGTGACGGTTTAGAACCATAACGATGCTTTTCTATGCCCTTTCGAATTTAGTCGAAGCTGCTCAGAGAGGATGTAATGTAAAAACTTTTTTCGTCCCACTTTCCACCATTGTGGTACCACAAATCGGCGCCTTTTCTTCCTTTCTGCAAGGTGAAGATTAGGAAACAGACTGTCAAGATTTCACTATAGATGTTTCCACACACCCTTTAAGAGAGATTCGGACCAATCACAAATTTAATATAATATTAGGGCTTCAATAGTCATATCATTTTCTGTCATTCTCTGCTCTATGGATCTCATTTTCATTTTTCCTCAGCATGCAGAAATGGAATCTTTTGACCCCATATAAATGGGACCCAGAAAATAAACCAAACAAACCAAGTATATCCCACCTGGAGGTGGGGTCTGGGGAGGGTAAGATGTACGCACACCAGACCTCTACTCGAAAGAGTAGAGGACTATTCCCGTGAACACCCTCAGATTCTGAATAAATGGGACCCAGAAAATGAAAAATCTTAAATGGGCTTGTAGATGAAGAATTGGATAAAGGTGTTATCTAGTATATTAATGTGACCATGGATTTTCACGGGAATTGCTAGAATATCTCCTATTTCCCATTTTCTCATGTCAATGTCCAGTTTAGACTTGAAAGACCCCTTTGAACTTTGAAGTGCTCAGCTCCACATATTACCGAAAATACCTCAAACGATTCAAGAATATGATGCAACTGAATATCATGACTGTAATTAAGGTCAATAACATCTTTATATAATAATCTATAATTTTGTGCAAGTTGGTTCTAGAAAAATATTTTTATTTGATAGCTCAAATAATTGAAAGATATTCAGGTATGGGGCAGAAGATAACGATGAACTCACTTATTTCCTGGCATGCAAATGATCCCCATCGTGACTGCAGGTCTGAAAAGACGGATCCAAGAGTAGGCCAAAATTGGTTCTGGATCATCAAGACATCGAGCACGGTCTGCAATCCGGATCTGGAAGGTACAACGTTCTCCAACATGCTTTCAGGGCTTTCACCAAGCAAGACCTTCAACACAAAAAAAAACTATGTTACAGGAACTCCCTCAATGTATGCAATAAAATAACAGCAACCAGCTTCATGAGTCTCTATTCCATGTGCCATTTTCTGCAAGCAATCTTGCGTAGACCTACTAATAGACTTGCAGAAGCTGGTTTTGTAGCTGAACGTTCAAACAGATTAGTTGACAGGCAAACATCATACACACATGTAGATATCCTTTCAGGAATAAATGACAACAAATCAGGACAATTTGACCAATGATAAAGGGTGAAGAGGACAAAGAACTGGAAGAAGACACAAGAATGAACGATGGTAGAGAAGGGAAAACTTGATTACATATAAATCATATCATGAAACATTTGGAGATGTTTTGATACACAGATTTCAAGACAAATTTGATAGATCCCCTCCCATAATTAGAGCCCGCTTTTCATTTCAAACATTCAAAACTAGTGGTTTTCAATGATGTTTCTTGATTATTAGATCAAGTGCTTTCTATTGTAATGCTCTTTCTATACATCATTCGGTATCAATTAAAAATAGTTGAACTAACAGTCGAAGTATTGTTTTGTGATTAATTTGGTTCTTGGAAAAAAAATCTCACTGTCTGGAATGAAAAAAAAATGTTCAGACAGAAGACAAATTTGTGGGAACTTTATAGGCAAAGATGCTACACATCTCCATCAGTCGTTTCTGACATATATAACCCTGCTATGGATGTCAACAATGAACAATCAGAAATTTTTCTAACAGAAGAGGCAGAGCCAACTAGTATAATTTTCCATCTCAACACCACTTAAAAGTTCACAGAGATGACAAGTCCGAGAAATCATTCTTCCTACTCTCATGAGAGTGGAAGCCCAACAAATACGAAGAGAACTCAATGCCTTGAATCATATCAAGGAAAATTATAAGTGCATGCATATAAAAATCCAAGAAACTAATATCAACCTTGATTACTGCTGTAGCTGATGATGATATTGAACGGAGATTGTAGCTGCAAAAAGTATATGTATATATATCACAAAAATATATCTTGATCAAGAAAAACCTGGTAAACACATGGAAAAATGTGAATAACAAACCCGCCCTCAAGGATAACGAGCAACTTTCCACTAGATAAAGAACTCAGCATTTTTGTCATCTGTGCATAACCAGCAGGTGTCACCTGCAAAATATAAGCCTCTTAAAGTTAGAGTTAGTACTGTGAAGAAAACAACCCACCCACCCACCCATCCCATAGAGGAGTTATATGAAAAAGCATAAGTCATCCTTTAATCATCATAACCACTGGCATTGATTCATCGTAACTAACATTGTAAGATGTGAAGATCCCATCCTCTACCTCTTCCAATACCAAGAAGCCACAAGTAGGTGTGTCATATTATTGAAGCTAACATGGCATATTAATACATTAAAAGATGGATGAGAAGCTTACATCACAGCATCCAAGGGGATCACCCCTTGCAGCATCAAATCCAGCTGAAATGATTGTGATATCAGGAGCAAACTCATAAGCTGCAATCCAGTGAATTCTCAAAATAAGAACATGAAGACACAACAACTAGACAATCAGAAGCATTACACGTAGCCTGGAACAGAAATCTGCACAAATTAACATTCAGCCTTGTTGACGACAGCACAACTCGCACTTCATCAATGGGGAATACGATAAGCCAACAGTGAATTGAAGACAAAGAAACAGATTCTAACATGATCTACAGATTAGACATGCAACCAGCAACTAATAGTGCAACACCTTACAAAACGAAAATTTTCAGTTTCACTTCATTGTCTGAGATTGCAAGAACACATCTATACTATATTATAAAGAATTTGACGAAAACTCTTAAAAACAACTTTTTATGCATAAAATGTTGTTTATTGATGCATATTATTTAATCTATACTATATTATAAAGCATTTGACAAAAACTCTTAAAAACAATTTTGTATGCATAAAATACAGTTTATTGATGCATATTACTTGAAATTCTATATTACAAGTAGAATGTGCATGAGTACATCTTATTAAAGCTCCATGTTTGAATTCGTGTAACTAACTATTGATAAACATAATCAAATACATGATAAACATCATTTTAAATATAAAAAATCTAAAATATAATTAAGATAATCATCTAGTTCTAACATAATACTTAATTATTATCTTTAAAAAATTATTTAATTAAACCATAAATAAATTAGTTCATTTTTAAACTTCAATTAAATTATAACAAAAAATTGAATTAAAGAAATTACACAAAAACAAGAACTTTTAAATAGTTAATTTGATACTAATATCGATTATTTTTTCAAAATTTTATAATATCTTCAATTTCATATTTCATTCAAAAATAAAAACATTTACTTTTTCTCAAAACCACATAAAATCGCATTATGACATCGATAGACACAAAATATAAAACGAAATATTAAAATACATCTCGCTGCATAGCGCGAGTACCCTTCTAGTAAACATTAAACAGATGAGCTACAAATTTATCAAAGAGAAAAGAAACAAAGAGAGGAACAAAACAATAAGAAAAGGAAACAAGGTAAGAAATAACCTATTGGAAGCACGATATGCTCAAATGCAAAAATATAATCATTATCTCCAACTCCTCCCCGACTCCATGGAACATTTACACAGAATCCTTCTCCACCCATGGAGCCAACCTGACAGAACAATATTACACCACTGTTAGTCAATACCAGGGAAGAATTTTATTAAACCTGTCACATAGAAAATCACTACAGAAAGACATAGCTCCAACCTAAACAACTCATGCAGAATAAACCAATGAATCAAGCCAGAAGCAAGGACCACACCAAAGTAGTTACACTGCCCTTCTAAAGAATGTGTAAAAACTTAAATATGTGACTTTCTTTTAGATATAGAAGCTCTGCCTTAGTCTACATTACATAAACATCATAAAATATTAGATTTTGTCAGAACAGACTCCAGCACATGATTACCTGGATCACCCACTACTTTGGTTGCTGGAAAGGTGTAATTAGCATTATATTGATGTTAAAATTTCTTAACACATTCCAAATTTCCATTTGTAAGACCATATCTAATCCATAGTAATGATGTAAATGGCATTTGAACATCCTGTGCAGGGTGAATCTATCAGTGCACATTTGTGATCCTATAATGGCATTGTTGTTAAACATGTATGCCAGCAACAAAGATCAAGAAGATAAAAGAAGAAACTGAGGATCATTGTTAAGTTCCCAAAAAATGCTCACGAGGGCCACATTTTCTGGTAACCATGTTTCAGCCCTTTTATTCCATTCACATAGTGTTCCATGAAGCGTTATTTAAATTAAACATCCACCTTCCTATGTCAAAGAATGAAATAGAAAGAAACAGGTACCTCATTGGCAGCACCAGTACCAGGGTAGAATCTTCCACCTTCATGTCTATGCAAGGATATATACAAGACCTACAATCCAATCCGTATCATCAGAAACAGACATTGCAATCTACAGTAAGCTCATAGCAGTTTTACAAATTAGAGTCTTGAAGCCCATGCAACTGAAATCAAACATCAATAGTCACGACAGCAAAAGTCTGGTGAAGATAATACAATAGCATAAATGACAAGATTTATGCAAAGAGTCAAGGACAATTCGCGTTCAGAAAGGCAACCACAGACGAAACATTTTAGCAATTAGCTAATGGAGCTGTTGAATGCCACATGTACACACACCATTTCTTTAACTGGAATCTAGGGAAAACAAATGATATATTAAAAGGGTGACTACCGAGCAGGCGGTTGGTTTCATATGGTCATAACGCACATATACTGATCACATGGCTGGTACTCCAAGATAGAGAAAAACAAAACATGGTGAGCACAGTCCATATAGTTTCAAGACAAGGAGTGGAATCATAAAATATCATAAAAGAAAGAAATTGCTCATCAGTCTCATTCACTACTTGAGGACTCCTTTACAAATTTCTTATAACATTCAGTAATTAAAGTTCAGCACATAGACTTCATGCTGTTGAAACAGAAGCTATCACTGACACAACTTCTAAGCAAGTTTACTATATGATGCTGCAAAAAGTTTCAATAGCTTTCACCTTATTCATAGGATTACATAGTGTTGACATACAAATACAACTGCTACTGTGATTAATTACTGCCATCACTATTGCTGCTTTTCTTGTTCTATAGTTGAACCAAGATTAGCTTACTCCACAGCCGAACTATCAGGCAATAAGATCAGCAACGTGACATCTGACAGCCTGACAACACTCGTGGCCTGTTTTTATTAAAATATGAGAGTCTTTAGTCAATCCTAAGACCCTTTGGTTTTCCATAGTTCACTGACAATTAAGTTTCTCGAGCTCAAGATGAATTTGATTCCATAATTCCTAATAACATGGTCCTTTGGCTACTAGCAAATATACCCCACAAACCACCCAAACAAATAATACAATAACAAAAACAAGAAAAAGAAAATAACGCAGAGCACAAAGTCAGACACCAAAGAAGCTGATTTATTTTTGTCCACCTCCATTGCGGAAATAAAGAATGACATTTTTTAAACAGAGCAATACAAAGACTTCATCTTTGTCACACCCTAGAAAAAATTTAGCTTGAGGAGCCAACCAGTCAAAAATTTAATCATATTGAGAAAATAAATTACAGAGGCTAAATATAACTGGCAGGAGCTGCATAGAAATAACACTGCAGCATGTTAAACCATGCCATATTGCAATAAAGTGGTGATGCATGATACCATCCTAAGCAACCATCCAGATCAAGAATCATTTATCGTTTGCTATTAAGGAGTGGTAGCAATCATCGAACCATATAGAATTTGAATATATGATCAGACATAAATGCTAACCACCAATTCCTTTCCTTCTTTCCTCTCTCTACTTCTTAAGATTGGTGTCCCTTAACCACAAGGGTGGTGCCCGATTGGTTTGAGCTTGGGCTCTGTGATCAGAGGGACAGAGAGAAGAAGTATTCTTATTTACTGAATGAATAATTACAAAGGAGAGGCGTGTATATATATAGGCACAAATAAGAAACCCAAACCCAAATAAGCAAAGGCCCGTACGGCCCAACAGAAACCCTAAACAGACATAATATTTACAATATATTCTAACACTCCCCCTCAAGCTGGAGCATAGATATTGATCATGCCCAGCTTGCTACAAATATAAGTGATTCGACTCCCGGGTAGTACTTTTGTGAAGACATCGGCTAATTGATCCCTGGTTCGAATATG
>NC_037530.1:31063184-31078603 GCF_001531365.2 Cynara cardunculus var. scolymus
TGACCTCCTCTAAAGCTCCCTCGAGAACCTCCGCGAGGTCCTCCTCGGAAGCCACCTCGGTATCCACCTCGACTGACCAAGGCAGCATGATGATCGGGAGGCTGAGCAGACTGAAAGTCCTCATTTCTAAGGACCCGAGCGAATGTCTCTTGAAGAGAAGGGATCGTTGATTCGTTCAAGAACAGTGATCTGATGGAATCAAATTCTGGTAGTAGACCACTCAGAAAGCTTATGACAGCAATTTGCTCCCTTTGAGTCTGCATAGCTTTCACATCAGTGCTCAAAGGAAGGAGAGAATTCATCTCCTCATAAACCTTCTTGAACTCCATGGCATAGGTCATAAGAGAACGATCCTGTTGTTCCCCACGATGAAATGCCTTACAGACACTGTAAATTCGTGAAATGTTGTTTTGCCCAGAATACAGGAAGTCAAGATAATCTATTAACTCCTTCACATACTCACAATGACTGACCAAAGTTGAGACCGAAGGCTCAATAGAGTTAATAATCTGCAAGAACATACGAGCATCTTGTTGTAACCAAAGGTCACGATTACCGTCAGTAGAAGGGTCAGAATCTAGATGAGAAGCCATTCCCATACTTCGGACATACAGACGGACCATTTTGATCCATTCAAAGTAATTAGTACCGTTAAGTTTATTATCGGTAACTCTACCACTCGTCGGGATCAATTCAGGTATACGAACACTGCCAGACGACTTGTCATCGAACGACTTGTCTCCATCTTTAGCCATCGGAGATGGAGCGGATGAAGATGGCGACCTTCAAGAAACAAGAAACAGAAGTTGGGATGATGCCGGCGGCGGCTGGCGACACGTGGGGTGGCGGACAGCGACTGGAAAACACCGGGTTGGTCGTCTGAGTCAGCGGCGGCGGTGCAGCGGCAGCGGCAGATTCCGGCGAGCAGAGGCGGCAGCGGCAGATTCCGGCGAGCAGAGGCGGCAGCGGCAGATTCCGGCGAGCAGAGGCGGCAGCGGCAGATTCCGGCGAAGTCGGCTAGGGTTCCGGTGACGACGGCAGGAGGTTTTCAGAGTGGCTCTGATACCATGTGATCAGAGGGACAGAGAGAAGAAGTATTCTTATTTACTTAATGAATAATTACAAAGGAGAGGCGTGTATATATATAGACACAAATAAGAAACCCAAACCCAAATAAGCAAAGGCCCGTACGGCCCAACAGAAACCCTAAACAGACATAATATTTACAATATATTCTAACAGGCTCCAAAGGTCAAAAGTGCCTGGAGGTCCCAGGTTCGAATCCAAGGAGGAATAAAAATCCCCTTGTGGCCACGGAGGTTCAAATGCGGTGACTCTGGGCTACCCGTGAAGCGGGTGGTCACCCAGGGATTAGTTAGCTTGCATAGCGGGTTGGATATCCAGGTTAATCAAAAAAAAAATATTGGTGTCCCGTGATTTAAAATAAAATAAGCAAGTATGTCATTTTATATTTTTGCCTAGACTAGGTTTTATATGGAGGAGAAACCATGGTTTTCTCCATCGTCTCTTGCAATACAACTCCATGCTTTTCATTATAATCAAATATTAACATCAACAAGCTGCAGAAAGCAATATCAAAGATTGCATGGATCACCGCTTTGTTCTGTTCAAATATTTCTTGAGTGCCATTTCCATGATGTACGTCCTGCAAAGATATGGGATAGATAATTAGAAGTCATGGCTATACATCAGTTTCATCAAGTACAATCAATCTAGTATGCTTAAAGCATCTGCTCCTCATAGAAAGTCTTCTAAAACTGTTCAATGAAAAACTGAAGAAGCTATCAACATTACCCAATCAACAATTAAGACCTTCTTTGCTCCGGCAACCTGTGCTGCTGATGCAGCAACTGCTGCATTGTTGTGCAGGCAGAATCCCATTGCTTGTTTTACACCAGCATGATGACCAGGAGGACGGACCTGACCCATCACACACACAGAGATTAATGAAACCGGTAGAGGTGAATTATAGTGACCGCAGGGTTCAAAATTTATTTTACCAGAGCAAACCCGTTTTTAGCACGCCCAGAATATATTGCTGAAGCAAGATCAGCACATAAACCTGCTGCAAGCCTGGCAGCAAGTGCTGAATCTTTGTTTGCGTAAGTGTCAGGAGTGAAATAACTGCCAGTCGAACAATTGTTACCAATATAATGTTGATAACGACACCACTCTGCCTAGATTTGGTGTTTATGATTGCAAGAACCATGCAAATATGAGATATGCACCTATGCCATCGTTAAGAAATGACAAGGAGCAATAAAAAAATGCTGAGGATATTAGTCATCCGCTATTCAACATACCTTGCAACACATTGGCTTGTAAGTTCAACAGATTCAATATTTTCATCAGAGTGAACCTGAAACAAATATCATAATAATATGAGGTCAATAGCTTTAGTTAAACCATAGATACTGTTTATACATCTGTAGCACCTATATAGGTCACAACGAGAAGCAATTCCATATATTAGTGTCAAGTGAGCCAACAGATCAGGCTCAAGTTAGTAACATAAAATATTCATTTATAATATACGGTCAGCTTATACTTATATTGGTCCTAGGAAAAGAATGATATGGCAATAAAGATGAAAGTAGAAAATCAAGATTGCAACTAAATCCATTGCATTTCATGCAACAGACGATCAGTTACAAGCGGGCTTTAATCTAATAAGGGAACGCTTACCATCTGGAGTTCTTCTCGTGTAATTTCTCTTGCTGTAATCGGATGGCATCTTCCAGGAAATATACCTGCAGGTTACAGATGAGAAAGAATCAAGGATTGAACAGACCAGCACAGCAGAAAGGAAGAGAGAGAGATAAATAGAATTGGGGATCCAAGCAACATAACAAAGAAGAAAGACAAGGCAGTTAAGTCACACACCTGCAGTTGCGAGGCTGGCAGCAATGGCACGAAGACGGTCTGGTCTTTCTGGATGTGGAAGAGACTTCCTTTCAACCTACAATATAACAATCGAGCAAGGATATCCAATCATAAATTGCAGGATCTAGCTAGAACAATCTAACTAACAGAATCCAGGCAAGCACACAAAAACAGTCTTTATAAAAACAGAAAAACCTGTTCACCTCCTGTAGTAAAAAATTAATACATGCTTCTTTCTTCAATCATGTATCATATATAAACCTGGTAAATTAACTTATTTTTCTAATACAAAATGGTGTTCTAGCCTCTATTTTGCATTTACACTCAAAAAATCTGAAACAAGTTCCATAGATTTGTCATATTCTCCTTTCTCAAAGATCCAGTTTCCCGTTACATTTTCTCTGTCCCACCCAGGTTCTACATCAACATGATGACTTTTTAGTTCTCCAGCAATCTTCCTCCAAAACGAGCCTGATCTTATGCATCGAACTCATAAGATTTTGTTCGACTTTCGTTCTTAAAGGTGCTTGGCAAATGCAAAATCCACCAAGAGGTATCCATCAAATTACAATAGTTGGTCCAGCAGTTCGCTTAAAATTTTCTAGTCTGGCTATCCTTTCGAATCTTCCATCAGGATAGTGGCAACTATACAGAAACAAATAACAGGCATTTTGCATTGAATTAGGACCAGTAATTCCTCTTCAAAAACATTTCTTCTCAACCAACTTAGGAAAGGTTCTAATAAATCTCGCACTGAGACAACATCCATATGCATCTTGTGAAGCCATATGCCGTAGTGTTTAGCTAACATCCAGGTCAATCTCCCCTTTGTTGTAAATTGGCTATTTGGCTCTACCTGATAGCTATCACAATGGTTTCTACACCTTACATCAGAACATAGTGCTTCGAACCTGTTTTCATTTTGCCAAAGTGGCAAATACTTGATCAATCTCACCAAATTGAAAATTAGAACCATCTAAGGAAGTTCTTGAAAGATCCAACATGCTTTTAAAACTAGACTTATTTTCATCCATAAATGGTTTATTATGCAGACAGTACATGCGATCTTTATCCTGTACATGTTCTCCAGGTTTTCATTGGGAGAGGGGAATGTACTACATGCAATGTAGTTCTTTGGTTAAGGGGAACTCATCAAGTCATGTATTCTCAGATGTTTTCACATAAGTCTTATATCACATTGGCATATTCTACTGACGCTTATCATTTGCGATTACTTAGATACCCACCACATAAGTTATGAACTTATCCCCTATATTGTTACAAATGTAATATTTTAACTGTGACAAGTGACCACCATATCCTAACCTATCACTCAATTTCACTATCATAGTCCAAGAATAGTCAAATTTGAAGGAATACCACACAACAGATTCCAAAAAAATGATGACATTAAACATCTAATTACATAAGTATTAAGAAAATGAAAAATGATGAAGGATGAGATATTAGTTTTTGGTTCACAAGAATTTATAAAGATTGGGATATTGGGAAGGCATCTTACTTCGGAGTGAAGCAACATTCTGTCATCAAAACCCACTGCTGTCGATTTATGTGGGGCTGAAGTCCGTGAGCAAGAAGCTACATTGATAGACCAAAACAATCATAAAAATGAAAGCATTGAGAAGAAAAAGGAAGACGAAAAACCATCAACAATCAACATCAATGTGGTTGGTACTCTGTCCAATTATGTAATTTTATATCAGCTAGAATAATATCATCTAATAACACTTCTGATTTCTTTATTCATCATTTTTTTCTCTTTTTGTTAAAGTATTCTCTTTTTGCATGATATCAAGAAATGAAAGATTAACTTGATGTGGGAAGTGATTTTAGATGATGAGGTGCTAAATTGATATCAAAACAAATATAGGCAGCCAGGTCATTTGTGTCTCCAGAATGGGCTCACTACAAAAAAGCCTATGCACAAAAGAAGCCACCACGGTTTGCCACCACTTAAACTGCCGACTTCCAGTTTGAAAACATAGCATTCCTCTCCAGCAACATGCAAACAGTGAAAGGAGGAATATGCTTCAGACCCTTCTGCTTTGAACTAAACATAAAAAGCAACATCATAACCTTAGAATACTCAAATCTAAAATAGCATGCATCATACTCGAGAAGTTGGCAGGACCGATTTCCAAGTTTAGTTAGGTTTAAAGATTAATGGATATTAAATGGAATATTATATGTACTAACATGACAATGGATACAGCTCATGGACCCAACAGATTTTTGAAGGGCGTTCATGCTAGTAGTTGGTAGGAAGTTATGAAATAAGAGATCAATGAGAACAATTTCCTTTTTTGGTTCCAAAAGCCTTCTTTCTAAAATCAAATAATGTGGATTAGTTTGAACAGTATATTTCTAAAACATTTTTTCAGCATTATTCTTCGTGTGATTACCGTCACTATTAAGGTTGACTTCCCTCTTCACTCCATGCTTCTGCAAATGTGATTTGTTAAACTTATAGATTTTCAGAGCATAAATTATCATTGCATAGTTACTATTTAATAGTGAAGATGACAAAATCACATGATTAGGGTCACCTGAATTATATCACAATGTTACTACAAAGTCTCCTATGATGTCCAATTGGATAAGAATTAGGGATTCACTTAATCAGGGTTTGTAAGTAATAACTGGGGATTTATGGTAGTTTGATTGATTCATGTTTTATTTATTATCAATGTACTTTAGTCCCTTGCCCATTTTATTAACCCCTAAACCTAATTAGGGATTTCATTCTATATAGCTTGACGTTATCCCCACATTTCAATTCAACAATTGAATATATTTCGAGTGAGCAAGAGTGCTCTTCACATAATTGATTGTGCGATGCACACAATCTGCAGGTTAGATGTCCTGGTTGAGATAGTTAGGAGGTCTCAAGGATTTTAGGTCTGAAACTCAGAATCCTAATTCTCTTTTAATTTCTATAGTCAAATCTTAGTGTTTTAATTCTTTGTCCTATATAGGTTGGTCTAAGAGCTCAAAATTCTAAACCTTTACACTGAAAACAACAAAGAAGATGCTCAGTTATGTTACCTTGCTTGAGGAAGCAAGATGATTTTATCAACATGCTATCATTTGGCCTTGTTTTAATGATGTCGGAAAATTTCTATTAGAGACACCTATGTGTCATATTTTATCTGATTAAGGCATCCTCCAATAGAGGTATGATTTAATGGAGTCCCACAAAACATTGATAGGACCTAACAGCAGGAGGCATGTTCAAATATTTGGTTACTCCCCAGCACCTAATTAAGCATCTAGATAGTTCATTATGGGCTGCCAGAATTGCTCCCACCTTAGAGATCATATAATTAGTCAACGCATATATTGACATGATATGCAACAAGACAGCTCAAGACGAGGAGCAAAACAAGAAATATGAAAAATTCCAGATTAGGATCCAGTTAAGCCTTCCTAGATAATATCAAACGAGTATGGAAGGCAGAAAGAATATGGAAATCATTTGGTCACATCAAAGCATATTTTAAGCATAGGCATGAAAAAGAGTAACCCTGACTAGGAAGGATACACTTTCTGCAAGCCAGGGGTCTTCAAGGAGACAGCTGCACTATTCTCCTAGATAGAGGATAAGTCTGAGCACATCCCACACCCAAGCCATCCTCCAAGTGGGATATATTGGGCTGTTTGGTTTGGTTTTTGACTAGGAAGGATACAAGTAGCACAAGTATAAAAAGAGAGTAACCCCAATAGAGACTATTCAACTAACAAGGCAGCGCCATGCAAGAAGAAATAAATGATGATAGTTTCCGAGACTAATCAAACAAACAAAAAAGTAAAAATATTTTTAGTTAATTGTACATAGACCTCTCATGTAACACTAATATGGAGAAGCAAAAAAATTATAATAGACTATCTTTTACACCTTCTAATTCGCCATCTCGTTCCGATGATATGTTCAGAATAGAATCTGCTTCCTGTGAAGGCAATGCAAGAAAGCCATGCCTAAGGATTCCAGATTCTTTATGCTCTCCACATATCTGCATATAAAAGTTTTAGCAAATTATTGACAAGCATCCCACTCAAATCATGGATATCCAAAACATGTTGGAAACCAAACTGCTGGAGCATGAAAGATATAATGCGTCTTGGGTTAGATTAACATATGGTACTAAAAAAATGAAAAGATGAGTGCATTATGAAAGGAGTTGACATGACCATACATGGCAATAGATAGCATCATCAACATTAACCATTGTACAGTTAACGCAAAACCATTTGACAACCGGTATATGTTTTTCTAAAGGCTCCCAATCGCTGTCATCTTCATCATCGAAATCACCTTCTTTGCTATATATATCCTGAAGGGTCATGTCTTCATGCTGCCTCGAATACTTCTGCAGTTAAAGCTTAACGTAAAATATGTATTTCAAGTCATTTAGAATAGCAAGGAACACCTTAGATAACACCATTAATAGGTAATGATATCTAAATTCAGAAATCCACTAATTACAACATCCAAAGTTGATCCACTGTCCAAAAAACTGTCCACGTTTCACAATGGGAAGTCAAAAATAAAGTAACTACCCAAACTCAAACCAGAAATCAAATATCACCTTCTTACTAATGTTTATTTATGTTAGTACTTTTATGTAGTTCAATGTAGTTATTAAAAAGTGGGCTAGAATTCAGAATTAAAAGTGGACCCAAATAAACATTAACAATGGAGCTAAATGCACCAACTCTTGCAGTCTATTCCATTAGCAATGGAGCATAAAATCGCAAAGTTTTAGAGTCTACAGGAATCTCCTGAGACAATGTCAAGAGGGAATGAATTCCTATGGAAAGTATAAGCTACAAAAAGTGGCTTGCCCATGCTGTTAATCCAACCGCTATAACGGTGCCGTAGCGGTTAGCGGTCATGAGGAAAACAGCGGTGGTCAAATAGCGGTCCCGTGATTAGCAGTGACAGCTAAACAACCTTATTTTGAACACTCAATAGCAGCCGCATAACCGCTACTTGTAGATGGGTTTTTTGGCATCAAGCAACTATTTTTTGGGCTTTTATTTTGGAGTTTGGACGTAGTCTAGGTTTTATTTTAAGCGAAGAATATTAAGACTTAGTCGGTCAATGATTTAGCAATTTGTTTGGGTAAAACTTGACTTGTTTTGAGTTTATGTTTTGACGTTGAAATTATTATTTTTATTGAATACATCTAATATGTTAAGTTATGAATATATATATATATAATCCTAATTACTATATAAATCACTACTTTTGGGCAGCTATACCACCATTTTACCATCACGATAACCGTTATTTGAAATCACAGTCCTGACTGCGATTTCATATTTTGTAACAGTATAGTGACTCACAGTGTAGTATAAAGAGCAAATATATCTAAAAGAAAGAATTCCAAACTGCAAGTCTCACTTACTTTGCTTGTCATTCCATCAGTTGATATTCCAGAAACATCCCCAGAACCTTCATAGTCATGGCATGTACTTGCAATGATTCCACCAGATCCCAAGTTTCCCTGCCTTCCATTAAAGCCCTGTTCGAGAGTTGGGTCGTTTGGATCATGAATGTTGGTCTCCGCCTCCCCATTTGCTAAGCGGCTGATTTGCATGGCATTCGAGGACGCTTTGTGGTCAGAGTGACAGCCCTCTAACACAATCATTCCTTCATTAAGAATGCACAAATCAGTGATTATGTCCTAAAAGAAAGTAAACATGCCAAATATTTCATGTCATAATCAGAAGGCTGATAGAAAAATGGACACTCCTTGTTGTAAGACAAGATAAAATTCATAGTATCACACAAACTTGACACTTTCTGCAGGTACACAACAGCAATGTTTAGTGGTACACAGGTTTGAAGCTCAAGAAAGAGCAGTGTCAGACCCATTACACGGTTAAATTTACAAATGAGCCACATGACACAGAGCATAACAGCAAAATTCTTGGCAGGAAAGTAAAGGTATCACAAGATTCTAAAAGGGTGGCTCCAACTTTGTTGACAGGGACACTTGATCTGGTACTTTGATAGCCTTCTTGAGTACTGTGCTGCCTATTTTTACCTTAATAACTATACTAAATGCCCACAGGTTATCTTCATTTGGCACTCACTAACTTATAATTATTACTTTTAGTGCAAATCACAAAACATGGAAGCCCAATCCAGCAATATCGCAAGAGTGAAGGGGAAGAGTAGTAGACAACATTTCTCCTATAGTAAGCAGAAAATAAATGAAATTATCCGTTTAGATATCATAATTACAATACTAAGGTGTGTTTTCAGAAGAAGAATAAACCTAACTTATAATGTGCAATTGGATGGATAGAAGAATGCTATTTCACAACCTTTGAATGTAGGATGCGATGTTACTCTAAGTTTCCTTTATCTTCAAGCAAGGGAAGAGGTTAACATTTGGTCCACTTTATGATTCTGTCAAGAATAGTATTGGTGAAGGGAAATTTTTATTGGAAACGCATAATGAAAGATCGAAGACATTCTGGGTCAGATTCTTTACCAAATATTAAATGTTTTCATAAAGTTACAGTCCAACAAGATGAATGCAATCTGAATATATGGCCCTAGTGACTGTTAACCATTCCCTACACATGTTACTTGATATGAGAAAATCTAAATTGGAACTTTATACTTCTGAGTTGAAAAAAGGCCCAGTCAACGAACTTTTTTTCTGTTGCCAAAAGCAAACAATGTTACACATGTCAAAAAAGAAATATTAAAACCATAAAACTTAGAAAATCTGACGATTGATCATCCCGACATGCACATGCAGAAGCTTAGATTTACACATGGAGAAAATTGCGTTGCTAATGTAGCAGTTACCAATCATTCTGAACAAGACAAACAAATTTTCTGTACTAATTGAATGTGAATGTAGATCAATAGAGGGGATTCTATAGAAGTTCTTCTGTCTCATCCGTGATGATTATGTGATCATTTTCACCTCTCTCTCACTTGGCGACTACAACTTCAAACTAGCAAGGGACAAAAAGGTGTCTGTCTACTTAAATGTGGGGCTATAACACCAACCCTTCAAGGCCTTGAGATGCTAGAGAACATCATACACCAGGCCATATGCCTTTCTTTTGGCTTCTAATGTTTTTCCCCATAACAAATAGACACACAGGCAAAATGCTAATGAAAGGTTCCACATTAAGAAATAAAAAAGAAAACATCTTCTAAAACTTAATGGGAAGAAGGGTATAGGAAAGTCAATTCAACGTATTAACTTAATGGGAAGGATGCTACAAGAATGTCAATCCAACGTAAACCAGAGGGTGAGACCTCATCATTGGCTATCACTTCTTCACATACAAAACCTAGGTATATGTTATTTCCCTTGGCCCTGATGTTGCAGCCAAGGACTTCAATTGAAACAAACAATAGCAGAAAGTCAAACATAACAAGAAACAAGAAACGCTCAAGTACCCATTTTCTGTTAAACCCAAACAGTCCAAGAATTACGATGATGAATCAAAACATAGAGACCAAAACAAAATGTGTGTACTGAAATTAGTCCCAGACCTCAAAGTATAGGGTTTCAAACAATATATTACTAAAAGTTCAAAAATGTCAATTACCAAAGATGTTACCAGACATACTCATAACTTGTTTCTTCTATGCATGCTCGTGTTCCCTACATAAATTTTCAAATTCATCGGGAAAACAAAAACTCGAACAGTAATCCAACGATAAAACATTTCCCTCCCGTATATACATTTGAGTACACGTGACCAATAATGATGAAAGAGATCGAAAATCAGAATGACGCTTTTCTCGAAGAACTGACCTGATTAAGCTGAGTGCAGAGTTGAATCTCACTATGATTTCAACGACTTCAATTGATTTTTTCTCCTGGTCTCTGATTTTGGGGGAAGAAATGTTTTGAGTGACGGGACGCGAGCCGATTTTTATTGGCGGGATTTTTGCATAGATGCCCTCATACTTTTATGTATTGTCATTTCATGCCCAGGAACTAACAAATTATGCCGAATTAACCCCTTCTCGAATTTCTTGATTGCAAAATGGACCAAGAAGGGTTAAGGGTTGTGCGGTTCATTTTCTACTAAGACTTGTATAGATAAATAAGGAGAACCAAGGTTGGTATCCATCACTATGGTGAAATCGAAGAAACAAGGAGAGGTGAAATCGTAGGAACAGATTTGAGGCCTTAAAGGTGTTGAATTAAACAACGATGTTGTCGTCGTTGTCTCTCCTTCATCGTCAACAATGGTGGCTGTAGAGTTGGGCTAAAAAAGAAGAGGTGAAGTTGTAGGATAAGGGTAGATAATGGTTGAGTACGAAGGACACATGGTTTATAGCTAACTGATTAAGCCCTTGGCTGAGTGAATAAGTCGCAACCGAACAGCTTGATGTAACTGAGCGAATAAGCCATAACCCTTATACAGCCCATTTAGCTCCTACCGAACAACCCCTTATATAACTTTTGAGATGGAAATTTGCCAATTGGAGACTCGTATTTACATGGACCCGTCTGTAATGAGGTTATGCGGCCAGGATTTCCAAGTTTATGTATTGGCAAAGGTGACGATGTGTATAGACTTATAGGCGTTACGATTTTTTAAGATCTAACAATTTCACCGCTTGACTTGTTTTTACTATCATTATATTGGATTTTACTTTGATCATTAGGTTTTTTAAATACTCCTAACACAATTTGAGAACATTTGGAATATCAATTATCGTTTGAAAGTACATCTTTTCTGAAAATCTTGACCCAATAATAAGAATAAAGCACAGAATGTTTTCTCAAACATGGAGGAATTTTATTCGCTACCAACAAAAATAGTGTGACAAGTCTCTTCTAGAAGAATGTTATCTACATAAGCTATACTTCAACCACTTTTATATAGTCATATCTAAATCAAGAAAGTGCTTCATTATAAGAAGGCTTCAAAACTATCATCCTACCATCACATCGAAATGAATGTTATAAAGTTAGTCGACATTGTTTATTCATATATGAATAAACATATATGAATATGATTAGGAGATGAACTTATAGTCGCCGGAGTGGGGTCGCGGAAGGCGGCAATGGTGCTCGCGGCGATGGCACTGGCGGTGGAGGATCCTCCCGTCGCCGATGAAGATGGTTCGGCCGACGAGGATGCAATAGGTGCGGTCGTCGGCGACGTACTGGTGGTGGTTGCAACGGTGGTCTTTCGCCGGCGAAGTGAACGCCGGGATGGGTGGTTTCTCACCGGTTGCTTCGTCGCGCCATAGAAAAATAGTTTGGCTGGCGATTTCTTTAAAGAAGATATGGGAGACGAAGGGAGAAATGAGAAATGAGGGAAAAATAAAAAGTAGTTTTTGGTTTGTTTATTTTAAAAAATTTAAATCTTGGGAAGGAAAGAGTGAAAAAGTGATTTGAAAGACAATGATGGCAAACTATTTTATTTAAAAAAGGAATGACCAAATAATGACCTCATTTCCATGATGTCTCCTCTTAGGGTACAAGTATTTGTACAAAATACAAGTATTATACCCAAAATTTTCAAAAAGACATATGTTGAAAAATGCACACTTGAAAATTTTATTTTCAAAATTTCGTCAAAAGTTGGTCATTTTTTTAAAATAAAATCTTGCTCTTCATCATCACCCTTGAAAAAAAAATGTAAAAATTTCTTTTAACTTTTTCCCATTTATTTTTCTTTTTCTAAACATTTTTCCAAAAAACCCACATATCAAAGGCTAATCATCTAAGATGTACTTAGCCAATGATATGACTCAAAAACCCTCTTTTCACAATCTCTCATGTTTACTTCAAGGTGACATCATGTCCTTTCCTAAAACATTTCATTACTATGAAAACAATGTATATGTTGACACAAAAAAAAATGATGTTGGCTCATCTTCTTTAAAATTCGGATAACCCAGACAGTGAGCACAAACTTTCCACTGTCTACTCAAAAACACCAGATTTTTCCTTTATTATTTTTTTCTTTTTCTCCATTCTTGCTTTCAAAATAAAATATTTACAAAGTTTTGAAAATCTTTTTCAAAAATCACTGGGTTGGACCGATTATTCCCTCCGGGAGGAAATGTTTTATCCGATGCCCGTTAACTTTGGAAGTGCTATTATCTTGGGGATTTAAAAGATCCACAGTTTCGAATTTTCCCACATTTACTATGGTGAATGGTCCAGACCATCTCAACTTAAGTTTTCCGGGAAAAAGCTTTAGTCGATAATTAAAAAGAAGAACTTTTTGACCATTTTCGAAAATTCGGCGATTTATCCTACGATCATGCCAAAATTTTGTTTTTTCCTTGTAGAGTTTAGCATTCTCGTAGGCATGAAATCTCCATTCTTCCGACTGATTAAGTTGGAGTTTTCTTTTTGCTCCCGCCGAATTTGCGTCCAAATTAAATTCTTTTATTTCCCAAAAAGTCTTATATTCCAATTCGAGCGGGATGTGACATGTTTTTCCAAAAACTAACTGGTACGGCGACATTCCCAAATGGGTCTTGAATGCGGTTCGGTATGCCCATAATGCATCATCCAACTTAAGCGACCAATCCTTACGATCCGGTCTTACAACTTTTTCTAAAATATTTTTAATTTCTCGGTTCGAAAGTTCGGCAAGACCATTCATTTGGGGATGGTATGTCGTAGCTACTCGGTGTTGGATGTTGTATTTGGTGAGAACGGTAGATAGCATTCGATTCATAAAATGCGTCCTTTCATCACTTATCAAAGCTCGGGGTGTTCCAAAATGGACAAAAATATTTTTATGCAAAAAATCGATTACCGTCTTCGCATCGTTCTTCGGGCATGCCTTAGCTTCCACCCACTTCGAAACATAATCAACGCTACCAAAATATACTGATTATTGAAAGACATAGGAAACGGTCCCATGAAATCAATGCCCCAAACATCGAAAAGTTCGACTTCAAGAATGTTATTTAAAGGCATCTCGTTTCGTTGGGACAAGTTTCCCATTCTTTGACACTGTTCACATCTATTCACAAAATTAAATGCGTCTTTAAACAATGTAGGCCAAAAAATCCACTTTGTAAGATTTTTGCTGTTGTACGTTGTCCACCAAAATGACCACCATACGGTGAAACGTGACTAGGGATGGTAATGGACCCCGACCCGTCGGGTAACCCGGTCCACCCGCCCCGATCGGGGACGGGGAATCCCCGAAAAATCGGGTCCCGGGGACGGGGACGGGGATCCCCGCTTGGCGCAATCCGGGGATGGGGACGGGGACGGGTATAGCACTCCCCGCCCCGCCCCGTACCCGTTATTTATATATATGTGTTTTATAGGAATTTGGGCTTTTGACTTTGGGCTTTTATTGTAAAATATGTTATGAATGCATCCCTTGATCCCTTCCTTCCTCAGCCCAATCCACACAACACTTTTATTTCCCCTCCAAGACCTCCACGTCCACGGCTCCACGCACGACAGTGACGACACGCACCAGTCACGCTGCCTGCTGCTCTCCTCTCCACCACGACGCTGCTGCCTGCTGCTCTCCTCTCCACCACGACGCTGCTGCCTGCTGCTCTCCTCTCTCCTTTTCGACAGGCCGTCGGCGACGGCGACAGTCCCACGGCCTCTCCCTCTCGGCTCTCCCTCTCGGCCTCTCCCTCTCGGCCTCTCCCTCTCGAACTCTCCCTGGTGTGTTATTGTAAGTGTTAGGTCTCTTAGATCACCTTCTTGTTAAATTATTGGTTTACCTTTATACCTCATCTATTTGCCTACTTTTTCTTGATTTGTGAACTAATGTGGACCCAAATTAGTATATTATTGTGGTTGATTAATTTATTTAAATAAGTTAGGGTTTTGACTTTCTTTATTTTAATTATCATAATCTATGGTTTTGACTTTCTTTATTAATAAGTTAGGGTTATGTTTACTTTATAGATTATGTTTACAATGTTTGTACACTTATATCATAATCTGTGGTTTAAAATATTCCTAAGGTTTTGACTTTCTTTATTGCAAGGATTTTAGTCGATGAAGGAGTACAATGTTTGTATTTGATTAACAAATAGTGATTATGTTTACTTTACAGATTATGTTTACAATGTTTGTACACTTATATCATCCAATAGCAAAAGGAGATTTTGTAAGTTTATTATCACATATAAACTTTTTAATTTTAGATGGAACCTTCGAAAAACGAGAACATACATGGTGATGAGACTGAGATGGAAGGAAACAAGGAACAAGGAACAAGTAACAACCGGTGATGATACTTACGAACCCGTAAGCATGCCTGTAGGGACTAACACGGGCAATAAACAACCACAAAAAAAGATTAAAGTCGGTTGTTTGGAATCATTTTGAACAAGTGTATGTTGATGGTGTTAGACGATATGCAAGATGTAATTATTGCAATAAACAACTGACGGGTAGAGCCAATGACGGAACTACAATTTTGAAGGACCATTTTAAGAATTGCCCAAGAAGAGTGACAAAGGATATTAGACAACATATCCTAGTTCAGGACCAAAAGGC
>NC_037530.1:31080578-31082672 GCF_001531365.2 Cynara cardunculus var. scolymus
GGATCGGGGACGGGGATGGGTATTGGGGTCCCCGCCCCATTACCATCCCTAAACGTGACAATCCTTCAACAAAGATGGGATTTCAAAATTTAGGACACATTTTTGCAAGACCTGATCAGCTCCTATTTTGTAAAGAGATGGATCGTCTCATAAGTAGTGCTTACAGTCATGAAGAAATTTCTATAAAATGTTGACCGTGAAGATGATGTGGCTTAAGTCCACAAGCAAGGTAGTTGGCAATATCGGCATACCATGGAAGTTCATTTGGATGATTTTCTTGTATTGCCAAAATGTACTCGTCGGAAAAAGTTTCTTTTATCACATGGTTTCCCCCGCTTGACATTTTGCCTTCGATCCTTGATAAATGATCGGCCACTTGATTGTCATATCCCTTGCGATCAACTATCTATAGATCGAATTCTTGCAAAAGAAGAACCCATCTAATAAGCTTCGGTTTAGCGTCTGTCTTATTAAAGAGATATTTGATGGCAGAGTGGTCCGTATGAACGGTAACGTTGGTGCCAATCAAGTAGGATCGGAAACGATTGAATGCAAATACTACCGCAAGTAATTCTTTTTCGGTGGTGGTATAATTTAACTGAGCTTCCACCAAGGTTTTACTTGCGTAGTAGATTGGCTGAAAAATCTTGTTTCGCTTTTGTCCCATAACGGCACCTACAACCCAATCACTTGCATCACACATAACCTCAAAAGGCTTTGTCCAATCTAGGGCAATGACAATAGGTGCCGAAACAAGAGCATTTTTAATGGTTAGCTTTTTTACAATCGGAGGTAAATTCAAAAGTTTGATCGACATGCAACAAATTACACAAGGGTTTTGCAATTTTTGAAAATCCTTAATAAATCTACGGTAAAAACCCGCATGTCCCAAAAAACTTCGAATGCCTTTGACCGAAGATGGTTCGGGCAATTGCAATATTACCTCRATTTTTGCTTTATCAACYTCCAAACCATTTTTAGAAATCATGTGACCCAAAACAATTCCTTCTTGTACCATAAAATGACATTTCTCCCAATTTAAAATTAAATCATGAGTTTCACATCTTTCCAAACTTTTCTTTAAATTGTCAAGACAATTTTCAAAAGATGTACCTATTACGAAAAAGTCATCCATAAACACTTCCATCGTATCCTCAATCATGCCCGAAAAAATTGACATCATGCACCGTTGAAAGGTAGCCGGTGTGTTACAAAGACCAAATGACATACGCCTAAAAGCAAAAGTTCCGAAAGGACTAGTGAAAATTGTTTTCTCTTGGTCTTCGGGTGCTATGTGAATTTGGTTGTAACCCGAGTAACCGTCCAAAAAGCAATAATATTATTTTTCGGCCAATCGAAATAATTTTCTTGAAAGTGTCAAAGACATAACAAAAAGAGCCGAAAAGTCGAAATCATTCAAAGCAATTGTTGTCATTCTAAGACAAATTTGGGGGAATTTTTTTAGCCAAAAACACTAACCCGATAAAAAGTTCCACCGATTAATTTTTGCACCTCAACGATCAAAGAAGGGAAGTTGCATAACATCCAAGCCGACGAGACTTCAACGCCCCTCCGTAAGTTATGATTTCTTGTTCCTCTTTGTTCATATTTCGTTTATTTTGATTACTTGAGGACAAGTAATATCTTAAGTTTGGGGGGTGTGATAACTCTTATTTTTAAGAGTTATTTCCTTTTTATTTCTTCCCTTTTTTATATTATTAAATACCCAATTTTCTTGTTTTTATCCTTTTACTCCAAAAAGTTTTAAAAATATGATAAAACACAAAGGAAGATATATTATTCCAAAAACCTGTATTTTTCTGACAGCACTGCCCACTGTGGCACCACTGTGGGAAGTCTACTAGCCTTGTTGCAGCTTCTTGGGAAACGTGCAGCTTGAAGATACCTCCAGATATTTTCCCCAGCTGTTTATAAGTTGTCTTCCTTCTTCTATTTTATTTTCTTTTGTATTTTCTTAACATTGTACTAATTACCTTTGGGTAATGATTGAGTGTTATTGATCATCTCTCTCAGTGATTTGATGATAATCTCTTTTATCTATCGATGTAATTTTGTTTCTGTATTTTCAGTTCC
>NC_037530.1:31083247-31096359 GCF_001531365.2 Cynara cardunculus var. scolymus
AATCTTGTAAAAGAATCCAGGGAAATGAAAAGCTCTCATTTAGCTTTGATCTCTGAATCTTCTTCAGTTGATACTTCTACTCCTTTTGTTTTTTCTCTTCCTCCCGTGGTCATCACGGAGATGGACTCTTCTGAGGACATTCCAGAATCTGATTTAACAGATTTTGATGAGTCCTTGGCACTCCTAACTAAGTCATTTAGGAGGTTCGTCAATAAGAGTAAATTCCGCAGATCTCCTCAGCTATCCCTAAGGGAAAGGCCAAAGTCTGAAAGAATAGACAAGGCTTYAGCTGTCTGCTATAATTGTCACCRGCCTGGACACTTTGCAGGTGAATGCAGATCGAAGAAGACTGTGACCCCCATCCTCTAAAGCTCCTTCCTCCAGGATCGTAGATGAAAAATATTCTAAACTGAAGGATAAGTACAAGAAGATGAAGAAAAACCAGCAAAAGTCTAAAGGTCTTGTTGCTGAAGAGCATGACTGGGCTGAATCATCTGATGAATCATCTTCTGATGAAGAAGATAAAGCCTACGTCTGCATGATGGCCATTAATGHWGATGAAGGATCTTCTGAAGCATCCACATCCTCAGAGCCATCTTCTTCTACTCAGGTATGTATCCTGAATGAACCCTCTTCTTCTTCTTCTAGTCTTTCTGTACTAGATACTCTGACGGTTGACCTTTACAATGCCCTCAATGGCAAATCAAAAGCTGAAATGCTTAATGTTGATCTTCATGAACAATTGAAGATTTGCCATTCTAAGATCAAAGAACTGACCTCTGTTGAGGAAAATCTTAAAGATCAGGTTATTGTAAACCAAACCATCACTGTTGAATGTGAAAAGGCTATCGCTGAGCGTGAGCGAGCCATCACTGAACTCAAGGCTGAGAAAGCTATCATTGAAAGGTGGTGTAAAGCTTCTTTTAAAGCCTCTGAGATCTTTAACGCTCAGATTCCCGCCAAGACAAAGACTGGTCTAGGATTTTCCTATGATCAGRAAGATAGTGTTGTAGACAGGTCCATGCTCAAGTTTGGTACTTTTGTCTCTTCTTTTCCCAACACTTCTTCCTCTCAGTCCTCCTCTTTATCTGAGAGTCATCTTGAAGGAACTCCTTTGAGTTCTGGATGCAAAGACAAAGGTAAATCCRTTRTCAYARCATCTTGTCCTAAGAAGTCAAACAAGTCTAATAGATCTAGGTCTATTCTTTCAGCTTATAAAACTTCTTCCTCAGGGACTAGGAAATCTGAATCTCTTCAGAAATCTAAGTCAAAGCTCAAGGTGAACTTCTCACCTAAAGAATCATGTTCCTCAAAAGTTCCTCCTAGAATTAATGAGAAGCGTATTCTTGGAGCTGGTCCAGTTTCTAAATTTGATCTTCTCTATCAATATATATTTTAAATTTGAAAACTTTGTGTTTGTATTCATCCCCCCCTTCTACAAACTGTTTCTTATCTTGTAGACCCTTTTGGGACCAACAAGTGTACTATCCTCCCTTCCTCTCCCCTATATAAAAAGGCATTGGGGAGCCATTTTGAGATGTGCCCAACACCATCTAAGACATTACTCTCTATGTGTGTCTCTTCTCTTTTCTTAATTAATATTATGTTTTTTTAATTAAATGCTTTTTAATTTAATGTCTTTAATTTATGTCTTTAATTTATGTCTTTAATTTTTAGTATTTTACTTTCTTGTACTTGTAATTTAGTTTTATATTAATGCAATTTATATTTCAGCATTATTTTATGTCTTTAATTACTTGCATTATGCCTAGCTAAATTACTTGTATGGGTGTAGGTGTGAGTTTAACTTAGGATGTTTATATAATATTTGGGTGTTTTTATCTTTTATCACTTCGTAACTTGGTCACTTAAGACGGTGCTTAAAATGCGGATAAGCTGATCACTTTGAAGTGTTAATATTAGATCTTAGACCCAGAGATGGGCGGATCCGAAATACGGCTTAAGTGATGCACAATGAACTCAAGAGGGTATTTGAATAATTACGTGGAGACGCGAATTTTGCATGCATCTAACTACGGGTTAAGCAATAGGTATTTTTATCACAAAGAGATTTGGGTAAGAATCGCATTCCTTTTACTTTTTAGCTAAATCGACAAGTTCCGAAGTGGTAAATGCAAAAACCTTGTGGAATTTTATGAGTCCCGGTTATAAAAATTCACTTTCGAGAGATCGGAACTTTTATAAACAACTCGTAAAAGTCTAACAATTTTATTGTTAATTTTATCTTAAGCAACGCTTGCACCCATGCCCATCATTTAATATTAAAAGTTTATTAGCTAGTCGGTCTTATTTCGGTCTTTTTATAAACAAAAATCCAACTTTATTTTACATATCGAAACTCGTGCAAGAAGTTCATGAAAAATCTCTAAATCTCTAAATCTCTACCTTCTCTGTGGGAACGATCTCGGTACTTTGTACCACTTTATTACTTGCAAGCGATCATAGTGTCGGCGTGCTCTTGCACCGCCACTGTGGGCACATTCTGCCCACTAGGTGAACACGAACGATCCCGCTCCTGCCAAATATACATATTAGTCTAAATGTATATTCATATATGATAAAGATACAAGCATGAATATGGTGTATAAAATTATAGACTTTTGATGTTTGGTAAGATCGGTAACAAATATCATGAAGTTATAGATCTTGTAGCGTATGATGTACAAATGTATGTTACATGACATCGGTGGCTGTATTTTTGACGTGTATGTATTTAGAACTGAGGTGTCATCGTATAAGTGGTTCTTTTTTCCTTTTTGATTTTATTTTCCTTTTTATTGGGATTTGTTTGTTCTAATTTAAATGTCACGTGTACAGATGCACAAAATTTGGCCAAAGATCGAGTCCATAATCAGTCTCAAACCTAAGGTCCACTTGTCATAACCAATCCTTTACTACTTTTATACTTAGTCTTTGGGCCATGACCCGTCATGGCTTAAAAAGCATAAATGAAGTGGGACCTATGGTTTCTAACTCATGTGTATACACATGGGTGAGTGTAATTGTATATAGATGTATGTATAATGTATTATGCCATAACCAGTACCTGGCTCGAGCCCTAGTGTTGGTCTGATTTATACAACCCCAAAACGCTACAGTAATTAGGAAACCACGCGAGTATACATGTTCTCACAATATTGTTTTAAAACAAGTAATAACGATAAGAACATCAGATATCCATCGATGGGGACAGGAAAGTGAGGATTTATGGTAAGTCAAACTTAAAGTGAAATTTCAGATGGTGAATTCGAAACAATATTTGTCGGTTTGAGTTAACCGGCTACTGAGATATAACAATACGTAAAAGAAAGCATGGGTGCAATACCTTGTTGGAATTTCAACATCAGAGTGAGGTATAAACACTATTAGATTGAATATTTCGAAGTGCAAATTAGACCTTTTACTGGTAGTACCCAAGATAAGTACAAATCCAACCATAGTACATATCTTACATTTCTTTCCATATTGCAACCTATGAAGGTTGTTGCACCTCTTTGTTGCTTCTATAACACTATTGGTCAAAATATTTTGTGTTGTCTTAATTTTAAGTCCAACTCATTTAAGTAAAATAACATGTGTCAATTAGTCAAAGATTACTAGATGAAATACTAAATCCAAATGTGAATAGTTGAGTAAATTATTATGGCAAAAATAATTATCCATGAACACACGACTTGTTCTTCCAACCTTCACTCACACCTAAGCTAAGGTTTTTAGTCCGACATTACTGAAATTAAAGACTTGAATGTAAATAATATGAAAGTAACTTGCTAAAAAATGTAAATGTGCAGAAAATATATAAAATGTGAAAACAATAACAGTTGCTGCAACAACAAGCAGTAACCAAAAGATTAAGAATTTGAAATTGAAACTAAATTATTATAGAGAGTCAGGAGAGATGAAGACTTAGAAAGGCTTGATCTCACCTTCGTGATCAACACTGCTGGCTCCATAGAGGAGGACCAAAAGATAATAAAAAGTCATTCGGGACACATTGTCCAACATGTAATATCTAAGCAGAAAGTCAACTTCTAAAAGTACTAGACTGTCATTTATCTATTTTATCAGCTTGGCTAAAACTCCAACTTTAATTCAAAAAAAGAAATTTGTCTTCAACTAAATACTTGTAACTTAACTGAGGCCATGTTTGTTTTTTTGAAATTTCCTCTTAATCACCTCTTAATCTGAATTGTTTAGACATTTCCATTTTCAGACCGTTTTTTTCAAAATAAGAGCTTAAATGATGTATTTTTCCTCTGAATTTTTAAGTGATAAACGTATCACTTAATAGCTCTTAAATCAACTCTTTCTCGTTGGTGGCCCATCTTATAATGATCCACGATTCTCTTTACGACCAACACAAAATCTGAAGGTGACGAAGAAGATCACCATCTCCTGCTGATATCCCAATCTCCTCTTCTGCGAATCTCATGATGAAATTGTAATCGACGGATTACATTCAGATTCCATAATACAACTGATTTCAACTCCATCCACCATAAGGAAAACTCTGAATTTTTTTGTTATTAGACTAAAACCTTGAAAGAAAGAAATACAAATCCATGTTGAAAAAGAACATGAATAACCAATATGACTGATTCAGATTTCAGACGTAAGAACAAGCAGTCTGACTGATTCAGATTTTAGACTTCAGTATCACTTCATAAAAATCAGAAGTGAAATCAGACTTCAGACTTCAGCACCTCTTAAAAAACAAACGCCACCTAAATCATTAACCGAGCTAGTTCATGTGTTGCGACACAAGTTGTTGCACCAAGTCAACATATTACTTTTCTTTATCTCTTTCAACATTAATATTCTATAACTTTGCTCCAGATTAAATAAAAGTAAAATAAAAAAGAAAAGGCTCAATTTATGACTGGGATAATAAAATTAAAATAAAATGAAATCCTTAAATATGCTAAAAGTGGTTATGTCGTTATACTTATCACCTTGCTAGTTCTTTTCATAACATGTCTCCTAACCGATCCTAACCCAACATTTCATAACCAATTGTTATTGTCGGTTTAAACCTTGTCCCATCATTTCCAGATGTTCCATAATCAATTCCCGACCAGGCTCGGGTTTCAAGTCCAGATGACCGTCTTTAGACTTATGTGTAATACATAATGTCAAATGTCGATACAATTGGTCAAATGTTTGAACTAGAATTACCATATTTGTTTATATCATAATTATAAACAAAGCAATGTTAGTTGCAGTTTTAATAACACATACAAAATGCATCTTTTATTGTATGTGTTTTAATTTGCATGTAAACCTTTCATCTGTCTCCAGAGATAGAAAGACTGTCTCT
Organism: Cynara cardunculus var. scolymus; assembly: GCF_001531365.2. Classification (NCBI taxonomy): domain Eukaryota; kingdom Viridiplantae; phylum Streptophyta; class Magnoliopsida; order Asterales; family Asteraceae; genus Cynara; species Cynara cardunculus. The sequence continues at coordinate 31,088,586 of NC_037530.1, forward strand.
ATATCAAAAAACTATCTTGATACCTGCGAAAGGATGATTACACCACTATGAGTTGAGAGCTAACATGTTAAATTGTGTATTTGATTCCAATTTAACATGTGAGGCAGTCATGAACTTCTTTGGTTTCTATAGCGCAATTGGTGACCAGTATTGCTAAGGTCACAATACAAACTAATGCTGATAAATTGCGACGTTAGTAATTCTGACCACCTACCGATGCCCGAAAGGAAGTCAAAAGACTTGTAGATCATAGTTCAAATGGAAGTGTTGTTTGTTTGACAGCATCTCATCCACATTACTATCAACCATACTAGCCCTCAATCAGTCTTGTTCCTGAATCACAACAATATCACATAAACATATCAATTCTGTCTTTTCATTTTTCTAATTCCGGAAAATAAACTCTAGAAGTAGGGGTGTTCGCGGTCTGGAGTTTGAACGGTTTAAGCCTTTTTTCAATAGACCAGACTGCAAGGGGCAGTTTGAAATGAAATGCCTAGATCGGTCAAAGCAAACCACAAAAATACGGTCTGATCCTACCGATTTATGCGGTTTGGGTTAATTGTGAACTTTAAAGGTTAAACTATAAATTAAAAAAATTAAACCCATACATATAGCATAAAACTGTAAATGTTATAATTTTAAAAGGATTATAATATAAATATTAGCCCAACCTATAAATCTAAAAGCCCAATACTAAATTAAAAGGATATGAGATACTGAGCCCAAATGTATTATATATATTCGGTTTAGACTGCCAAAAAACCGCTCAAACAGTAGACTGGACCGGACTGCCAAACCACAAAAACGGTTCGGTTTAGTTCGGTCCGACCAGTTTTCGCGGTCTATTGGTTTTTTGAACACCGCTACCTAGAAGAAAATGGGAAGATAATTTGCTCTAGCTACTTGGTATCATGTGGCCAACCAACAATAATATTCCTCATGAAACTGCATTTTGCAGAGTGTGATGATGTAGAAAATATGAGTTTGACAGTAACTTCAAATGCAAATCAGTTTCTTGCAGAAGCATATCTGGAGCCTCTGACAATGGGAAAAATTATTAGAAAGGAATACTGTTGTTTGATTGCCGATTAGACGAACACAAAATGACAGAAACATTTCTTTTTACTCTTGATCAATAGCAGGTTAACTTAACATGACATGATGGAAGCTTACATAGCATGCGAAACTTCAAACAATTTAAAATAATTAAAAGATGGATCACAACATACAGTTGTTTTCTAACCAACTTTTTATCTAACACATGTAGAGAAATTAAATTATGAACTATGAGTCTACGATGTGTTGGTACACATCATAAAGTAAGTCTCAATTGGTTAAGGGAAATGGAAAAGTTGTTCAATTGGTCTAACTTCTAATAAGAGTGTGTTTGGATGTGCTTCTAAAGTGATTATCCAGTTTTACCTGTTTCACAAAAACTGATTCTATTTATGGTCAAAATAATCAACTTTGGGGGGCTAGATTTTAACCCGATACCTTGTTGTAGAATCTCCACCCCATTTCCGCTGAGACAATTCAACGGAGACAACATTCCCTATGTTGTCAAACCAGAGAATACCAATGTTCTTTTTTTCCGGTACAAGGCACCAAGAAACAGATTTTACACACGGGCACTTATCATAAGCAATGTTTTAGATACAACTGTAACTCAATAATGAAGCAAAAGGTCGCATATTTTAATGTTTGGCTATCCATAAGGATGAAGAGCACTTAAACTGCTCATAAAGAAATCATAATATTCTAAAAACAAACAGGCATAGAGTTGGAGGTAATTGTAGAAGTACCTGGACCATGTTCGTCCATAATGATCTTATTCTCCAAAGTCTGAGCAGCTTCCACCATTCCCATGGCTTTGTAGGCATGGATCATGGTAGCAAGTGTAATGTTATCTGGTTCACAATCTCTATCCTTCATTGATGAGAACATTTCATTCATTCTTTTCACATCACCAGCCTGGCCATAAGCATTAATGATGCTGTTAAAAAATGTTGTATCAAGAATCACATCAGAATTCTCTATTTGTCTCATAATTGAATCAATCTTCTGCATAAGCCCAGCTTTACCATAAGCACTCACAAGAGAACAATAGGTAACCGCATTAGGCTTCATTCCTAGATGCTTCATTTTCAGGAAAAACTCCTCCATTCTCTCGACATTTCCAGCCCTTTTGAACGTTTCAATGACTATGTTGAAAGTAACAGTAGTTGGGGGAATGAACCTTTTGCTCATATATTCCATAACTGACCCCATTTTGTCATACATGCGCGCTTTCCCATATGACTTGATTAGGATATTAAATGTCATCACGCTCGGTTTTATCCCCATCAGTTGAAATTCATCAAACCATTTCTCCATTTCTACAATCATCCCTGAATTCCCATAAGCGCCAATAATTGAATTAAACGTGAAAACATCAGGAAGGCAAGTGCCATTTTCAAGCATATCTGTCAACATACTCTCCATCGATTCAAACAATTCAGCCTTCCCATATCCATCGATTATTGTATTGTATGTGACAGTGCTGCATTCAATTCCCAAATATGACATGTCAGCCAGAACATGCTTAATCATATCAAAACGGCGAAGCTTAGTGCAACAATTGATAAAGATTGAGTAGGTATATACATCAGGTTTGCAGTCAAGTATCAACTTCATATCATCAATGATTTCTAATGCCTTGTCAAGGAGGCCAGAGTAACCATAAGCACTAACAAGTGCAGTATAAACGTCAACGGTGGGTTTGAGCCCATCCTGCAACATCACCTCAAAAAGCAAGCCAGCTTCTTTGGGCTGCCTGCACTTGCCTAGCATAATCAATAGCTTTGTGTACGTTTGGCATCTCGGCTCATACCAATGTTGATTACGAAGAAGATCAAATATCTAAACATGATTGAATGCACCATCACGTCAGTTAAGCATTAAGTGCAACTCTCTGGGTACATTAAATGACAAAAAGCTTATAGATCTAGTTTAGAAGTTAAAAGACTTGTAAAAGGTGAACACTATGTGAATTCACATACAGACTCCTGCAAGGCTGCAAGTGCTTTAGGGATTCAACAATTGTTTGATAAAACAGCAGATGGCCAAAAGAAAGGAGACAAGTCTAGAATCTGGATGTTCATCTTAATGGCTCTAACCCGACTTTTAGAAAGACATACACTGTACACAGAATAACCATCTGTAAGTAGTAAATATTGTTTTAGCTTATAAAAATGGTATTATCCGAAAGTGCATTTCTCTTCAAATTCATATGTGAGATTGTACTTGTGTAGTCAGGCTCTCTACTCTTGAGCATAAACCCTACTTCTAGGTTTGACCGTTTGAGTTTGCTTGGTCTGGTTTTGGATTACATTTGTGTAGTCCACATTTTCCTCTGTGTCTAATCTCCATCATGGATTGATGGGTATAATCTCAGTTTATCCTGACATCTTCCTACGAAATCCAACAAAACCCAATAAAGAAAGCATGTTTTGCAACAAAATGATAAATTTCTATAAACCATATATTCATAAGGATTAGTGGTGAATTATGTATCAAAACTATAAATAAGTTGCTAAGGCTTTAACTTTTGAGAAGGCGCAGGTTTATTATGGAATGGACGCAGTACATAAAAAAATCCTACTAACCTTGAGAGCAGACTCCCAGCGTTTATGTCGGATGGCATTGTCCAAAGCTTCCAAAACCAGTTTTGGCGAAAAGCGGTTATGCTTGACAGTGGCGGAGTTGGCTTTTCTCTCAATTGCTTCAATGGCAGCTTCTGACCTTAATATATGGGACAAGTGCTTCTGGGTCGACTTTTGGATACCTTGTGAAGAAGGGACTTGAGAGTTCTTCTTGGCTGATGCAATAAGCAAAGACGATGACTTTGAAAAGGGTTCTGGGCGTTCATTCAAGAATTTTATCAAACAGTTGGTGGACGAATTAAGCAACGTAGACGACAGGTTCTGCAAGTGACCAAAGTCGTAAGTGGAGAGCTCCATTTGGCTAGAAAATGATATGGGTGCCAGAATTTAGAAAAATTGCTGGGGATTGATCCAGCATCCAACTTGGAACAATCCTTTGTATGTGTGACTTAGAAACTTTATATCTTGGGGAGTACAACCATGGAACTATACAGATGGACTGTTGATTTTGACGATTATTCACGATGAAATGCCGATGACTTATCCGATTTGATAGACCATCTCGAATGCCAAAATCATTTAAATGCAACAGTAAATTTCACACCATATGATCAATTGAATTATCTATTCAACTTATTTTTAAATTCAAGGACAAAATGCATAAAATAACAATTTATTTTCATAAATTTCTTTATTATAGCATTGTACTATTAGTTTTTCTTATTTCATAAATTTATTTATTATAGCATTGTACTTTCAGTTTTTCTTATTACATCAATGTACTTTCAAACTATTTTTTATTAGAACAATGTACTTTGAAGAATTTACCCATTATAGCATTGGGTAACCTTTTGATTTAAATTTACCCATTATATTAGGTTTTCATGCCACCTCAATTGTCCACATAAGCTATCTACATGTATTATAATGATGTGACTTTCTTGCCATATCATTATACTTTCAAAATTATTTTATTATAGCATCTACTAGTTCTTATTAAACACTATATTTTTAATTTTAATATTTAGATATTTTACATGTTATTTAATAAATGTATTAAATGAATTAAATTTTTTTTTAAATTATTCATTAATATATCAATATCAATAAAACTAGTAGAACACAACTTATCTCGCTAACATTTTTAAAAAATATGTGTTTTTTGAAAAAAGGAAAATAAGAATTGTTCATTTTTTTACCAAAAAATATTATCTTTTAAATAATATATTATATTTATTAAAAAACTTTTTACTTGACATATAAATATATTAAATTAATTAGACTTTTTTGAATTATTTATTAATATAACAATATTAAAAAAATATAGATAACAATTTATTTCGTTAATATTTTAAAGAGAACTTTAAAAGATATGTATTTATTTGAACAACATAAAATAAGAAAAATTATCTTTTTTACAAACAAAATATATCTCGAAAATAATGTTTCATATTTATTTAATAAATATTTTATTCTAAAAATATTTAATTTGAATGCAACTTAATAAGAAAAAGTAAAAAAAATTAAATGTTTTTTTAGATCATAGCAATGAAAAATGAAAATCACTAATAATAATTTGAAATAAGTTTTTATTTTAATTTTAGTTAAGTCATCAAAATGATGTGWCATCCACATCACCTCATTAAAGTCACACAAACAAAAAAGTTAAAGGGTTAACCGGTTTAAAAGGTAACATGTTACCCATTGCTATTATGGGTAGATTTTTTAAAGTACAATGTCTTAATAAAAAATAATTTGAAAGTACATTGCTGTAATAAAGAAAAACAAAAGTAGAATGCTATAATAAGAAATTTTATGAAAGTAGGTTGTTATTTCATGCATTTAACCCTAAATTTAAATGCCCTTTTTAGATAACTATAAGGATATTCGCGCAATACAACGAGATAAATCTCAATTTTCATGTTTAGTTTTATTCTTTGTCTTTATCGATATAATACGATTTTATGTGGTTTTGAGAAAACGATAATATTTTTATTTTTGAATGAAATATAAATTTGAAAAAATAAATCGATATTATTATCAAATCAACTATTTAATAGTTTTATTTTTTGATGTAACTTCTTTGATTCAATTTTTTATTATAATTTAATAACAAAGTACTTTATTTTTATTTTAACAATATAATTTTTGATAAAGATAATAATTAAAAATTATGTTAGAACTTAATGATTATCTTAATTATATTTTATATGTTTTATATTTAAAATAGATGTTTATCCTGCATTTGATTATGTTTATCTACAGTTAGTTACACGAATTTAAAAGTGAAGCTTTAATAAGTTGTACTTACGTAAAATTACTTGTACTCTTGAATTTTAAGTAATATGCATCAATAAACAGTACTTTATGCATAAAAAATGGTTTTTAAGAGTTTTTATCAAATGATTTATAATATAGTATAGATATAAAACATGAGTTCAAATGTTAACATAATTTTATTATGTTAACTTTATAAACTTTTTCAACCAATCATAATTTATTTTAGTATTAGGTTCTACTCTATCTAACTATTTAATATTAAGAATATAAGTAATTTTCTTCATCTTGTAACTCTTATATCATTAATTGAGAGTTACAAGATCCATAAAATCTCATGATTTTTGCATTTTTAATATTGATCTTGTGATTTTTTTTTCATTTTTTAATATTGATCTTTCATTTTAAATAGTTATAAATTTGTGATTGGTGAAGGAGATCCGCTAGTCTAATGTTTGTTATCGTTCAAGCAATTATGGATAAAGAGATTGAAAAATAACACGACAATATTGAAAAAGTTAAAATTGTTTATGGTGACAGTCGAAGTTCGAGATCGGGAAGTGAACTAAATAATCAAAACGAGTGTCTTGGTAAGTATTAACACAAATTGACCTATATGACACAAATTGACATATATACACCCATATGAACACAAATTGACATATATGAACACTTGTGACAATTATGAACATAAATTGAACATATATGTGAACACCTATGGCAATTATAAACATAAATTGAACATATATATGAACACTTGTGGCAATTTTGAACACAAATTGAACATATACGATTTCTATTGTTTGTAACCGATGATACTGATTGCACCTCCTCTTTTACATAAATACCCTTTAACTACTATGTTCAAATATGTTTATGAGATTATAAGCGTAATAAATTAAATTTATAATATGATTAATCTCAACCCTATATTTTAAAAATCAATGGCCATGATTAGTTCATAAAGTTAACACAATAATTTGAATTAACAAATAAACTTGCCCCTATAAAACATAAGGGAATGATTCAAACGAGAACACCTTCATTTTACAAGAATGCGAGAACATTCTTTTACTATAGACAATCATATGTGATACTATTATTCCATCACATATGATACACATGTAATACTAAATCAGAGACGCGAACGATTTTCGATGCAATCTTGGTTGCAGGCCGAGTCGCCCTTACACTATTAAGCCCCCTCACAAGTATTATCACATGTGATAAGGGTGTTGTTGATATGATACTATAATCCATTAAGACCATCATATGTGATGCTAAAACATAGACGCAAACAACCTTTGGCGCGGCCTAAGTCGTAGAACACTTCGTCCACACATAACAGGGTCTCCTCACGCGTATTATCACATGTGATAAATATGTTCTCGCGTTCTCATAAAATAGAGGTGTTCTCGTTTGAACCTCCACCTAAAACATTATATATATATATACTAGAAGCGTATTCGCACAATGCAGCGAGGTACATCGTGATATTTTATTTTATTCTTTATCTCAATCGATGTTATAATATGACTTTATGTGATTTTTAGAAAGCGATGATGTTTTTATTTTTGAATAAAATATATGTTTGAAGATATCATAAAAATTTGACAAAAATATATCGATATTAGTATCAAATTAACTATCTGAAATTCCTCATTTTTTTGTGTAATTTTTTAATTCAATATTTTATAATTTAATTTATGTACAATAACGAAATAATTTATATTTGGTTTAATAATATAATTTTTTTAAAAAGATAATAATAATTTATTTTGTTGGAACTCGATAATTATTCTAATTATATTTTAGATTTTTTATATTTTAAAATGAGATGTTCATCCTCTATT
>NC_037530.1:31097764-31106270 GCF_001531365.2 Cynara cardunculus var. scolymus
TCAATGATTATTCTAATTATATTTTAGATTTTTTATATTTAAAATGAGATGTTTATCCTGTATTTGATTGTGTTTATCTGCAGTTAGTTACACGAATTCGGTTATGGGATAAAATCGGATAGGGATGAAATTGTTTAGGGATGAAATTGTTTAGGGATGAACGAATTTAAGAGTTTTAAGAGTTTAAGAGTTTTTAAGAGTTTTAGCCAAATGCTTTATAATATAGTATAGATATATATATAATTAAAATACATCAGTAATAATAAAGTACAAAAAAAAATCAAATGATAATCGAGAATGAACATGATCTTAATACACCAATTAAAGTTGTAAGAAAAAATCTATAGATAAAAATTAAAACAACGATTTTAATTCATTATTCATTAAGTTAGGGGTCGTTTATCAAACTCTTACCCGGGTAAGCGCTTACTAAGTCACATTACATTACCGGATGAATATGGTAAGGACTAAGAATCTTACCGGTAAGAGTGAGGCAAGGACCAAGAGTCTTACTTGGTAAGTGAGGGCGATGACTCTTACCACAGTTAGCGCTTACAATGTAAATTGTTGCACACGATGCCGTTTTTGTTGACTAAAATCATATCCAATAAGCAAGTGAGAGTTTTGAATTTTACCGACACCTTAGTGTTAAATTAAAAAAACATGGATATAATTTATATGATTAAAAAATATAAATATATTATTGAAAAGTTATTTAAAAGAAGATAAGAAAAAGAATATACATTTTGATAATAGGTTTGATATTATCGATGGAGAATAATTACTATTTATACTAAATTTTACACCAATTTTTATGAATTTAATATAAAATTTACTTTTATTTAGTATTCATCAAGTTTTTTTTATTTAGAATTTACAGTATTAAGGGGTTGTTTACCTAAACACTTACCCGGTAAGCACTTATCGGTAAAATTCAACACTATCACTTACTTAACGGGTAAGATTTTATTCACTAAAACACATCGTATGCAACAATTTATCCCGATAAGCGCTAACCCATGGTAAGAGTCCTCGTCCTCACTTACCGGATAAGACTCTCGATTCTTGCATTCGCTCTTACCGAGTAAGATTTTTAGTCCTTTCCATATTCATCCGATAAAGTAAAGTGACTTGGTAAACGTCTTATCCGGATAAGCGTTTGGTAAATGACACCTAAATTTGTAATATATACTACATTATAAAGTATTAATTTTTTTTTAAAAGTTTAATTTTTTTAAACATAACTATTAACGTATTAAATATAAATTAATAACACATTTAAAATCTTATAATATTCTTATTTTACTCATTTTGTACTCAATAAAAATTTTAGATTAGAAACTTGAAAGGTTTTTGAAAACCCATTTTGTCCATCCCAAACGTACTAATCAAAGTTTGGACACGTCATCTCCATGGCGCTTTGGTGGGCCAATCACAGCTTGCCACGTGACAGGCAAAAATTTCCTCTTCAAGATTCGATCCTGTAACCGAACCGATCCACAGCTTGTTGGGCCCAATCATCGGTCCATTAACAACCGGTCCTATTTGAATCATAACAATCAAAGCAACGAATGTTGGGATCTCATCTTCGAAATTTGATAGAATTGGAACGAATAAATTCTTTTAACCAAATTTCAATTAATTTGTTTGATTCACTTTTTGAAATGGAGGGAATATTTAAATTTCTTTGAATTCTACAAACTAATGATTCCTTGAATAAGTGAAGAAATTAAATTTCATCCATTTGTATCTAATTTAACCAACACCGCCCGCCCCTGACCCACCACAACCATGTTACTACCATCACTGTCACGCCCCACCCCTAACCACTGACCCACCTTCCGCCCCTGCCACCTACATGGATGAGGTGGTGTTGTGACGATGACAATAGTGAGGTGATGGTCGATAGGGTTGGGTGGCTAAGGATAGGGTGGTAGGTAAAACGACATCAATAGTGGCATGGTAGTCGGTGGTGTGAGGGTTGGGGAGTGGGCACCCACCCGCCACCCTCACATCCTGCCACCAATATCACCATTGCAATAATGAAGATTCCAATTATTATGAGAGATTACATTTCAATCCCTACCATCCAAACGCTTGGTCAAATTCCATCAAAATTCCAGTTCAATCCCTCTAAAATCAAATTCCTTTAATAGATTCCAATTCCACCAAATTCCATTTTGTGAACCAAATGTCCCAGAGAGTTTACACAAACCATCTACCACATTTAACGAGTCTCATCAACAGAGTTAAGTTGCTAAAGGCTTCACACAATCATATGGAATAGATTACAAAAGAAACATTTGTATTTGACTCCTGGTCTCACTAGTCCAGAATCGTGATCGGCCATTAGTCCAGTCCAATTGAAAACTATACTAGTTTTCTGACCTTCATTCTCAGCCAACTATATGAAAGTTCATGTTTTATGAGCTTCTACAACAGAATGTGTGGCTCTTTCAAATGGGAGCTCGTGACTCAAGATTACTTGAAAAAGTCACACATAACCTCACTTTAAATGCCCTAAATTTGCATGCATCTCCCTTGACTTGTTCAGTGCGAAAATACATGCTATATGCCTATATCTACTACTGTTAAAGAAACTGGAATGTTGGGATGCAAAGAAGGGAAACAGAGCATCAGTTGACAAAGGAAGATACCAAAGATCATTTCTAGTAATTTGGCATCTTCGCCATCAATTTGTTTTCTACTTTAGAGGATTTTGTCTTAGGGACTGTTTGTTACGGGTAGTTGCCTCACCATGTAAACTTTTAGTACATAAAAACATCGTATTCAACAATTTACCCAATAAAGCTTAACCGAGTAGGAGTCGTCACGCTCATTTACTAGATAAGACTCTCGATCTTTGCCTGGGGTAATATTCTTGGTACTTTCCATGTTCATTCTTAAGGTAAGTGACGGATAAGCACTTACTTACTGGGTAACCGTTTGGCATATGGCCCCTTAGTTTTTAGCATAGTATCTTGGCTTTTTTGCCTAAAAATCCATGTACATCTTTTCTTGAAAATGGTAGAAGAAAATTTCTGATTTTTTTTCCTTGCTGACTTTGTTTTTTTCTAATGGATAAGATGGGCACAAAATTTAAGGCTAAGAAACAAAGCTAAGCTTACCTTGTAATTGTATGATGGTCATGGGTGACATTGCTGTAAGCAATCCATTCTTCAGTTCGTTAATATGCTTAGATTACCACTCTCTATCTCAACAATCAGAGCTGTAGTTGCCAACAACTTCAACATGAGTACCTCCAAATAGATTATAATAATGACAAATCTACAGCAACCATCAAAGTTATCACCAAAATGACCAACATATATATAATATATATTTGCTACATCAAAATTGATTATGGAAATAAGATGAAGAGAAAAGGATTGATTGAGTTGAATATTGTTGGGCATCTGACTAACTTGAGATAGGGCACATGATAATCCCATGAACCATGCAGGTTTAACAATTAACAAGACACAACCTCCAACTTAAGTTATCAAAGAAAATGAAGAAACTTGGACATTGAAAGACATTCAGTGCAATAATTGGATACAACTCCAGAACATCTCAAATAATAATAACCAAAAATAAGACCATATAATATGTATGTTTAAGATAGATTTTCATCTCATATATGACTACTTGAAGAGGAAATTTGTATCAAGCGGAGGATTTTAGGAGAAACAGGCGGTGGCAATATGGACATGTGGGGAGGTGGAGAGATTTGAATGTAACACCTGAAATTCCCTTGTTACTATTAAAATAGAATTCGGGAAATGGTCGGAAAACGGTCGAAAAACAGTCAGGGAATGGCACGGCCCGCAGCCTGAGACGTGCCAGCCCCTGTTTGGCACGTTTTTGGACATGGGTTAAGTCCAATTTTTAGGGGTTTTCACCAATTTCTTCCACCGTCTTGCCTCCCCCCCTCTCTCTTGACGATTTTGGCATTTTGGGGACGTTTTTCGAAGCAAGTCGAGACGAGAACCTTGGAGATTGAAGATCTATGATGGGAGGTTTCAAAGTCTTGATGAGGTAAGTGCTTGGGTGTTTTGACTTTTGAGCTCCATTTTGGGGATTTTTGTGGATCTAAAGATTATGTTCATATTTGGTTTAATTCTAGTTATGGAAAGTGATCTTGAGAAGTTATTGGGAGGATTTAAGTCTTCATCTTTAAAAGCAAAAGATTGGGTTTGAAAAAATATAGCAAGGCGAGTTTCAAGTTGCTTTGTGAAAAGCATGTACGTGCCAAAAATGTCCATTTTGGAGTCTTAAGATGTTTACTTGATATTTATTAAATGTGTTGATTATTTGATGAGATTTGCATCCTTGATTTTATAAATCTTGTGAAATACCTATATTTGGGGTTTTGGACATTTTGATAAATAAATCATAAGTGTGTTCCTTTTATAGTTTATTGTATAAATGGAGATTATTTGATGTTAATGCACTCTTAGTGATTATAAACCATTTCGAAAATGCATATTATTGTTTTTATAAGGCATTTTGAAATTATAAATGGTATGGTTTAATTTAGAAAATGATTTGCTCCAACCAATGATCAGTTTTTGAGTTAATCATACTTTTGGGGCACGAGTTTGCCTATTTATTGAGCAATTGCATTTTATTGACTTATGTTGGCTTTTAATTAGGTAGTCAAATAATTTGTGGTGTTTATTGATTTGATATTGGTCTAAAGAGTTTTAGGGACATTTGTCCGGTTTAAATTGCACAATGACTTTAGGTATGATTTGCATTTATTGCATAATTATATGGAAATTACATATTTTGAATCTGTTAGCCATCCAACTGGAGTCATGTAATTTAGACTGTAATGAAATAAATCCATAGACATATGAGTTGTATGATGTCATTATGGGTATTGCATAGATAGACTCCTGAACCTACAAGTTGTCAATGTCATTTGGTATTGCAGAGGTGAAATTGCATAGAGTCGGGCTCCGGGACCAATGGGTTGGTGTTTGTTGTTTAAATGAGAAGTTTTGATGTTCTCACCATAATTTTTACTGAGTGGTCACCAAGTCAATGTTTGGGAAAGCTTGTTGTGGCACTCATATGAGTCGTACAAGGAGCTAGGGTCTTGTGGTAACACTCATACGAGTCGTATATACAGATTCTGTTGACTTTTGTGGGTGAGGCTCATCTAGAGGACGAGTAAGAATCATGGTCACCCTAATGCTTGTGATGGTACTTGTTGGAGTCGTATGCGGAGCTGGGGCTTACATTGATACTCGTTGGAGTCGTGTACGAAGCTTGGGTCTTATGGTGGTACTCGGTAGAGTCGTATAAGAAGCCCATTGACCTTGAGAGAAACTCGGTAGCATTGATATACGACTTACTTTGTGTTCACCACATTCGCTGGATACGGGTCTCCCCCTTCACCAAAAGGTCTTAATTTTTGGATATTATATTATCCATGTTTTCAGTGTTGTTTTCGGTATGGAGTGTATCCATAATTTATGGTTTTGTTATATTGGAACTTATCCATGTTTTGATGTTTTGGATAATAGAGTCTTATCCATGTTTTCAGTATTTGAATATTAAACCTTATTCGCATTTTGTGAGTATTGATGTAATAATTAGGTCCTGGTTATGCACTTGAGGTAATGTTTATGTGATTACCTGATTATATGATCACGTGAATATCTGATTAATTGTTATAATTAATCATGTGAATACATTACTTACATGATATTAATATGCGAGTATGTGTATATTTTCATACATATATCTATGAGTATGTATGTATGTATGCATGGAAATATAGGTGGATATTACATGTATGGAAATGTGTATGCATGTTTTATGAGTATGCATGCATAAAATTATACATGTATGTAGTTATTACATGTGCATACATGAATTAAAGATATGAAGTTGTGTGTGTGTGCATGTGTGTCCATGCATATTCTATGCATAGGTGAAAGGTTAACTGAAGAAAAAAAATTTCATAATTCTTTTCTAAGACTGCCTTCCTCTTAAGGAAGGTATAAATAGATAACTTTTTTAGAAAGACAAACTTTTCCTTGCCATTTTTGGAAAGCTGATACAGTGAGTGAAATCATGTGGATTTCTGCTATATTTGAAACTGAAGTTGGGATCAAAGTAAAGGTTGATTCATAATTTGGTGTTTTCTTCTTCAAACTATTTGCTTGCAAAAAGGTGAGTTTTACTTTACTAAAAACAACCTTGAATCGATTTTAATTTCTGGTTTTATAAGCTTTGAAATGCTGATGTATGGATTTTGAATACTGTATATGTTCTTGATGATCTTCAATGACCGATAACAACTTGTAATTGTACAAGTGATGTCCGATGAGGGTCCTTACCGGCAAAGCTTTGGCCGGTGATGAGTTTTGATGATTTATATGTGTTGACTGATGAGGTCTTATCGGACATAGCCTTGCCCGATAAAGGACTCTTCACCGGACATAGTGTTGTCCGGTTAATTACTCATCGCTCATTATATTGTATAGATTTAATGTTTGAAATAGTCAAGTGTTGACTGGTGAGAACTATGTTCGGACACTGTGTTGTCCGATAAGGGTATCCGGACACTTGATGTCCGGACACCTTGTGTCCAATAAGGGCGTGTTCGGATAGAGTTGTTCAATTTATGTTGTCCGATGAAGGAGAATTTTTAAACTATTTTATATTGTGAAAGAGAGCATTTTTGTATCTTTTAAATAAGAATTGTGAACTGGAAATGATACTGATATTTTCTTTCAAGACGTATGTGACATAAGTCTGTTTTGAAAGAAATACTGATTTTAAGAAATGTTTCTTCCAGACGTGGTGACGTAAGTATGTTCTGGCATGAAATTATGTTTTAAATGTTTCTTTCAGACGTGGTGACGTAAGTCTATTCTGGTAAAAAAAACTTTGTTTTGAGAAATAGTTCCCCCAGACGTGGTGACATAAGTCTGTTCTGGTATGGAACTGAGTACTTCCAGACGTGGTGACATAAGTCTGTTCTGGGAAGAAACTCTGTCTTATGGAGGGAATAATGGTGACATATCAAGGTGAAATGTACATATGGATATAAGAGTGACATTTGTGAGTGTGATTAATATTATAACTCTTGTTATTATTATCATAAGATGCAATAATTTTAAATCAACATTTATTTTATGACTTGATGATTTAGAGGTACTGTTCTTATTGAAATAATAACACTGATGTTATTGAGAAGGGGGAAACGATTTATAGCTAGAGATATTAATTGCCTATGATTCTAAATGATTTTTATATAAGTTTGAGATGATACTGAGGGGCTCTGGTTGGTCTTTATGATGAACCAGATGACCTCTGGTTGTGTGGGAATTCTTCCTAAGTATTTTTGGGGTTTAATGACCCAGAGGCTCTGTATAATGGAAATGGTATGTATGCATTATGCGTTTGGAAACCACGTTGACAATTTCTGTAGTTTAAAAAACCACAGGGACGAAAACCGAAATGGATGACAAACCATAGGGACGAAAATAATAGTTACTCTACAATATATAATAACTTAATGCAATATAATATAATATGTATGTTATACGATTATTATATAATATATATATATATATATATAATATGTATGTTATACGTTTATTATATATTATTATATGAATTATATATATATATATATATATATATATATATATATATATATATACACAAAGGTTCATACGAGAATGAAAATTAAATAATAAAATAATTATGAGCCAAACATTTATTTGAATAATGCTTTAACGAAACTTTCTTAAAAGTCGATCAAAAAGACATACGTGTTATTTGTTGTATATGGGTTCTATATGAAAATTCATTTATTTCTATAAAGATTATTTAATGAAATTAATTAAGGTATTTAATTATGATTTTTGTACGTTTTTCTTATTTAAGCATGATTAATTTTTCATTTACTATTTTTTTATTTATGACATTTAAATAAACGTGGTTTAGTTTTTCATTTAAAATATTTATTTGTATTGAAGTGATTTATTGAGATTTTTTTTACAATTTCTATCAAAAATCACATGTGATATTCACAATTATTCAACGGTTTTTCTTCCAAAAAGGAAAAAGGTTCATCAAAATAACATATGTGATATTGATCATAGTAAATTTATGTGGAAAAATAAATATAAGTTATCTACAACATTACATCGTAAATTATGAATTACGTTCTGAAATACTTATAATCTTATACATATTAAATGTGTTGTACTACACATCACATGTGATTCTATTTTCATTATTTGTATTTTTCAATATTTAATTTGAATCACTATTTTTCACACTTTAAATCACATGTGATTAGAAAAAAAAATTGAAAAAAAAACATGTGATTTTGACGAAAATTGTAATTTTCTTAAGTATTGCCTAAAATAAAAAACAAATTTTGTAAATGAAACTAAAATACATTTATTCTAAATGCATTAAATAGAAAATATTTTTTTAAAATAAAAGTTTAAATCATATTAAAATCATAAATATA
>NC_037530.1:31107511-31108617 GCF_001531365.2 Cynara cardunculus var. scolymus
ATTAACTAATAATCATCAATTAGTATTAGTATTAATTAATTTTTATTAATGTTTATAAGTTTATTTATAATTAATAGTAATAAATAATAATTAGTATTAATGAGAGTTATAATTGAGAAAAAAGACAATAAAAGGTTACTACAATTAGCGTTTTAATAAGCTAAGATTATATCTATCCAAACGTGTACTCAAAAAATAAGTTTGCTTATGTCAAACAATGCATTGGATGGAAAAAGAAAATCAGGTGAAACAATACCTTATGATGATAGTTCTCACAGTTATCATAATATATGTGGTTCTCAAATGACTTATATATAAAAAGGGGTGGATTATTATACCCTTTACATTCCTCCAAAAAAGAAAATAAAAATAGATGATAAATAAATCATGTTTGATAAATTTAGTTGATATGCATGTAAAATGACCAAAAAGAACATCTTAAAATTAATCAATTACAATATCTTATAATATAATTAAAAACATATTTAATAATATAATATAATATAATATATTATATTAAAACATATAAGTGGTAAAAAGAACTTAAAATAATATTAATTATTAACTAAAATAATTTAAAATTGATTATTATATATGGAGGTGAAGGATCCTGTGAGAATGATAGTTAAGCTGAGAAACATAAGAAATGCTTTGGACCCTTCTTTATCTTTAATCTCAAACTCACCCATGAATCGCACTTGATACGTGGATTGATCTGACACATCTCAGTCATCTCATCCTAATCTGGATTGATTAATATGTGATTCCAAAAATTTCTTGATTGTTTTCTAATACAAAACATAGTTCATAATTAATAAATCCTAGTCATATTCTACATATAGCTATTCAAATAATAATAAATGAACTCTCATAATTTCTATATATATCTCGATTGATGGATTGCATTAGTTGTACAAATTATGATAATTACATATGAAACGTTCTTTCTCTCTCTCTCTCTCTCTCTCTCTCTCTCTATATATATATATATTATAAATTTCGGATTTGTTAAAATAAATGTTAAAAAAAATATTGGTCAATCTCACATATCCTAATTAATTTTTCAAAAACTATAATTAATAATTAAATTAAATATTTTATTAAAA
>NC_037530.1:31108937-31127805 GCF_001531365.2 Cynara cardunculus var. scolymus
TTATTTATTAATATTAACTTAATATTTATTTATCACTGATAGTAATAAATAATAATCAATATTAATGAGAGTTATAATAATCAATATTAATGAGAGTTATAATTGAAAACATACCAAAAAACTTCTCATAAACTAATTCAACTAACATTTCAATAAGTTATCTTATGTTCATCCAAACACGTACTTAAAAAATGCTCAAATATAACAAAAGCGGACTTTTACTATTTGGTTGATTATAACGTATATGGACTACTTTTTGTGGCTAAAATTTTGAACACTCGTCTTTAAAAACGTGCATAAAGCTAAAATGCAGTATAAATTGTACATTACCCCGTATGGTTGTACTATGAAAGTATTGAGTGTAATCAATTTAACCCTGAAATTACAGAGGCATTATAACACTAGATATGATTAACCGTGGGGGATTTAACTTATTACTTTAAATTAACTTAAATCTTATTCATAAATCCGTTACTAAGATTTTTTATTTAAAAAAAAATAATATTGAAAAACATTGTAATAATTGATTTTCGATTATAAAAAGGACGCAATCGTTCTTATTTTTCTTACCATAAGTCCCTGGATACTGCTTGTAGCGTTCAACGTCAATTCTACGACCTTTCTTTTCTCTAACTACAAGCCCTAGAGATTGTCTGCAGCTTTCAACGTAGATTCAACGACGTTCATTTAAGGTAGTTCATATCAGGCTTATCTATGCGATCCGATTATAATTCTCTACTGAATGCTTCTCGATTCTAATTCTTTGTGGTTCAAGTTATTCAGCAGAAAAATGGACAAGATGCTTGTGGTTCTCGTAGATGGCACAATCAAGATGGCTCCGTACTGGGACACCATCAGAACATTTATCCTCGATACCATCATCAGGTAAATGTTTCTATTCAAGTTGTTTTACAATCAGATCAATTAATCACATTCGTAGAATCCTAATTTGCCTATCATATCTAATCATGCATATGAACTCGATCAGATTTATCTTTCATTACTTTTCTTTACAGGAAATTTTGTAACAGCTTTTCGTCTTTTACGGTAAAGTCAAAACGCAGAAGTACTTTGATTGACGTTGAACCCTTTACAGGAAGAGGTCCTATTAACCTTTTTTTTGTAAAATATTAACAGGATTCATCAGACCAAAAATATTATCTCCAACTTATAGTGTTCCGTGCTCGCAATGATTCTGATGGTACGTATAAATTTCATTTTGTAGCAATCGAATTATCGTTTAATTTAATCCCCTTTGGTATGGCAGGGACAGCATTGCGGGGTTATTTTGCCTTCGACATGGATACGTTCATGTCCGCACTATCGAGAATAACCTTCACTGACCAAGGTATAAAACTACCCTTACTTGAAGAAGGGATTAGTGCTGCACTCAAGGTAAAAACGCTCTCGACTTGATCTTATTTCCGTTTGTTCGATTAGTGTTACCAATTACTCGGTTTTCCATCAAATGTTTCTTTGAAGTATATAATAATACTCTTACATATGACCTCTTGAGAGGCAGGGTTCTACAGTGGCTCATGTACTGCTAAACCAATAACCCTTTGTTTTTTTAATCAGATATTCCCTGTAACTCAAGGACGAACAGAAGCAGAGTTGGCGGGGACACGACAATGTGTTCTCGTCACTGCAAATCAACTATCTAAATGGCCCAAATACTGTATGGTTCCAAACAACTTAACGATAGATATCGGTGGAGCCATGGGTAAAATAGTGGAGCGTATTATGATCGATGCTGAACATTTGGCTGCTTTGTTCGCAAAAGTAGGGTCATGTTATTGTAGTCGATTCATCGATTTTCTGTGTCTTACAGACGGTCTCAATAAGCTTACAATGTTGTTTGTGCAACCAGACGTTTATATCGTTCTCTGTTATCTGCCCTAAAGACATCACAATGCTAAGGAAGCTCCATAGTGCGGTAAATTTATCGTAAACATCTTTAGATTTTTGGTAAAAGATTTCGTATCTTCCACGACATAATTTGATCCATCTTGTTGCAGGGCAACGGCTTCTATCAGATTCCAGGATATTTTCCAATAGAGTTCAAGCATCCCGAGTTTCTTATTTTAATATCGGAGAAGTTTCCTGAGGCTCGAGAGGCCCTCCGAAATCTCCAAGAGAATCGTGAAACGCTCCCAGAATACGATTCTCTATCTTCCCTGGCACGAAACTTTTCCGGTAACTTTTATCCCCCCTTTCGCTTTTCTAAATGTCAAGTGCCTCCACCTTATGATCACCCCTTATTTCACGTCAACAGTCTGCCAGCTGCACATGATGATGCGGGAAGTCATTTCCGAACCCTCGGTACAACAGCAGAGACCCGAGAACTCGGGTGAAGACAGCGTGGAAAAACCTTTTGAGATGAACATGGCCGATGATGATTGTAACTTCACAACGCAGAAAAACCACGACCCCGTGACTGTTATTGAAGAAATGGTAAACGAACTTTTACGCCTTACAAAGTTATTCTCATCGCTACACATCAAAAACATCAACCTTTGAATTTTCTTCTTCAGGACTTATGGCCCTATGAAGAAGTGGGGTCCAATTTTGAGACGGGCTCGACCGCACCTAGCCGCCAGATTGTGACACCCAACATTGGACGTTCTCACCGAGATGGTAGATTAGATAAGATTAAGGAGAAGCGTATTGTCATCTCTGCTGTTCCGTCAGAAAGCGCCTGTTCTTTCAACCAACCTAACCGAAGAATGAAATCAATCCCTAAGAAGACTAATACAACTGCTAGTGCTAGTGTGTTCCACAACCGTGAATCACCCGATTCATCCTAGAGTTGAAACTGGGAAACCAGAGATTCAGCATGGCTTAATCTCGGTCAACATAGAGTTACTTTGGTTTCATCAGTAGGAAACATGAATGGCAGCGTAAAGGTTGGTTCAGCCACCAACACCCCAATGGCTAGCTGTGGTGCAGATACTGGTTTGGTCGTGGTGCTTATGTCTGAAGCGGTCAAACTCGGCAAACCCACTGTTCTTTGAAGCAGCACCAAGACCTGGCTCAAATATTGGTGCCATTGATAGTCTTAGAAGTCGATGAAGGACCAGTGAGAGTTGTTTTCTGAATTAGGCTGAATTTGATGTTAATTTGCATGCTAAAACTCAACAATAAATTGGTTCTGTTTTTGTGTTCTATATACAGTCTTCAATAATTCCATCTCCACGAATCTTAACCTGTGTTTGATGTTCTGAATCTTTAGTTTCAGATCCGTCAAAACTTGGAAGAAAGTTATCCTGGGAATGTTATCGGCTCGATCTATTTTGTTTAGCCTTGATTCATTAAACCAAAACCATCTTTCGGTTCAGCCTAGAAGCCGTCCACCTTATGTCATTGAACGAAAACCATCTTCCGGCTAACATAGGAGGGTCATGAACCAAAACCATCTTTCAGCTAGCCAAGAAACTGGATCATCGTGATGTCACTGAATCAAAACCATTTTATGGCTAATTAGAAGCAGGTTCATCTTTTGTCAATGAACGAAAACCACCTATTGGCTTAAGCCCAGAAGCAGGGTCCGTAGAGAAGCATTGAACCAAAACCACTTTCCGACTAGCCTAGTAGGAGGGTCCCTAGAGTCATTGAACCCAAAACCACCATGTAGCTACCTTAGAAGCAGGGTAACTTTCTAATGTCATTGAACGAAAATCATTTTATGGCTAACTAGAAGCAGGTTTATCTTTTGTCACTGAACAAAAACCATCTATCGGCTAAAACCTAGAAGCAGGATCCTTAAGAGTGATTGAACCAAAACCGCCTTCTGGTTAGCCTAGAAGCAGGGTTGCCTTATTATGTCTTTGAGCCCAAATCCACCTTGTCGCTAGCTGTCTTAGAGGCAGGGTAACCCCTAATGTCATTTAACCAAAACCATATTTTGGCTATCCTGAAAGTGGGGACTGAAAGGGCCTTTAGTTGCTCAACATCATCCAGATAAAAGCAAAACCATCTTTTAGCTAGCCTAGAAGCAGGGTCATCTTATGCCATTGAACCAAAACCATCTCCAGCTAGCCTAGAAGCAGGGACACCCTAAATCAATAAACCAAAACCATCTTTTGACTAGTCTAACAGTACATAAACAACCATCTTTAGGTTAACCAATCTCCCTCCATGGTATCAGTGAATGAGTCTCATCCATTAGACAACATGATCCATGAAAACCACAAATCATACCGCATCCCCAAAACAAAGATATCTGAGAACAATCATCGGAGAAAACTATGCCAAAAGGATTGTGTTTGCAGAAATAAATAATGATAAAAGCTCAAATTATAGCAATAAAATGGAAAAAGAGATGGCACAGATTTCTAAGGTATCAAGAAACTCAGACAAATATTTCTATAGTAACATGATATTCCCATGGGATTACTGTCAAGGTGCAGGTTAAAATGAAAACCGTATATACTTTGAGAACAAGTTGAATAACCCTAAAATATTCATTAACATTATTCATCATGAATATCCATCACGATACATGAATAGTTGGTTTTCAGTCTCTCAAAATATTTATGTTTCTTATTTGAACCTGCCCATACACTATTAACTATAAGATGTAATTGACATTATCTTCATCCAGAACTATAAGATTCACATTTCACAAAGCACACTTACTCTCAACCTTAAAAAATGTAAGGGAGAACTGGACCTGATCTATATACAAAACGACCTCTAACTTCTAGATATACGAAAATTACAACTTGACACATTTTCTAGAGTGCAATGTTTTGCATTTCATACACTTGATCTATCATCTTATACATCACAACATTAAGGTAATAAACATGATCAAGAACTGACCTCTTGCTTAGCAATCACCTCTCCATCTTTCTTCTTCAATCTCAAGGATTTGTGCCTTGTACTAGGTGCCACGAGGAGCAATCGAGACATCACATATCCCAAGAGTTCTTCCCGGTGGGAGAATGTGAAATCCAAATGAGCATACTCGAATTCATTGTAAGATACATCCACACCCGCATCTCTCATTAGCCTGTAATGTTTTCTCACCATTGAAGGACGGATTACCTTGTCTTTCCTTCCTGCAACAACATCCACTGGAATATCAATGAGCCCATAGTATTCCCCCAAATCCAATGGTTCTGGTGAACCATACATTTGCATGTTAGCTGAAGGATTCCCATAGTCAAACATCCTGAATTTCCGTGCATGCTTCATCTGTGCCAAATGAAGTGCTATCCCAAAAGACACTCCAGGCATGTCGTTCATGTTGTAGTGTGGTAAGCCTATCACTCCGACCCAATTGGAGCTATCACCGCCGAACATATGACCGATTAGGGTCTGAACCACCCCACCAACAGCAGGATAATTATGAAAATCCCGTGCCAATTTGTTAACCAACATGCGAAAAAACCTGGTGGGTATGTAGACGCCAGGCACAAGAGGTGCCAAAACTGGAGCAAACCAAAGGAGAAAGTACTCGACTGCTGTGAAAGCAAATGTTGAGTCGTGATGAAAGCCAGCTGGTGACAAAAGGATTAATCTTGATAACCGGTGAGGCTTTTCTTCCAACCGGCGTGTTATGATGTACATGAGAATTGCAGCACCTCCCAAGCTGTGGCAGATTGCACAAAGTTTATAAGGCTGCTCGTTTGCTTCTTCTGTATCCTTGGAAAGAGATTGCAACTCTGAAGTTTTCACTTCGTGAATCTTCTCTATCATGGCTGGTATATCTTCGATCCCATGCTCATTGATGGAGTAACGCCAGTACCTACAGACAAGAAGTTCTGATCAAATTAAGGAAGTGATCATGGGGACCCACATGTATAGGATCAAACGAAATGCTTGTATAAACATACAAGTATTTATATAAAAATCTCTCCGGATTATGTAACTTTATATTTCATAGGAAAAGTTCCTGAATACAGATAGTTTCATCTTAAATGGGAAGGGTTGGGATAGCAGAAACTAGAGGAAAGGACTTACTCTCGTGAAGATATATTCTTGTCTACATGTTCTCTTGAAACTAGACCACGGAAATTACCCAGGAAAACATCATACCCTGAAAGATGAAAATTGATTTTTTAAAGAACTGTTTATATTAAAATCTGCCTGCTGGTGAAAGAATAAACATCGCAAACCTTGATCAAAAGCTGCAAAAGCTGGAGAGCCAACAACTCCATTAGACACCCAACTGGAGGGAAGTAAGAAAAGTCAAATCAACACTATAGATAGTCTTGAAAACATAAAAATGCGCGTACAGCGTATCTACATAATTGTAGAGAAACATATGTGAACATCATCCCTCATACTTCTTTGGGATTCTTCAGTGAACCTTTGATATCTTGTTCAACCAGAAATTATTTGTGATCTGGCACGCAATAAGGGTCCTTACAACTTGTAAAGAACAAAACATCCAGACCAAAAGTGCGCCACAGAGGCATCAGTCAGGTAGATTCATGCATGCCTACCTTAAAAGCTCAGATAGGCTGACATATTGGTTTAGCAAAGTGACCTGCAATATTGAAGGCCTATGCTAGACCAAGTGCATGCAGAAAGAAAGATGGTAGCATACAGGAAACCAACATGGCCCAGCATCACATGCTGATAAGCTTAAATTTATACATTTTTTTACGTCAAAGTACCCTGAAATTAATATCAATTAGATGCTTAAATAGGTCCAATTTAATTGTGAGTTGATATATAACTTCTTGGGGCTAATTAAGTTGAAAATTTTATTGTTTTTGTGGCCAAACAGCACAAAGCAGAAACTGCAGTCCAGCAGCCCAAAAGAACAAAAAAAAGGCAGTCCAAAAGCAAGCCCAAGCCCGTGTAAAAGAAAAGAAAAGAAGAGAAGAAGCAGCAGCARCCTTGGGCTGCTGCCCAAGACTAACATCGATTGAGATTTAGAGGTCGTGCAGTAGCCAAACAGGGGGAAAGACGGGAGATCGTGTTGCAGCAATCGTGGGCAGGACAGCAGGAGATCATGGGCGAGTACGAGGGGCTGTCGGTACAGAAGCAACCGAGAGAGGAAACAGCATACGGAGTCTGTCGTTTGAGAAAGAAGGGGCTGTCGATACAAAATGGATGGCAGCAAGTGTTCGAGAGRGAGGCTGTTGGATTGGAGCCTGTCTCGAGAGAAATAGAAAGGGTTCTGTTCGATTGGGGGCTGTCGCGCRAGCAATCAAGCAGCCGAGAAMGAGAAGGCGAGGCAAGAAGAGAAAAACCAAGGAGGAAGCAATTCGATTTTAGAACCGATATATAGAGGGAGGGAAATCGAGAGAGAGAACGGGAGAAGGGGCTGTTCGGTTGACAGCAGGTTATCGAGGAGAACCTGTYGAGGGCTGTAAATCGAGAGGCTGTCGGTCAAGAGAAAGGCAGCAGCCGATTGGAAGCAGCCGAGAGCAGAAAGAGGCTGTGACCAAGCGAGGACAGCAGCAGGTTGGTTAAGAAGGAGAGCAAAGGGGCTGCCATCGAGCAGCCGAGGAGAAGAAGCAGCTGTCGAGGACAGCAGGTTATCCAGGCGAGARGAAGCAGCAGCCRGGAGGAAGAAATCGGGCAGAAAAATCAAGAGAAAGACAGCAAAGGGGCTGTCCATTAAGGGCTGTAAACTAAGACGATTTTTATAGGTTTACCGCAAACTTCTTCGTTCAATTTACAGGTTAGTTTACATTTGTTTTAGACATGAGTAGCTAATCTTTTAATTTCTAGTAATGGGTATGTGATCACTTTGAATTTGGATTCGTTGAGACTCACGYCAWTTTTAATATCATTTGAAGCTATTTATGSGATTTTAGAGTTGAATGTTTATYGTTTTGAGTTAGATATTTTGAGTAGGATCCCTTATTATGTCTAATTCAATTTCGAATTGCTAGATAAACCTTTAAGTCCGTAATTGCTTTTCGGTTTATTGAAGTAGCACACGACACACAGTTGACATTTAGGTTAAATGATGATGTTGTAAGATCGTATAATCTAATCTAAACAATCGGCGTCCGATTGTCGATTAGTGTTGGTTTGTTTGACGTTAATGCAATTGGCAATTAAATTCTAAGTCCGTGACTAGGTTTGATTAGCTAATTAGAGGTTAGTCGTAGAGCGTTCAAGACTGACTATGCTTTTATAACAAACAGAATATTGACGCGTGTCGATGTTCTAACCAACTTGGTTTCTTTTGAGAAAACGGAGTGAATGAGTCGATGATATAGAATCCAAAGGATTAGTTGATTAACGCTCATTACTAGATTCCTTTTTTTCTATTGTTTAAAATTTTAATTTAATTTTTATGCTTAGATTATTTGAAATTCCAACCCCCCCCCTTTTTTATATATAGTTTTATTATTAATGAATTTGCACGAGATTACGTTTTGGACTTACGGTTAATACCGAGTCCCTGAGGAGACGACCCTACTTATCGCTATTACAAGTGTGTTTTAGAGATAATAGGCTTATTTTCATAAATTTTATTATTTGCCGGACTCGACACCCGTCACATGCATACAATGCACAGGAGTATATGAGGATCTTGTATTTTCTTATTTGGCAGAACCCTTTGAAGCTCTTAGTTCATTCATACCGGTACTTGTATCCTAATTCAACTAGGATTTCCACACCTATTATCACTATTACGTCATCTTTTAAGCAAGATATATTTGAATCCTAAAGATTCTCTACCTCCTGAATATTATAGAACTCATTTCACTTCCTACCCTTCAAAGAATTAAGTGGCATAAGTAGAAGCTAACATTGTTGCGGAATGCCTGTGGAGATGCAACCTTGAGATCTTGCCTTGGCCGAGGCTCATAGGCTTCCATCAGGTGTACCTCATCTCTGAGGCACAAGGCCTAGTAAGGTGAGACATTTATTGAAACACGGTGCATTTTGTTTTGGCCCATATTAAGCGCAAGCAAATTTTGTTTTGGGACCCTTCCTGCTTAAATGAGAATCCACAAACCTTAAAGTATCTTTTCAATTTGAAGTTTGAACAATCAGCTTCAGGTGTTCAGTCCACCTCATGTACACCTTTTCATATTTCATTTCCTCTCCACCGTCTCTTTACCTCTCATTTCTCTTTGATGGTTTAATTTATGAGCCTAGATTTATAAGACGTATGTGGTCAATCAATCGTTACTGTTCTCAGTTGATGATTCTTATATTGACGCTTATTGAAAGGTTTGTGTACAATGTTACTTGACTGTCATTTAGACGCTAGTGATAAATTGATGTTAATATTGTTAATTGATGCTTCTTTGATTGAATGTTAGTGATAACCCCTCCCTTATGTCATGCCTAGACCCCCAGTACACATTTGCGTTAGATGCACTTTGTGCCTCAAATAACAAATCAACATATAGTATTTAAGTTTTAAGTTCGTATGAAGACAATCCTTAAAAGGATTTTTCCCTGACAATTTGCTTTACGTGGCAACAAAGACAGCTATACAACCTTTGGTCCTCCACTAATCTTCATCAAATTAACTCAGACAAATCTCAACACACTTCAATTATAAATTAGCTATATATTTTATCACCTCCTACGTCCCTCAAGACCGACAAGGGGCAGTACAAGAATATTCATTTGTTTGACCTTGTCAGGCCATCGTCTATGAGCACTAAGCTGGTGTTTGGTTCGCAAAATGTTTTTGGATGAAATGAAATTTGTTAAATGAATTTAACTTTGAAGGAATTGGAATGTTGTCAGGTTTGACAACCTGTTTGGTTGGCAGACATTGGAATGGAATCTGTCTGTTTGGTTCACATAATGTAGCTTTGGAATTGGAATGAAATATTGGTAAATGACCAAGATGCCCTTTTTGAAAATTTTAATTTTTTAAAACTAAAAATACTTTAATAAAATAATTATTTAATATGGAAAACAATATAAAATAACAACCCAAATATAATCATAAGCCAAACAACGCTACTAAATCCACGGTGGTCGGCGGTGGTTCAGATGGCGGTGGTCCGCGGTGGTTTAGATGGAGGTGGTCAAAGTTCAGATGGACGGTGGTTCAAATCGGCGGTGTTGGAGGTGGTTCAGATCGGTGGTTGTTCAAATCTTGGCGGTCGACGGTGTCCGACAATGATTCACATCGGTGGTAGTCGCCGTTGGTCGGCAGTGGTTCAGATCGGTGGTGGTCCATGGTGCTTCATGTGGCTGTGGTCGGATGTGGTTTAGATCAGGGGTGGTTCAGATCAGTGTTGGTCGGTTGTGGTTTAGATCGGCGATGGCCGGCGGTGATTCAGATTGGTAGTAGTTGGCGGTGGTTCAGATCGGTGGTGGTCTATGATGGTGGCAGTGATTGGCGATGGTTCAAATGAAAGTGATTGGCCGGAGGTGATCCAAACCGACGGTGGTCGGTGGTTCAGATCCGTGGTAGTTGGCGGTGGTGGTCGACGGTGATTCAGATCGACGATGGTTGAAGGTGGTCAACGATGGTCATATTGTGTTTTATGATATTGAGGTATATTGGGTTAAGGGTATATTTAATATTATGAAAATAGAGAATTCCATTCCATCAGAATACCATCTAGTTGCTAAGGAATGTTAAATTCCTTTATTTGTGGAATTTGTAGGATTTTGAAGACTCCTTTCGTGAAAAAGAATGAACCAAAGAAGGGAATGAAATTTGGTCAATGGAATTAAACATTCCAATTCCATCGGATTCCTTCAGAATCTGCAAACCAAATGCCCCCTCAGCCTCCCCCTCTCCCCTCACATTTCCTGTGTTATTCTAGTGCCTTTGACATCCATAATCATGGCTCTCTCAAAGTCCAATATTGGATGACCTATGCATGTTCTGCTCTTGCTCCCACTACCCTTTGTCCAATAATCATTGAACACTGGCACAAGCTTTCTGATTCTCAGCTGCTTCACCATCAGTGTAAGCACTTAATGGATCCAGTTTTATCTGCACAAACTTGTGTTTAACTCATTAGAGGTCAATTTACCTTAAACATCATTGTCTCATCCCTTCTTCAGGCTACTTTGAAGTTACTACTTAGGAAATTCTGTTATGAGTGTTGTTTTGATCCCTTTGCTTGTTGGCAAATTGTTGTAGTAACTTGGCGAATGTTATTTCCTAACCTAGTTTCGATCTAGCTGCTTTGATAAGACTTGCTTGTTATTTGATTTTAGTGGTCATCTAGAAATAGCTTACGGTTTTGCAGACACTAATGCAACTTGCTTTGTTATTTGATTTTAGTGGTCATCTAGAAATAGCTTATGGTTTTACAGACACTAATGCAATCAGAACGTGTTGTTTTCGTTATGAGTCCTAACGAAATCAAAAGAGGTGGTTGTGCTTAAAGCACCAACATAACCAAAAATCAAAGAAGCTTGGTGTTCTTGCAATCTTTAGTGAAACTGTATGAGTGTCTTACAAGCCCTAGCATTTCAAAATCAAAAGCGACGACAAAATTAGAGGCATTTTGTGAGCCTAGAGTTTGCCTTTTCTCAGGGCCTAGCAAAATAAAAAACGTGTTGTGTTCTGGTAAGCCTTAGCACAATCCAAACACAAGAAATGCATTACTTATGCATATCCTAGGAGAAGATAATCAAGTTCAAATGTGGTAGCTAAAAGTTCAAACCATACAAAGAATTCAATATTTGTATAACCTAGTTCAATATTTAGCTTCAAGTATTGCTCTGTTTTCTTCATGTTGTGATTGTGTTTCTATGTTATCTCAATGATGATTGTTCTACAATCAAAGATATATCATGGCGCTCACAATCTTTCCTATATTAATATCGAAAAATTACATACCACTATGCTTGAATCATTTACAGGAACGGACACTAGATCAGCCATGGAGGAGTTGCTGCACAAAATCGTGAAAAACAAAAATCCACGAAAAATGTCGCCATTTGTGTTGGGAAGAGAAAACAAGGGTCCGACAGGAGAGAGCACCAATCCAGGGCCATTAGAAAAAAGATAAAAGGGATAAAGAACCAGGCAACAACACATCAATGGAAGAGGTGAGGGAAACTAGTAGCAGTAGAGGATGTTGGTGACAGAACGAGCGGAAAGAAGGAAGATTACAGTGAAGGTGATGGTGTTAAGTCGAACAGCCTAAGGTCTCCGTGACTAGAGGGAAGAGTTGCATGGAGCCACGAAAGATGATGAAAAGCATCAATGATAGGCAGCAAGGCAGAAACTATGTATAATGACCATGAACTGCTGTGACTGGTGAAAGAAAAAGCATAAGAGAGAGGAGAGTTGTTAGCAACTGGTAGCAGATAGAAAACAACACGTGGATGGACCGCTGAATGAAAGAAGAGGACCTAATGAATGAGATGGACCTGCTTCTGGTGAGGAAAGAGTCTGGAATGCAACAAGGAGAGGAGGTCATCAGAGTTGGCCTCATATAAGAAACCATCAGCCACATTTTGGAGATGAACTGGGGCTGGAAAATCAGCAGCTTTTTGGGATTGCCTTGAGGGTTTTGGGCCTGCTATAGGGCCTCACCATGATCCACAAGAAAGGGAGATAGAAGGGAGAAAGTGGGATCTTGAAATCAAAGTGTATTGATCGGGACAATTTTTTGACCTTCCAAACAGGAGAAGACGACCAAATGAACGGGATGGACCTGCTCTGGTGAGGAACGAGTCTGGGAGTCATCAGAGTTGGCCATATAAGAGATCATGGGTCTCATTTGGGGATGAATTGGATCTAGGAAACCAGCAACTTTATGGATTGCTTTTGGAGTTTTGGGCATGCCCTAAGGGCCTCACCATGATAACAAGAAAAGGGATATATGATCAATGGACATTGATCGGTACAAAAAGTTTGACCTTCGACCTCGAGGACAAGGTCTCTTTTGCACTAATAACTATCAAGGTTAATTAGTTAACATAGTAACTCAAGTGTTTCCATTATAAATAGGCTCCATTCTAGAAAGTAACTAGGGGATATATTTACATTGGTATCATATTGATTATATTATTACCATAATCAAATAGCTCTACATATAGGAGATTGGTAGAGATAAGAAGGCATGCTCAAATTGATAACAGTTGCAAATTGGCTTAAGCATCTTGGGAGAGAGAGTCTATCTCTCAAAAGTAGATAGCTTTGTATTTCTTTGTTGTTTATCAATAAAATCGTTGTCAGGTTCTCATACCCCTAGTCTTCAAACTAGATTAGATAAGTATACATGAATCGATGTCAGCTTACTGCATACCTAGATATATAAACCTTGGACCCAAATCAAGGATACGCTACAGCAGCTAAGAAACTCATAACCATGGTCAATAGAAAAATGCATCTGGAATAATATAGAAGCATGAGCACAGTTGAAGCAAGTTAAACTTCTACCAGAAACGAATCAATGAAGTCATGATTTGCAGTCTACTTGATCTGAAAGCAGGGCTTAATTATATTCAACATTTGTACATTGCCCAAAAAGTGGTATTCAAGTAATTTGCCATATCGCCCAGTATCATTCAACTCTCTCTCTCTCTCTCTCTCTCAAAACTCTTAAGCAATCTTGGTTGCATATATCTTGTAAGAGTCAATTATGCCCTTCACATTGCAGTACGCCAGGCCAAGAAACCCATCTCCCAATTCCCATGAGCAGGAACTTGGAGCACAGCGGACTTCTTTATATTCTGACACACACACAAAGAGTTGTACACAGCTACACGCACATGCGACTTCTCCTAGTTATGACATCTGTTCTTTATCATTTTAGGTTTAAAGTTGCTCTATACCATTTTAGAAGAGTGTCAAATGCAGAGATAACATGACAATTTTGCAGACCATCTACTCGTTCAACTTTCCAGAAACTAGAAAACAAATAGACATCAGCCTTGGCTAGTTCACGAAATCCGACTAATCCTGGTGTCCTTTCAAGCATGGTCAATATAATACATGTTCACTTTTCTTGAACTAACTTGCCCAAAGAGTAATTAGAAGATACAACTTACCCCATAGAAGAATCAAAGACTCCATGTTGTAGATAAACCGCCTTTTTGGCATCACGCCTACAGCAAGGAGAGAATAATTAGCCAAGGTAAATTTCAGTGCAAACATCAGTAAAACAAGAAGTAAAATTAGAAAGTGAATGCAAGGATTATTTCTACCTTGGAATTCGCTCCAAAAGAAGAACATACCCATCAGCAGTAACCACATTAATAGCTTCATAAGGGTACCTGAAAAGTAATGTTTCAGGTATGTGGTGTGCATAAATGCAAGTTCAAGTATACTAGAACAAATGATGCTTTTAGTCGCCCAATATGAGATTCTCAAGTTCTTAGGGCTCCCAAGTTCAAGTTGACAACATGGTAACTCCCTCCATCCAAAAAAATGTAATGATGTACTTGACACATGATGTCAGAGTCTTCGACTAGCAATTAAATGCCTAAAATGCCCCAAAAGATAGAGAGAAGTCATAGACCAAAGTTGATGTCACTAATAATTTGCAAAGATTAGTAATCGGCAAAGAAGTGGAATCTTGCTCAAAAGAGAAATTTCACAGTTTTTTGGCATCATCAGAAAAAAAAATCGTTGCATTTATTTAGGGACCAAGGATAGACAAGAAAACAATCTCATGTTCAAAATTCGTAAAATAATTTATGGTGAACTCTTTCTAACTTTTTCAATTTATTACTTATTCCTAGAGGATCAGAAATTATAAGCAGCCCTCAATATAAAAAATATATAAAAGTAAAGCTCTTACCCAAGCTCTGTAATGACATCTTGACATGTCCGCGCATCGGTATTCAAGGAATTATGCAATCTGGTTTTCCTTTCTGTTGGAGTGGGGTTGTCCTCATCAAGAGTGGCAGTGGCAACATAGGCAACTGAATCATCAGGGTGAACATCCCCTAAAACACCTGGAGAAGACCACCTCAAAAATGCCCCGAGAGAGTCCATTGGAGAGATAAAACAAGATGCTACCTTGTGAATAGCATCAAATATGGTTTCTATAAAAATCTCCATTCCAAGCTGTAAATCCTGAAATTACAGAAATACCCAAATAGAAATGAAGTTGTGATGCTACAACATTATTTTTTCATAAATAGTGGTAGCTAAGCATTAAAAATACAAGCAAACCTCTATAACTCCACGTCTTCTGTCGGTAGCCCGTTCAACGACGTGATCCAATGCTTTCCTGCCAGCATGCACATGTGAAGCCTGTACTCTTCCTGGGGTGCTAGCAGATCCCTTTAAGCCTCTACTAAAAAACATGCTATACAGATATATTGGTATCCCAAGCATTAGCCTTGCAGGAAGCAGAATCCACAAAATTATGGATAAAATCCAATGTGCCGAGTTCTTTTCACGCTTGGTGAAGCTGCTTGCCCGGGAGAATCGAGAACTTTGTGATGATGGAGATGCAGGAGATATGTAATCATCATCATCATCATCGTCTACTTCTTCTCCAGATGAATAATCTACACTTGATGCTGAATCAGACTCCATGGATAGTTCGTGAACAAATTGGTTAAACGAAGACACCCCACTACCAAAAAATATGGTTGGCATGTCAATAGGTAAAATGATGTGAAGAGAGATCACGAAAACAAATTGTTCAGAATGTAATAACTAAAGTGGGAAGTAGTTCTGTAACTACAGAAGTTTATTTTGAACATTAATTGTGGGCATCATAAAAAAGGATGATTGGATGTAAAAGATGACCAAGTTAAGCTCACAAAAAGATCAATACAACTATATTTACCCAAGCATGCTACAAGTGGCAATAAAAATTACATGGAAGAAAGTATAAAGAAAAGTCAAAATGCCACTATATTTGAAATCTTCACATGAATGAAATGGAGGGGGATCTTCGCACGTATGTGTTATGCATACACTAATGATAAGTAAAATATTCAAATCACTGGATGGAACCTAAAACATGATAAACCACTAATTTAAAGAATTAATCCACATTATACGTTAAATAGAAACAACATGCTGCCTCCTATTCACCATATCGAATTAAAGAGCACGTATCAAGGCCGAATAAAACAAAGAAATACTTACTTCTCCATCCAGCGCGGAAGCCGAGGTCCACGAAAAGATGGTCTGAGCTCCCAACCATGAATCCCTTCGAGGAGGTTAGTTTTGCCAGGCAATATAGCCAACAACAATGCTGATAATCCATTTATCAGCCTCAAAATATTACTCAACGACTCATAAGTAATCGTTTTTACAGACCTGAAGAATACATGAGATCTTTAGAACAATGACTCGTAGCACACAGCTTGAAGCAAATTATGAAAACAAAATTTCACACAATCCGAACAGCAAAACTTTCATTTCTGTCTTCCCAAAATTTGTTTACTAGATGAAATGCCACAAAAGCTAAAAGTCAAATACCAACATACATAGCTGCACATTAAAAAGACAACCTTTCACAATTTTGGAACATATTCTGATTGTGAGATTATCCAACATCATTTTGCAATTAATTCCATGTTTATAATCACACTGAACTCCAAACCAGATTGTTCTTGGCCATGAAGCTTATAGAAAAATTCAAACAAACAGCCTCAAAGAAGTTTTGCAGATTTCTTCACAAGTAGACATTATAAAAGATTATAGTCTTTCCTACAGTATCCACCGCGTCTTAATCTGGATAAATTGATCCTAACTAAGCTAATATGCCCATCACCAGATACCATATTTATCATTATTCCCAATCAGCCATCCTAGCCACATAACGAGTAATTGATTCCAAGATTCCAAATTACAATTTAAAGAAGAAAAAAAAAACCTAACATAACTTTGAAAAAATATCTGATGATGTGATCCTTCCCCAACAGAAACTCAAAAATAAACCATCAGTCAAAAACGATCAATTCATATATATCGCATCCCTTCAAATATCATGAGCATCCATTTTTGTTTTTCTTCTAAGTAATCATCAAACCCTCAATTTAGCACAACACCAAACTCCATCGTCAAATAAACTTACAAATTAGGCGATCATACAGCGAACGGTTATCTAGATCAGTATTATAACATTAACACCCACATAAAAATTCGCACATAAGCACACATAAACTATTGGTTTTCTAATACGAAAGAGAGAGATAGAGAGACTAACTCTTTGGTGACAGCAAGGAAGTTGTCAACGACGCGTTGGATCATTTGTGTTTGTGTGTGTGTGTGTGTGTGTGTGTTATATTAGACTTGTTGGCTCTGGGTAGTGCAAAACAGCATCAAAACCCAGATCCAAAAGGGACTGAAAACCCTGATAATTTGGATTTGGTATTCGATTTTTAGAGAGAGAAAGTATAATTTTAGAGAGAGAGAGAGATGAACGATAAAGGTGGGAGGAGGTGTGCATATACGCAACGGCGATTCTTGTCGTCCCAGGGAAGGGAAAGCCGATGGTGGGGTCCACACGGGCAATAGAAAATAATAGAAGCCTAATCCGTATGACGTGGCAGTCAGAGAAGCTGTGGCTGTTATGCGAGTGCCACGTATTAATGCGTCGACACCGGTCAAACTAATTCTACGAAAACGTGGAATCTGGAGGTAACTACAAAAACAGCATTTTTTTTTGTTATTATTTTATTTCATTTCGAGTAAATTACCACATGAAATGAAACGCCCATTTAATTTATTAAAATATATTATTTTTTTTTATTAACCTGGATATTCAACCTGCTATGTGAGCCGACTAATCCCAAAACGACTACATACTTTGCAAATAGCCTGAAGTCACTGCATTTGAACCTACGTGGCCGCTAGGGGATTTTTATTTCCCCTTAAACTTGAACCTGAATTATTTATTTGTTATATTAAAAATTTGTCACAAAATGTCTAATTTTTTTTAAAATAATTAATATTAATTAATTAAAATTGGTGTTATTAGGCCTTAATAAGTCATAAATGGTCTTACTGGGCTATAATAGTTATTAATCGACTATAGTGGGTCTTAGTGATCTTATTGATTTCAATTCACACCTCAGATGCATACATGCAATACGTACATGCATACAAATATACAATAAGTCATCATTGGTGTTATTTGTAACATTCAATTTCTAATATGCCTAAATTATTTGCTAAGTATATTTAATTTTGGGTTAAAGAGAATCTAAGATTTAGTGGGAGTTGGGTTTGAAATTTTTGAATTATATTTCTTAAGAATATATTAGAGGATTTGGAAAATATCACGTCAAATAGATACGTAAAATGGATTTTTTGGGAGATCTTTTCTGGAACATTTTTATTGTATGTTATAGATTATCTCTTTATAAACGTGTAGGCGAAAACCTCATAGAAAACGGAGGTCCGAGCGAAAAGTTATGAATAATTTAAGTGTTGATGGTCAAAATGGGTACCTAGCCGGGCCAACCCGGCCCAACTCGAGTTTTAGCATTATAAATTAGAGTTTTGGCCCATTTTTCTTGTCATTTAAGTCCAGAACTCACACATACATTAGAGGTGCGATTTTCACACACATAGGCTTAATTCAACTCAAATCAAAGAGGAACTACAAGATCTTTGAAGAATTTGATCATCAAGTAAGRTATAATATATTTTTGCACTTGTTTTTGGTTGACATTCTTGTTATATGGATTGCATGTTGAGTTAGAGTTAGGGTTTCATATGGGTTTGATCTTAAGTGTATAAAATGAGTGCATTTTAGTGTTTATGGCATGAAATGGTCATTAGATTCAAGAGATTATCAAGATTTATGCAAGTTCATTATATGAACTTTGACTTGATTAAGTCAATGATTTGGAAGATAATATTGTTAGTCCCGAAGGGTAAGGCAATAAACAGAAAGTAATTGTAGAAGGGGGGGTTGAATACAATTACACAGATTTTTTTTAACTTTTTAATTCTTATTGATTTATATCAAGAATTAATACACACAGAAAAACAAAAGATTGTTGCGGAAGATAGGAAAGGAAAACCTAACCTAAA
>NC_037530.1:31127905-31131366 GCF_001531365.2 Cynara cardunculus var. scolymus
GAATCTTGATGTAATCATCATCAAATCTCAAGAACAAAGATGAATGTAAGATACATTGGAGAGAGAGAATTACTTTGCTGTCAAATCACCTTTTCTGATTAATGATGTAATCAATTGTGTGTAATTACAATTACAAAGAAAAGACTATTTATACTAAGGAAATAAAACTAAACTAATTACAATTAAGCTAAGTAAATGGAGAAACTTGAATACAACACTTTAGCTCTAATCTTGAACCCAACAGTTAAATCTGTAAATGTTGACCAAATGAAGGGACATGATCACTTTTTACTTCTGAAATGCTTACCATTTCTCAAATGAATCTTTCACTATATATATATATATATATACAATCTACCGATATATATATATATATATATATATATACTAGTTGTGTATCCGCGCAATGCGGTGGGAGCCGTGAATTTTAACGATTTTGAAGTTTCACTGATTTTATAGAGAAGATTTAACGATGATATAAGTTACACTTGGTATTTACATATTAATACAATTTGAATAAATAAGAGTTATGATTCCAATTACAGTCTATCGATGAAAAAAATTGTATAACAATTTAAAATCCAATATATGTAAATGACTCTACAAATGTGTTCGATTTACACCAAGAACAAATAATCAAGAGACCGAGAGCGAGAGTTCTAGAGCAATTGAATGGAAGATGAATGAGAGAACTTTTAATAACTCATTGTGAATATTAGTTTGAATATCACATTGGGGGATATGGAGAAGACATAGAGGTATGAGAGGGTGAATGCATGAGTGAAACGTGTCAAAAGTCTTGGGAATATGAAAAGAAAAGATAATAATGTGCATTAGTAACTTATACTATATGTTATTTTAATTGTAGATTAAGAAATTTTAAGACTGAATGCATAAAATAGTAGTACGTAATGCGTTATGAGTTGTTTTTAAGAATTCTAATATTTTGTGCATAAATGTATAGTACTTTGTTCATTAAAAGTTGTTTTTAAGACTTTTGATAAATATGATTTATAAGGTAGTATATACGTACGAGGGCTGGTTCAAATGTTAACCAAGATTATTGTGTTAACTTTGTTAACTAATCTAGGCCATTTATTTTTACAGTAAATGGTTGTGATTAATCATTATAAAAAAATAATTTTTAAAATTTACATTTCAAAAAACATATGGTAGCGTTTGGTACGCAGACTGGATGAGACGGGACATGACAGGACAAGACTAATTGTCTGACCTACGTTTGGTACGACTAGAACAAGACTGGACTAATTGTCTGTCATGCGTTTGGTAAGCTGGACATGCCATGACAAAACTGTTAAAATGACTAGATTGTCCCTAAATGTTGTTTAATGTTATTATTGATCAAATAATAAAGCTGATGTCAATAAAATCTCACATGAACATCACCATCATAATATGCAAATGCTAAAATATACAACAATGGTGCTTTCTACTCTGTATTCTGCTATAATTGTTTACGATAAATAGAGTTATTTGTGCTTTCTACTCTGTATTCATAGTCCAATGAAAACTCAAAAGCATCGCAGCAGTAGCCAATCGATTTTGAAAATAAACAATTCAATTCCATCATAAGTTAACAGCTATAGTTTACAGATCAATGAAACAAACACAATCGACTCTTGAAACAATAGTAGCCAATCAAAATCACAAAGAAAGCAACAGTAGCCAATCGATTCGAAAACTGATTTCGAGTTCGTGGAATTGAGTTTGTGAAATCGATTTGGTGGAAGCTGGAGTTCATGAAATCGACAACCATGGAAAGTATGGAGAAATCGATTTGGTGGAAGCTGGAGTTTGTGGAATCGAGTTCGTGAAATCGATTTGGTGTAGGAAATTATGGAGAAATCGACAATCATGGAAGATAGAGAATAAATTTACCCGAATCTGGAATCAAGTTTGAGCTCGTGGAGGTCGGAGTGTGGAATTGATTTGGAGTTCGTGGAAGATGGAGGCCGTAATCAAGCTGCAAGATGAAGAAACATAGGAGGCGATGGAGTTTATAATTAGGTTTTGTACCTGATGTGATTTAATAAGGGTAAAATTGTAATATTAAGGTTTAGTCCCATGTTGTTCCACCTTTTTTGGTGGAACAAAAAAACTAAAAAATAGTCCCATGAAAACTCATTTTTGTATAATGTTGTCCACCCTTATTTTTGTCCCATGGCGTGCCAAACATGGCACTATTTATTTTTGTCCCGTCCCGTCCCACTCAGTCTAGGTACAAAATGCACCCTATGTGAATAAAGGGGAAGATGATATTTAGGTAATTTTCTTTTTTATGTAACTCTCATATCATTAATTGGGAGTTACAAAATCAAAAAATCACATTATTTATGTTAATGTAAGAACCATATGAACACACACACACACACACACACACACACATATATATATATATATATATATATATGAACCATTGTGTAAAATACGAAAAAAAATTGACATATATATGAACCTGGACTGCATAACATTTATGAACATGATAAGAATAGTTGCTACACGAAAGAACAGGTATGAACACTGATATGTGTTGAGAATTTAACACATAACGCGCTCTTTTTACGTCTTTTTAGTTACAATAATTTCTTTTCATTCCCACTTTGAGTCCTTTTCATTTATTTCTTTATACTTTTGTTATTATGAAGCTAAATATTGTGGTTGACTTGTTGGTATGTGTAAATGATGATAATTGAGAGTTTTTGTGAAAACAACAAATGCTGCAGCATTGGTGCAACATCGACCTGATACATGCATAGCTTTTTGGAGGACTTATTGATTAAGTTGTTGCCTTTTTGAGTTAATGGAAGACAACTGTAGATAGCTGGGTTTTGATTAAAAATCTGAGATTTAAACTCTTGTTAGGAATATGTACTTTCTAGTTCCTCTATTTTTACTTTATAACTAGTTTTAGGAAGCTTAACCATTAAGTTTTGTCTTTTTGTCTTTTAGTGCCTCCTTTGGGTATAAAAGGAAGGCTTTGGATTCCCTCTTTGATCATCCATCACTCCATCTTTTCTTCCATTTTCCTCTCATTTGCTAGCTTTTGTAAACCCTCTCCAAGGGTGTTTTTAATTAAGTTATTCATCTTTTTCTTTATTTACTTTCTCGTCCTTTATTTTCCGTCATTTATTTTCTCGTCTTTTATTTTCCGCTATTTACATTCCGTCATTTATTTTCCATAATTTACATTCTCGTCATTTACATTCCCGTCATTTATTTTATCGTCATTTACATTTCCGTCATTTATTTTATTGTCATTTACTTTACGCAATTTACGTTTATGTCTTTATTTTCCGTCATTTATTTTTTACTTTCCGTTATGAGTAGTTAAGCTTTTATAGCTTGGGTGTAAGACGCAAATGTGAGATTTTCAAACCAAACGCAAGTAGCTAAGTGTTTTCGAAAACGACGTTCCATTGTTTCATTCGAGTTTTTATAAA
>NC_037530.1:31131766-31137908 GCF_001531365.2 Cynara cardunculus var. scolymus
CCTTAAAATCAAACAAAAGTCTTCAAAATCGCCATCTGAAATCATCTTTTTCATTGGACTCTAATCTAACTTTGGCTACAATCCCTGTGGACGATAATCCGGTACTTGTACCACTTTATTACTTGTAAAGACGACGTTGGGCCATATTGTATACTTGCTTTTTGGCCCAATTTCATTAAGTCTAAAGGTGTGAAATATAACCGACCAAACACATATATGAACAACTCGTGAATAATAGTTTCTTCATTATGAACACAGTCAAAAGCGAGCCAGTGTTGAGATATGCAGCTAGTGTACATATGAACATAATATGAACACTTGTGAACAATAATATCGTAAAAATATCGTAGAAATAGTATGAACCTAGTATGAACGAGTGATATGCTATGAACACGTGGTGCAATTAAAGAAAAAAACTATCAATAAAAGATGAATTATAAAAAAAACATAACACATCATAATGAACATAATTTCGATTAAAACGAATCTAATAAAAATACTAATCTATTAGCAAGACATTCGCTTTGGTTAATTTATTCACTTTCCGAACTCGAACTCCAATTGTTTTCATAAACCCCATTTTAATTTTCTCACTGTTGTCGATTTCTTTTCCATTGCATTTATCCACATTAGCTTGATCGATACCGAAAATTTTACTACAGTGTTTCCTATGCGAATTAAAAACTCATAAAACAATGAACATGGAAAATCAAGATTAAATATATATATATATATATATATATATATTAATATTATAAATGCATATTTTTTGGGATTTGATGATTTGTAACTCCCCATTAATTGTTTGGGAGTTACATATCAAATCAATTTATTGAAATACCCTTGTAATTAACTTGTGAACATGACATAAACCTATTAGAAGAATAGAATTTGATTTGTTGACATGGTTTGCAAAGTTAACACAAAATTGTTGGTTAACATTTGATCTTCCCTCTATGCATATATATATGGTTGGGTCCTAGTGAGAGCAAAAGTTATGATAAAAAGCTTAAGAAGTGATATCCACCATTGGATCAATCATAATTGAATGTCAACACTAATGGGGTGAACCAGATCAATTCMCTTATAATTATCTTTTGCTAAATTATATTAGCTGCTTTGGTTTATATAATGCATTGAATTGTAATTTTCTTCTAAAAACCAATTATGACATCTTCCGTCTTTTGCCAGATGGGACAAGGGTGTTACATATTGTTTGTAAGATACCATGCTTATGAGAATCTTTGTTTTACTATATTATAAATATTTGGAATAACTGTTCACCTAACAAACATTAATATACAAGGAAATATGTTTTTCATATTATCGCTTTTAACCCTTTCTCACGTTCATATAAGTTGGATATAACTATATGTATTTTGTTTGGTAAAAACGTATTTATCTTGAACATTTATGCTTCTTTTTGTACAAATTTTACATCCCATTGAAACGCACGGGTGCACCTTTTGAAATTAAATGTACAAAACGAAATGTGTAAGGTACAAACCACTTAAAGCATACCACAACAGATTGCATTAGAGGGTGTAACATATTTTTTTCATCTCATGATTAATGGTGGAACTGGAAAGCAAACACATGTTCTTGAAAATAAACATTTATTTTGGTACAAAATAAAATAAAAATATGAAAATTTATTTTGAAAGAGTAGAAGTTTTTGGGACATAATCATTTACAAGTTAACATGAGCTAAAAGACAAAGCTCATTTCTCTTGTGCATAATTAATCCAGGCAAAACCTCAAAGTCTACATCTTCCTTACTCATGCCATCTGGTAGATCCCAATCAAACAAGTAAATAAGATTAGCAAGTAAAAGATCCACCATAACATCTGCCATCGAGATTCCCGGACAGATTCTTCGACCGGCCCCAAACGGTATGAACTCAAAATCGTTCCCTCTAAAGTCAATATCCCTACCCACAAATCTCTCAGGCAAGAACAATTCCGGGCTCTCCCAACATTCAGGGTCCCTTCCGATAGCCAATGCGTTCACGAAAACTAGGGTTTTTTGCTTGATCTTGTAGCCATGTAAAATGGCATCTTTTGTTGTTTCTCGTGGTATTAGAAGAGGCGCCGGAGGGTATAACCTTAAGGTCTCTTTTACCACTGCCTTTAGATAGGTGAGTTTTGGAAGATCATCTTCATCTACTTTACCCTTCTTTCCAACCACATTTCTTACTTCTTCTTGTGCTTTCTTCATGACTTTAGGGTTCTTTATTAGTGCTGTCATTGCCCAAACCACGGTAACCGCAATAGTGTCCGTTCCCGCTACCAATACATTCTAAAACAAAAAGCATGACAACAGATAGATATTGGAACCAAGAAAGAAAGAATGATCGCAAGATCCTAATTAATTCCCAAAATAATAGCTAGGTGATGCCACCAATAAAAAAAATGACATATGTCTATAAGTTCTAGATTGTGAAACAAATACATGTGAAACCATATCATAAATCATAAACCAGAATAAGAAAATTCATGTTAAGCAATACCGCATTGAGATTGGATCGGTGTTTCTAACTT
Organism: Cynara cardunculus var. scolymus; assembly: GCF_001531365.2. Lineage (NCBI taxonomy): Eukaryota > Viridiplantae > Streptophyta > Magnoliopsida > Asterales > Asteraceae > Cynara > Cynara cardunculus. Next base: position 31,134,308 of record NC_037530.1, read on the forward strand.
TTGAGTGGTTATGAGAAAACCAAAAAATGTTGAATACCATATGAACCAATCTCAATTATGTTATTTCGCATGTATATATATATATATATATATATATATATATATATATATATGTTGTTTTATCTAAGATATGATTTAAATTATTGATTAACATGTATTTGTTTTAGAATATGAAACTATTTGACATGCTTATTTTATTTCATAATATGAAACAAGAGTATACTATATATTTCACGTTCCTGAATAATATACATGTATTGGCTATAAAATTAGTCTAATCACAAAATTCTTGAGGGAAAACGACCATGCATGATAGTATACCTCCATATCTCTACCACTATACATGTATTTGTGCATATATATTAAAGTGAACATTTGACTTCAGATATATACCTTATTTAAAAATAAACTATTTACCGTTTTCACTGCAAATCTTTAAATAAAATTTATTTCAAAATAGAAATCAAGAGGGTTTAATATGGGATTGGTCGAAATGAGTCCAAACAGTACGAAAACATGGGTTAGGAAAAAGAAAGGAAAAATACAAATAAAGGTGGATTAATAAACCTTTATTGAGCCAATAGAAAGAGATCTAGCATATAGTGATTACCATGAGCATGGCTTTAATGTGATCGTAAGTGAGATTGGAGAGTTGATCTTTCTTGATTCGTAGTAAAATGTCGATAAAGTCCTCTTCTTCCTGATCATGCGACTTATTAGGGTTTTGAAGGTTGAGGTGTTCATCAATGAGTTGTTGGTAAAACGAATCAAAATATTTGAAGCATTTCTGTACCCGATCCACCTTGCCCAATAACCTATCAACCAAACCCACAAAAGGCAGACCAGGCCAGATATCTGAAACAAAGAACTCTGCCACCACTGCTTGAAATTCAGTAAGTAGTTGAAGAACCTCCTTTCTTTCATGTCCATCTTGGTACCTCATACCAAAACCCACTCTTAACATCATATTACTGGTCATGCTCTTCATGATTTCACTCAAGTTTACATGCTTAGAGGAAAGAGCCAACCTATGTATATTCTTCATAGTAGTTGAGACATCATCTTCTCGGATATGCCTGAAAGATTGAACACTTTTAGGTCCTGACAAATGAAGCATAAAAATCTTTCTCATATCTTTCCAGTTCTTGTTGTAGGGCGAAAAAGCTACATCAAGGCCATCATAAGACAACTTTAATTGACCACATAACGGTGCCTTACTGCAGAAAATAATATCTTGGGTTTTCAAGACTTCTTTAGCTAGACTTGCTGAAGAAACAACAATAGCTGGGATGAAACCGAAGCGAAGATATATGATCGGGCCATAAGATTTGGAGAGGTGCCATAGAGAAGTATGGAGGTTTGAGAGATGGATTTGGTGCAAGTTTCCAATAAAGGGAAGTGTTGGAGGGCCTGGTGGATTGAATCTTGATTTGCTTATGAAAGTTTTGGAAATAAGATAGACAAGGAGAAGAGAGAGAAGAAGGAAAAGAAAATGCAGTGCCATTTGTTGAAATATTATGATCCTCTGCAAGTAGTTTTTTTGGTTATATAGACGTAAATAATGAAATCATGACGATATCCATATGATTAAGTCAATTGCACGTTTTTGTTTCCTTTTTAGTTTTCTACAGAGTTGAGAGTGGTATATGGTCATAGATAGGTGTTGGTCCCCTCCTTCTAATTTGGTATCAATAGAAAAGTACTAACTAAAGTTATTTAGAGTATTTTCAACACGTTCTTCATAAATTTGTTAAAACGAGGAAACAAAAGATTAAATCTTCAAAAACAATACATTCATCTCTAATTTTTTCTTTTCTTTTTAAACATAAATTATTAAAACAGTTGATATATCTAATCCTAGACACATTCAAATAAACTTTTTTGTGCAATTTATTGTATTTGGTCCTTGTGCTTTATAGTTTTTAATTTGAGTAATGTATATATCTGGTCTATGTAGTTGTCACTTGCTATCATATATCATGTCTATATTGAAATATTTGTTATACTTTTGGAAGTTGTGGTTGCCATTATGTTAAAAATGACTAATAATTTATGGATATCTATTTTTTTTTTGAACAGCCAATATATTAAAAACCAAGACTAGCCAGCGGCTAGATCGGCGAGCAAAAAACAAGAAAAACAGCTACACCATGTTCGGGTTATGGATATCTATTTTAATTTACTTCCCTATATGATGAATTATTATTATTATTATTATTATTATTATTATTATTATTATTATTGAATACATATATCCTATATATATTACGATTTCTGTAAAATATATTAATATTATCTATATTATATTATATACGGGGGTTCAAGGGAAACTCTTAAAAAATGAAAAACTGAAGAACACCTTGGTAAGCGTTCATCTGAACAGTATGAACATGTGCATATAAGTAATTGAAGCTGTTTTTTGGTTTATGAACATGTGCATGTTATGCATCTATGCATACTGGACAAATTGCTTATAAATTATTTGTATGTACGATCTAGATGAACGGTTATCAAAGTATTCCCAGTTTTTCATTTTTTTAAAGTTTCCCCTTGAACCTGATTCTCTATATATATTTCTCTCTCTCTCTCTCTCTCTCTCACACACACACACACACACACACACACATATATATATATTAGTATTAAATTTTTATTGTAGCTACTTTAATATACAAAACTTTTACGTCTTAATTATATTAYAGATAATATTATTTTAGAATAAGTGAATATGCAATACAAATTATTTTATTTATTTGTCAAGTTTCAGTTTTTATGTTTTAACTTTATCTATACTATATTATAAAGCATTTGACAAAAACTCTTAAAAACCACTTTTTATGCGTAAAGTACTGTTTATTAATGCATATTACTTAAAACTCAAGATTGCAAGTAGATTGTGCGTAAATACAACTTATTAAAGCTCCATATCTCTATTCGTGTAACTAACTGCAGATAAACATAATCAAATCCAGGATAAACATATCATTTTAAATATAAAAAATCTAAAATATAATTAGAATAATCATTGAGTTTTAACAGAATACTTAATTATTATCTATTAAAATGTTTATATTATTAAACCAAAAATAAATTATTTCATATTAAACTTAAATTAAATTATAATAAAAAATAAATCAAAGAAATTACATAAAAATGAGAACTTTTAAATAGTTGATTTGATATTTACATTGATATATTTTTTTTCAAATTTTTATGATATCTTCAAATTTATATTTTATTCAAAAATAAAATCATTAATGTTTTTCTTAAATACACATAAAATCGTATTATAACATCAACAGAGACAAATAATAAAATAGAATATTAAAACCGAGATGTGTATCGCTGCATTCAGGGGCGGAACAAAAACTTTCTAACCGTAGGGGCCGGAACTAGTATATTATATATTTCAAAGGTACCAAAAATACATTATCCAAAGTTATAACATAGTAAAACTCTAAAACTAAACGTTAAATATAAAGATGTCAAACATCACAAATCAAAGTGGAACCCGTCTATCTTTCGCGACCTTGAAGTCTTCCACAATTTCCTCCAAACTAATCTTTTCAGCTACTTCCCTTTCGATGAACAAAAGTAACGA
>NC_037530.1:31138593-31139804 GCF_001531365.2 Cynara cardunculus var. scolymus
CCCGGGCCTTTTGTACAAAAGTTGTAAAATTTACCATCTGCGTCATTAAAAACTACATGATGACATCCAACAAAACAATACAATAACATTATTCATAAACGTAATTTTTTCTTTTATGATAAAACCATAAAATGGTAGCCCATATCATTGTATCCTTATATGCTACTAATTGTTGGCCATGCACCCGGATTTTTTTTATTTGCAAACCTATCGTCGAAACGGTTAGTTAAATCCTAATAATCAAGGGTGTTGAGAAAACCAAAATTGAAAGATCAAACAAAATATGGCTAACGGCATTGATCAAACATTAAAAGAGTCGTTTTTGGTATAAAAAAAATCAAGATCTTGATGATACACTGGTAAGCGAAAAACAAAAAATTTAAAAACATTATTTTTATTTTTTTGTATACCAAACTATAAAAGCAAAGGTAAGATAGTCATTTGTGTTATTCAGACTTTATATTTCCCAAAATAACCAAACAACTACTTAACTTAATCTATACAGATAACTAAATCTCAACAAACAACTTAATTCATATTAAACTATAAAAAAGACAATCAAACAACCCTTTTTTCTTACTTAAAACAAAATAAGCCATAAAAGGAGAGACGTATGCCATACGAAATAGTACTTCTAGATTTAACTCCACAATAATAGTTGATCGGATAGATGCTGACGGTTGGTGTGATATCCGTAAACTCAAATTTTCAAATCTGAATATGTTTATAGATCATAATGTTGATTTTTGAAATTTGATTTTTTAAATCAAAATTTACCAAAAAATACATACAATTTATATGTAATAAATAATAATAATAATAATAATAATAATAACAATCTATATGAGATTTAATCTTACCCATTGATGAAAAAAAAATACAAGATTGAAGGATGAAGGTGGAGGAGATATTTGGATTTGATACGAGGCTTGACTATTTTCAAATCTTGTTTTGTGGTATTGTTTTAGTCATCACACATTGATGAGAGAATGTAAAATTGAAGAATGAATGTCGTTGTAAGAAAAAAGGAGATTTATATTTAATAAATAAAAATTAAGTTGGCTAAATATTTGTTTTGGCCGACTCTATAAAAAAATCTACTTATATAAGCAAATAAATAGATAGAAAAATACATACAAATCATAATATTTCAATCAATTTATATATTTGATCAAATTTGTTGGTGGTGGTGGTGGAGGAGGAGGAGGAGG
>NC_037530.1:31140549-31158402 GCF_001531365.2 Cynara cardunculus var. scolymus
GCCATTAGTTAGTTAGGATAGATGATATCATTAGGGCATAGGTAAGGGTATAATCAATACTTATACCATATGTTAAATATTGTTAGTCTAAATGGTTTAAGACCACTTATAAGTAGAAATATTCTATAACATTCTCCCACTTGGCCGTATAACCATTGATATGCAGACTAACCATTAAATTGGCCAAATATAAAGTTCATTCAGTTCATCATAATTCCACAATACCACCAAAGCAAAAAATACAGCCTAAAGTGTCGCTATTGACACAAGACCCCCACCTATTATACTATTGGTACTAGTATGAAATCTTATGATTTGATTAAGCCAAAATAACAATAAAGTAATRTGGTAATAAAWATGTTTGTCCATAATGAAACATAAGTGCATATAATTGAGCGCTAATATAGACAAACTTCATATTAATGGAGGATTAGATATTCAAGCACTTGTTTTGATTCTAAACATCATTATAGAATAGTTTAGTAGTTACAACATTATGTAAGGTCTTGTCTAAATCCCATTATGACGAGGTGATCTTGAAATACTTTGGGTGGTAGGCCTTTAGTTAACAGATCCGCAAGCATATCATGAGTGCTAATGTGCTTGATACATAAACGTTGTTCCTCCACTCTATCTTGTACGAATAAATACTTTGTATCAAGATATAATCCAGCTCCACTTGAACTATTGTTGTTCAAGAAGCTTATTGTTGCACTATTATCGCAGTAAATCTTTATTGGCCTTGAAATAGAGTTGACTACTTTGAGTGCGCTAATCAAATTTCTCAACAACATTGCATGGCATGTTGCATCATAAACTGCTTCATACTCAGCCATCATTTTAGAGGTCGTCGTCAGTTGTTGTTTATGACTTCTCCAAGAAATAGGCCCACCTGATAGCATGAATACATATCCCGAAGTTGACCTCTTCTCATCCTTGAATTTTGCAAAGTCCCGAGTTGGAGTATCCGATCACCTCAAGGTTTTCCAATTTTCTGCAAGTCAATTTGTACTCTTTCGTTCCTTGTAGATATCGTAAATCTTTCTTAAAAGCTTTCCAATGATCTAGGCCAAGATTAGATTGATATCTGCCAAACATGCCATCTACATATATGATATCCGGTCGAGTACAAATCTGAGCATACATCAAGCTTCCTATCACGAAAGCATAAGGAATGAGCCTCATTTGTTCACGTTCTACCTCAGTTTTTGGACATTGGAAATACCTGAAAACATCACCCTTAACTATAGGAACAACGGAGGCGGATCAATGTTGCATATTTAACCTACTAAGTATATGTTTAATGTAGGCCTTTTAGAATAGTCCTAATATCCCATTGGATCGATCTTGATGAATCTCAGTTACAATAAGATACGAAGCCTCACTGAGATCTTTCATGTCAAAGTTTCCAGAAAGAAGCTGTTTTGACTCATACAACATATCAACATTATTACTTGCCAAAAGTATATCATCCACATAAAAGCACAAGTATAATGAAATTTATCCCACTCATCTTGAGGTATATGCATTAATCTACCTGATTTTTAATGAAGTTATTCTTCTTCATTACTTTGTCAAATTTTAGATACCTTTGACGAGATGCTTGTTTAAGCCCATAAATTGATTTCTTAAGTTTACAGACCAAGCGTTCTTGACCATTAGACTTGTAACCTTCCGGTTGGGTCATAAACACATCTTCATGTAAATCTACGTTAAGAAAAATAGTTTTGACGTCTTTTTGATGTAACTCTAAGTCAAAGTGAGCTGCAAGGGCCATTACAATTCTTAGGGATTATTTTCTCGACACGGGAGAAAATGTATCTTTATAATCAATGCCCTTATTTTGAGTATACCCTTTTGCAACCAAACGAGCTTTGTATCGCTTGATATTTCCATTTGGGTCAAGTTTGGTTTTGAATACCCATTTGCATCCAACGGGTTTTGCACCCTTTGGCAATTCAACAAGTTTCCAAACGTTAGTTTTATTCATTGAACTCAACTCATCTTTCATAGCTTCCTTCCAATGAGTTGATTGGTCACAAATAATGGCATCCTCATAGGATGTTGGTTCATTGCATTTCCCTAAATCAAAATCGGTCTCATTCAAAAAAGTGAAATAATAGTCATAGTTTGTGGGCCGCCTAGGTCGTTGTGACCTACGTAAAGGCTCTTGAGTTTCTTGAGGTTCAACATTAATTTCTTGAGCAGGTTCATGAGGAAACGACTCATTTACCTCAATATTTATTGTATTCTCATTTTGTGACGTCAAATGATCACTCCAGGTGACAAGTGACTTGTCGATCGAGATGGGCACGTAAATTGTAGGTGCCTCATCACGAGCCTCTTGTAGTTCAATTCTTCTAAATGATCTACTCCCACTATTGCTAGAAATCTCAAGGAACTCTGCATGTCTCATCTCAACAATTATGGTATTATAAATGGACAATAAAATCAATAACCCTTTAAATGTTTTTAAGTCCAGTTTTCCCAATTGAGGGTTGTATAATTTAGCTTCGGCCGGACATCCCCAAACCTATAGATATCGTCAACTAGGTTTCCTTCCCGTCCAAATTTCAAATGGTTTCTTTGGAACAAATTTTAAAGGAACTCTGTTAAGGATGTGGACAACCTTTTTAATGCCTCAGTCCAAAGAAATTTAGGAATGTTTGAATTTGCCAACATACTACGGACCATGTCCATAAGGGTACGGTTTCTCCGCTTGACAACACCATTTTGCTGAGGGGTACCTAGCATGGTATATTGGTTTACGATCCCATGGTCTTTACCAAAGTCAAAGAAAGATCCAAAAGATTGACCAACATCCGTACGTCTACCATAGTATTCACCTCTCCTATATGATCGAATCACTTTAATTTTCCAGTCAAATTGATTTTCAACTTTTGCTGTAAATGTTTTAAGCATTTCAAGTAATTCGGATTCTTCTTTGATAATATCAAGTACATATATCGCAAATAATCATCAATAAAGGTAATAAATGATTTTTGACCTCTAATTCCCACAGAAAAAGGTCCACATATATCGTGTGAATTAATTMTAATAATCCGCTACTTCTTGTAGCCCCTTTCTTATTTCCTTTGGTCATCTTTCCTTTAATACATTCTACACATTTTCCRAAATMTGAGAAATCCAGATTTGGCAAAACTTCATCTTTCACGAGTCTCGTCATTCTTTCTCGTGAAATATGCTCTAAATGTTGATGCCACAACATAGATGAAGTTTCTAAATCTCGTTTTCTCTTATTTTTAGTCATATCCTCATTCACATTAAAGGATAATAAGATTCGGAAAAATGGTTATCTAAACATAATTTATATTTGTTATAATCTAAATAACCACTTACAACAATATGGGAACTTAAATAATAATTACTTTATTGTATCCAAATGTAAATGTATATCCATCGTTATTTAGTTTAAATAGAGATATCAAATTCYGAGTCATGCTAGGTACATATAAAGTTTCATAAAGATTCAAACAGAAGCCACTCTCTAATACTAATGGAAGGGTTCCAACAGCTTCTACGTTTAAATCAACACCATTCCTAACTTTAATCGTTTGTTGGTTTCTTTCCAATCTCCTAATTGTATGGAATGCCTGTAATGAATTAGAAATGTGAACCATAGATCAGAGTCAATTCACCATGTATTAGGASGAACWTTAATRTTGAGAGACWCCTAAATCATAAAATTAWGAATATTACCTTTCTTTGTTAACCATCCCTTAAATTTAGGACAATCCTTTTGAATATGCCCCTTTTTATGGAAAAATTTGCATTTCGGACCTCCTCGAAATGATGAACTAGTACTTGCACCTGTCTTCTGGACTTTATTCGAAGTAGAGTTATCTCCAACTACACCTTTGCCCTTCCATGATCCCTTTCTTTTCGTGGAGTTAATTGTGGCAATATGAGCRATGTCAGACTTTTCAACTTTCAAGCATTCTTCTTCTTGCACACACATGGCAATTAGTTCACTCATTTTCCATTTCTATTTTTGCGTATTATAATTGATCTTTAAAGTACCAAATTGCATATGGAGAGATTTCATGATAAAATGAACTAGAAAACCTTCACTGATTTCCATGTCCATGCCTTTTAGTTTATTGTCCATGTCGCTCATCATCATGATGTGTTCACGCACACCACTGACTCCATCATACTTAGTAGTCAACATTTTAAGAATCAGGGATGCTTGCATGAGCTTTCGCAGTACCTTTAAATTGTTTCTATATGGGGTTTAAGTATTCCTTTGCATTCTCGGAGTTAGGAATGATTCCTCGAATAGCAATGGATATGGAATTCTTAATGATCATGAGTGACATGCGATTAGATCGCTCCCACTATTCATAGGCACGTTTGATCCATTGTGCTCTTATCATTAAGAGCAGCTAGACGATTACTACGAAGCGCATGATCAAGGTCCATAACTCCAAGAGTCAATTTCACTTGATCTCTTCATGTTGCGAAGTTAGTACCAGTTAAAGGTTTAATTCCGGATAAGGTAGGTGCTGCCATTAATTGAAAATTGAATGCATGCTCATATAAGACTAAGTAAAAAAAATTAAAGGGACATACATGTAACATAAAGCATATAAGTACAAATAAATTAATCCGACTACTAACACCAAAATAATAGGTCTATAAGATATCGTGACCGGTTATCAACTTGAAGTTGGTTCAGTTGACAACAAGACTATGAGATATCTCAAATTAAACTACGCATGCATAAATATCACATATCACCGTTGGGCAGAAAAGCAATGAATATGCAAGTTATGCTTGTAGTTCATTGATTAAATCATCAATCAAGTTGCCATTGGGTTCATTGATTGACAATTTAAACAATTTACAACATGATATTATTATAGTTTAGTTTAAGTAATCTTCCGTTGGGTTAATTACTTCAAATAAAATGTGTTTTTATTTCCTTTTTTTAATTAAAATATAGGACATGGGGTTTCTATTAAGAGTTTTACATACTGTATTTATGTATGTATTATTCACTGCAAGAATCAATTCTTACACACAGAAGATTTCGAACATGTGATTTCTATTGAAAGTCATTTAAATATTTGGTTATTATTTCATGACATTTATATATCTTATCCAATCATACAGAAAGCATACTATCGTATTATACATTCATATGAATTATAAAACAATATCATTTGGTCTGAAACTAACTGTCTTTATGTGTGATTAAGTCACTTAAATTGAAACTTATTTGATCTGGTGACGTAATAAGCACAAACTCAGACAATGCAAGCAGATCACATTAATTCAAACGCTTATGGAAACAGTTTTGGCTTTGCTCAAAATCAACTCAAGGATTGTTTATTTATGTAAATACCACCAATCAGACTTTTTAACCTATCAGGTAAATTGCGTTTGCTTATAATTAACTAAAGGACCATTAACACAACCTAATGACCTATTTAACCTGTTAGGTAAAACTTAAAGATGATGAGTAGGGTCGTCGGGAACGTGGGGGGTCAAACGGGGTCAGGGATGAGGGACGGATTTTTAGAGAAATAGAGGAATTGATATTTTTTAATGATAAGAGTTCACCAATTTATAGTGTTACTAATCAAACAATACAAGGTAACCAAATACACAAAAAGGAAATGATTGGAGAGGATTGGGGAAATATTGATACAACTTATAAACAAGAGATAAACCAGCAAGATGATTGACCATGGTTTTGGTCAATCCTTATCACGCCCCCTCAAAACGGTCGGCCAGTGAGAGAGACCTATTTTGCGAACTAAGGAGGTAAAATTGGAACGCGAGAGTGGCTTTGTAAGCACGTCAGCCAACTGATCATTAGCGGAAATGTAAGCCACCCTGGACATTTTTCACGAACAAAGTGATAGGCTAACACGAGATGTTTCATCTTTGAGTGAAACACTAGGTTCGCACTAACGAAAGTGGCTCCGGCATTGTCACAATAAATAGCAGCAACTGATGAATGAATTAGCTTCAACTCTTGCAAGAGGCTTTGTAGCCAGAGTATTTCAGCCGTGGCACTAGCTACAACGTGATATTTTGAGCAAGCTCGTTTCTGTTGCTTCCTTGATATCCAGGAAATTGGATTTTTTTTCCAAGAAACACAATATAGGCAGAGGTTGAGATATAGTGATCTTTATCTCGTGCCCAATCTGCATCGAAGAGAGCATGCAAAGTCCAAGGTAGGTTTTTATGAATTGTTAGAGCCAGATTCCTTGTTCCATTAAGGTAGCAAAGGTGCCTTTTTAATGCTAGACAATGATCCTCGGTTGGACATTGCATGTATTGATCAAGCTTATTGATTGAGAAGGCAACACCAGGTCGAGTGAGACTGAGATATTGAAGGTTGCCAATTAAAGTGCAATATTGTGTGGGGTTTTGAAGCATTCTGCCTTCCAATGTTTAATGGTGGATAAGTTGAGTGATTTTGAAGTACGATATTTTACGATATATATAGGGGAGCGTTCAAATAAAAACCACTCAATTTGTAAAAACCGTGAAAACTTCATTCAACCAATCATAATTTTTCATTTTGTTCATTTTTTGTAATTATGAGAGGTTGATTAACCATTTTTATTGTGGAGGGTGTTNAAAGGAATATTTACCTGAACTTTCCGAAATGTGTCAAGGATCTCCTTCTCTTCACTCTCCCGCTTTCTCTTCTCGAACCGGCTCGGGAATGGCGGTGCTTGAACTATCACTTCGGGTGTCTTCTTCTTTGCCTCATCTTCTTTGACATCCTTTGCACCCGAAGTGGATGTCTTGACCTCTAACTCTTCTTCTTCCTCGTGAACCTTTTCCTTCTTCTTCTTTTCAACCTCTTGAAGCTCCTTTCCGCTTCTCAAAGTGACAGCACTCACATTTGCCTTCGGATTCGTCTCCGTTTGAGATGGAAACTTACCCTTGTTCACTAATTGTCCAACAATGGCCTGAAGGTCCTGAATGCTCGCTTGAGTTTCCTGTTGAAATTTCACCATGTTAGCAGCCATAGACTTAACTACATCCTCTAACGACGTACCTGAGCCACTAGGAGCTTGCGGTGACACTTGATGTTGATGTTGGGCATTCGGCTGAAATGGTGCCTTCGGTTGATGTTGTTGCTGAAAGCCCGGCGGTGCTTGGAATTGTTGAGGTTGAAACTGCTGAGGCGGCTGGAATGAAGCTCTTTGCTGAAATTGCTGACCTTGTCCTTGTTCTTGCCTCGGGGCGTAGCTTAGATTTGGATGTTGCCTCCAACCGGGGTTGTATGTGCTCGAGAAAGGGTCAGGAGCCCGGTTGTTTGAGTTCTGAAAGTTGCCACCCCCAATGGCATTCACTTGCTTTTCTTCTTCTTCAAGTAAGGTCGGGCATGCATCGGTGGGGTGTGCCACTGATGAGCAAAATCCACATGCCTTGACTTGAGGCATATTACCCATGGCAAGCTGTTTCACAAGGTTAGTTAAATCAGTTATTTTAGTTTCTAAAGATTTAACGTGTACCTCACTAGCGCCTCGGCCAATGTCACTCCGAACTCCAAATTGCTTGGAGTTTTCCGCCATGGTGTCTATCAAAGTCCTCGCTTGAGTTGGCGTCTTATTCACTATAGCTCCTCCGCTCGCAGCATCCATCATCTTTCTTTCCATCGGGAGCAAACCTTCATAAAAATACTGAATTAGTAATTCATCAGAAATTCCGTGTTGAGGAAAACTTACACAAAGGCGCTTGAAGCGCTCCCAATACTCGTATAAAGATTCCATGTCCTTCTGCTTGATCCCACATATCTCTTTTCTAAGCCCGGCGGCTTTGGATGCGGGAAAATACTTGTCGAGGAATGCTCTCGCCATTTGCGCTCAAGTGGTGATGGATCCCGGCGGTAAGTAGAAAAGCCACTCCCTAGCTGTATCAACTAGAAAGAATGGAAATGCCTTCAGCTTAAGATTCTCCACCGTCGTGCCTTGCGGCTTCATCCCCAAGCACACCATGTGGAACTCGGTCATATGCTTGTATGGGTCTTCRTTAGCTAAACCATGAAAACGAGGTAGTAAGTGTATTAAACCAGTTTTAAGTTCAGCACTTACCTCTTCCGGCGGATAGGTGATGCAAAGAGGTTGCTCGGCGACGTTGGGTGCTGCCCATTCCCTTAAAGTGCGTTCGGGATTCGCCATTTCCTCTTTAGTCTCGATTACCGGTTCTTCTTGCTCAGAGTGAACTTTCTCTTCTTCGTCCTCCATTTGGTCTTCCGAATCGGATGACAACTCAATATCTTTCCAAATATTGAGAACCGGTGAAGAAGTAGACGCGCCTTGCTTCTTTGGAAGCTTAGCTTGCTTTCTTAGCTTCTTAGCGGTTTTCTCAATTTCCGGATCAATGGGCAATGGTGAACCTGCACGAAACGATCTTGGCATAAACGGTTAAACATTGCGAGTCCCCGGCAACAGCGCCAAAAATTTGACGGGTGTCGAGTCCGGCAAATAATAAAATTTATAAAAATAAGCCTATTACCTCTAAAACACAACTTGTGATAGCGATAAGTAGGGTCGTCTCCTCAGGGACTCGGTGTTAACAGTAAGTCCAAGACGTAAACACATGCAAATTCATTAACATTAAAACAGTATATAAAAGGGGGAGGGGGGGGGGGTTGGATGATTTATAAACAGCCTAAATATGCAAAATAAATTGAGAACTTAAACAATAATGAATAAATTCTAGTGATGAGTATAACTAGTTCTTTATCAAATCATGTATCATTGACTTGTATAAAAACATTTTCTTAATAGATTTTAGACTGGCCGTGAGTGTCGACACGCGCCAAACACTCCGCTTGTCCTTATAATTAAGGTAACATGAGAAGCTCGATAGATTAGTTCATAATTGATTAAGTTGATTCTAGTCACGGACGTAAAATTCAACCTACCAATCGCCTTACGCAATAAACAAGCACCAATCCTAACTAATRAAYGGACGCCCGAACATTTAAGCTAGATTACACAGTCCTATAATGCAACCCAATAAACYTGATTGTCTATTGATGCACTATTTGCTACCAAGTGGAAATTAAGAACAATTACGGATTCCTAATCACAACTAGCAATTCAAATTTAGGCTAAAGGATTYAAGGGATCCTTCTCAAAACCAAAATCCCAAAAATGAAGAACGATTCAGAACAAGAATTTGTGCAAATAAAATCCAATTAAGGCTCAATGTTAAACAAGTCTCAACAAAGTTCAATTCAAACTAATYATAATCTCATCAYTAAAAACAGGAAACTAGCAACTCATAATTCTATTTTGAATCAGAAATCAAACTTACAGATAGTAGGAAGCAGTAGAGTATGAAGAACTGAAATTAAGAAATCCAAAATCGACTCCAAAAATTCTGAAAATATGTTTACCGCTTCCTCTCGATTTCTGCTTCTGTTTGTTAATCGACTCTCCAATCGACTTCTTCTCCTTCTCGGCTGCTGCTWCCTTCCCTCTTCTGCTGCTTCCAATYGACAGCCTGCTGCTCGATTTTACAGCCTTCTTCTCCTCCAATTGACAGCCCTAGATAGACAGCTCTCAATCGACAGCTTGYTGCTGTCMTCTTTCTCGACTGCTCGATAACCTCCCAGCTGCTGCCTTCGATTTTACAGCCTCCTATAATCGACCCACTCTCAATCGACAGCTTCCCTCTCACCTCTCTCGATCCYTTTTCTCTTCTTCCACGCGACCAGTCTCTTCCTCTTCGACAGCTTGCTGCTGTCCTCTTTAATTGCTCCCATCTTTGCCCACRATCTTCCTCGTACTCGCCMACGATCTCCTGATTTTCTGCCCACTCTTTGCTGCAACACGATGTCCCGTCTCGTTCTCTCCCTCTCGATCTGCACGACCTCTCTCTCGCTTTCTGATGTGGGCAGCAGGTTTGGGCAGCAGCCCAACTTCTYGATTTCTTTTGCTGTTTCTTTTGGGCTTAGACGTGGGCTGCTGTTATGGGCCAAACAAAACACATAATCGAATACATTTTTCTCACYTTTAATAGCCTCATGAGAATAAATATTAACTTAAATAAAAATGGACGTTTTAAGCATCTACTTAACATTAATCGCAAGGTAATTTGATGTAAAAATGTATAAAATTTGTACTTATCATTTTCATTTGATCGCTCATCCATATATATATATATATAGGGGTGCATTCAAGAGAGAACTGATTAGTTTGTGATAATTGTGAGATTCAATCTTAATCACAAATTAATGGATAAACTAGGAAACTAATATTTTTGGTAATTGGACTTAAAATTTGAATTCAATAACATTTTAGGTATTTAATTTTTTTTTCTCTCTCCTTTGTCTCTCTATCCTGCTTCAGGCCTTTGATAAACCTTATTTCGGCGAACACCATGTGATACCCAAAATACACCATGATACACAATGTGATACCAAAAAATACATACAGTGTGATGTCCCAAACACATCAAGTAACTTCGAGATCACTATGATACCAACTGTGGTATCATTGTGATACAAACTATAGTACAACTATGATATCTACGTTGTATATATATATATATGTGTGTGTGTGTGTGTGTGTGTAGGGAGTCATTCAAGGGAGAACTAGATACTACTGTTACACACCATGAACAATGTGATACCCAAAATAAAGTAATTAATCTAATTAAAGTAATTACTAAAGTAATTAATTTAATTAAAGTAAATTAGAATATTAAACTAATTAAAATAAATTGAATAATCAACCTAAATTACTATTACACTTCTATTTTATTTTAAGAAAAAAATATTAATTATCTTAAATGATTGACTCACGTTGGATCTCACAGTTACCACAAACTAATTATTTATCATTTAATTAGGCCCTTATATATTGATTATCAATTAAGAGTCGAGTGATTTTAAGGTTGAATGAGAATGAATATGCAAGTAATTACTAGAGCAATCAAAATAATTTGATATATTCTCTATATGACAAAGAAAAAGATAGAAGCATAAGTTATTTTTTTTTTTGCTTTGTATTTAGATGAGAATAATACAACCACGGGGTACAATGGTTTTCGGTGTCCTAGGCGAAGTGCCAAAAATACGTCCCCTAGTATGATAAACATAGAACACTCAACTTTTTGAAGGGGTTAGAACCTAGTGGAGCTAGGCGGCTCATCCCTATGCTGATTATTATTGAAAAAAAAAGTTATGACGACAACATAAAGCAAAACCCATTTATGTTCCCTTTTTTTCTACTTGGCTGTACAACATGAGTTGAACAACAAATCAAAGATAATATCACCTAAAATGGTGTCATGAATTTCGTGAAGCAAAATCATCAATTAGTCTATCATAACCGACATTTGATAAAAACTTTCTATGCACAAAATTAGCAACACGTTAAGTCTCTCTTGACTCATGCTATTCGACAAATAACCAAGATTCAAGACCAAATATGTAACTAACCAAGATTTAAAATTCAAGAAATCAAGAACCAAAATTTTCTATTTAAGATTCAAGACAATTGGACCAAATATGCATATAACCTAAACCAAAATTCAAGATTTAATAAGACAATAACCAGTAAACCAGATATCCAAAATTCCAAATATCTAAATAAGTAGATTGGCACCAAGTATGCAAATAACCAAACTAGATATTAAATACCAGATATGAACTAGAAGGAAAAAACTTAGACTGAAGCAAAATCGGTTGGAAATAAATTGGAAATCACTCAAGTTGTGATCAATCAACCTCAAAATCAGACTCAGACGAGAGGCATGATGGTCACTAACCACCGGTGTAGTCTAGTGGTCGACAAGTCGATACATCGAGTACCTCATGGTCGTTGGGCTGGGCCGTTCGAGTTCGGACATTGACACTTGAAGCAGTGAATTGATAAAGCGTCGTTTGAGATATGGAAGACGGCTAATCAAAGTCGTTTTGTTGATCCTCTCTCTCAGTGATTTGATGATGATCCTTTTTGTCTTACAAAAAGTACTTTCTCTTTATTTAGTTTCAGCGATAATCACTGAGTCTGTTCAGTGATCACTGAACAAGTATTGTATCTCTCAGAGATAAATATTCTTCAAGAAGAAAAAACTCACAACTCAAGAACCTTCAGTGATATCGAAGATAAGCGGAAGACAGAGACAAGCAGACCTTCAGTGACATCGAAGATAAAGATGAAGACAAAGACAATTAGTTCGGGATCTGATGCGTTTTCAGTGATAACAAGCATGTCTACACGTGTGTGAAATCTACTGAAAATTCAACGTACACTAAAGAAACCCTAGTGTTATTCCAGTGTTATTCCAGTGTTAGAGATCAAATGAATCTTGTTGACCAAGATTAGTTTTTGTCTTATCCTCTTACACACAAAGGACAAACCATAACTCTCAAAGTAAAACATTCATACGGAGTCACTCTATTGTCTCCAAACGTACTTACCCACTTTGTGAAAGACCACTGTTCATATACGGCAAAAGCCTGTATATCTGAAGACAAAGGACAAGCTTACCTCTAGAAGCTTGCCATGTGCCTTGTACTGTCTGAATTGCATTTAATGCAACGGGTATAAATAGATGAGAAACTCCTCTTTCTTAGTAACCTACCAAGCCAAGAAACTTACTTCTTGAAGATCAATTTTCTACCCAAAAGGAGACTTTCTTACAAGCACATACTTTTTAATCTTTCGAAGTTATCTTTATTTCAAGTGAAAAACACCAACTAGGCTCTTCTTTAGTAAAGTTATTGTTTCTTCATTTAACAAGTCTTTTCTTTCTTGTTTTCTGTATCTTATGTGTTTCTTAAATTTTTTTAGAAAACTCAAAAGAGATGGGAATGCGGGTTTAATGCCACCAAAGTCGCATGGGGATCATATTCTTCATTGAATGCGACTTTCAGGTCTATTTCTCCCCTACACAACCCAAATTTCAAACCAAAACCATTCAAGGCAAACCCTTAAGAATAATAGAATAACTAAAATCACCCCTAGACTTCTAATAAATAAAAAGATGGTTATAACACCCTGGGTCTTTGCCCATCTCGCCAACTAGCTAGGGCGCTCCTGTATAACACATATTTGAATATACATCATAAGCTTGCTACTAATTGCATGTTGCAAGAATCTTGTATTCCTACTCAGGTTTTGCAAGTATATAGTGTAGCAGCTGCATATCGCTAACAACTTGTTGTTTTAATTGAACATCTTTGACAAACCATATGCATGGTGCTATTAATTAGAGATGTTCATTAGTTTCATGTGGATCCAATCATCCAATGGATGTTGGATCATTTGATCTATCTAATCCAATTAAAATTGGACATCCGATCCATTCCAATCCAATGAATGACTGGATTGGATCGGATCGGTTCCATCCATCGGATGTTACTATTGCTTATCCTTCTAATCAGATTGGATCCACCAAACATTTTGATGAAATTTTCAACCAATTATTCATTTATTTTTTTAATTTAATAAAAATTATTACATATATATAAACAAAAAAAAAATATTGTAAAAATGTTAATGACTATATATAGTTATTAATTGGATGGATAATTTGATGATCATTAGATTGGATCGGTTCAGTTTTATTGGATTTTAAACTGTCATCTAAGAACGAAGAATCCAATTTAGATGTTAGAATTTTGGATTTATTTTGATCCAATTACAATTGTATATTGATTATGTTTGGTTTGTTTTAATCGGATTAGATGATAAATGCCACTTAATAAAATAAAAGTGAATTGTATGGAGAATGCTTCATATATTAGTTTTCAATATATTAAAAAGAGAGAAAAACACCAATTTATACAAAGAAGCTATGGCTATCTATCCCAAGGACCACCTATTGTCCTATATACAAAGACCATCACATATTATTCATTTTGTTTTGAATCCATTGTAATGACCTCTCTCTTTGATTTGATAGAATAAGTTTGGATTTAAGAGAATTTTAAATTATTGGTGGGTTTGGTATATAGATATGAAATGGAATTGAATTTCATTATTTATAAAAAAAATTAAATTACTATTAATTTTATTGATTATTACAAACGAGTGTTTTAAACATATTTTAAAACATAATTACATATAAATCTTACGGAATCTTGTGAAATACCAACCACCTCCGAGGAATTTCAAAATCCTATGTTTACGTGATTTCAAATAAATCCCGGGATTACAAATCAAAAATATCTTTCAAACCAAAAATGGGAATGAAAAAGATTTCAATTCCGAATCCCTACAAATCCAACCAAATTCAATCATGCAAACCAAATGATAACTTAGGGGTGGTTTACTAAATGCTTACTGGATAAATTTTCTCAGCGGATGAACATGACAAGGGCAAAAAATCTTACCGGGTAAGAGCAATGATAATGATGGAGAGTCTTACCCGGTAAGTGAAGATGACGACTCTTGCCCAGGTAAGTGCTTACCCGGTAAATTGTTGCATTCGATATATTTTGATGTACTAAAATCTTACGCATCAAAGTAAATTATAGTGTTGACTCCTATAGATAAGCACTTATCGGATAAGCATTTAGGTAAACAGCCCCTTAGTTTAATTTAAAAGAAACTAGTTTAATTCTAAGTGAAGTAAAAATCACCCACTTGAATCATAAACTTTTTACGAATAAACTTGGGGTGAAAGACAAAGTTCATTCTTCTTGTGAATTGTTATTCCTGGCGTGAACTCAAAGTCTTTGAGACTGTTTGGCAATTGCTGAATGATTTGGTGTACAATGATTAAGTGGTCAGAATGATTAAGAGGCTCTCATAATATAGTGCAAAATGAAATATAATTGTTTGGTAATTGTGAACAATAAAATTAGGGCTCTTAATGGTTAAGGGAGATCCATGATTCAAAATCATTCAGAGGGTTTTAGAACCATTAAGAGACAGACTTTTTTTTTGTCAAACAAGATTCATCTCTTAACAATTCAGAGATTATCTTTTAATGGAACTATTAAGAGGTAAACAAACAACCCTATATCTTCCTTCTTCATACCATGCACCGACTTGCTTTCTATTTGCAAACTTATCATCGAAATACTAATCAAAATAAGCGGTGTTTTGGATCGCTTATATAAAATAACTTACGTTTTTTTTCTTAAAAGTGTTTATCAATTTATATAAATCAGAGTCTTATAAAAAATGTGTAGATTAGCTTCTAACAGTATCAAAACGTAATGAGCTGATAACTATTTCTTTATTACCGGTACCACAAGGGAATAAGTTAATAAATTATAATAGAGTAACTTATCAAAAATTTCTTACTACCGGTGCCAAACCGATATAAGTACTATTCTTTTTCTATCCAAACACTAAAAACTTCTTATCATTGATGTTACATCAGAATAAGTTAATAAACACTTTAAATAAGCAATCCCAAATACCCCCTAAACCTTAATAAAAATAAGCCATAAAAAGAACGACATTAAACAAAATTATGCGGTTTTTTAGCTTCAAACTATCGGGTGATGGTGGAGATGTTGATATGGTACAGGTTAACTTAAGTATTAAAAATATATATATATATATATATATATATATAACTGATCATTACATACGAGTGTTTTAAACTTATTTTAAAACATTATTACATATAAATTCTACAATATCCCGTGAAATATCAACCATCGAGGAAATCTTTTGAACCAAAAATGGGATTGAAATGGATTTCAATTCCAAATCCCTACAAATCCAATCTTGCAAACCAAACGGTAACTTAGTTTAATTTAAAAGAAACTAGTTGAACCACACTTACAAGCTGTCAAACTAGGGTGTTTAGATTATTCTAAGCAAAGTAAAAATCACCCTTGAATCAATAAACTTTTTACGAATAAACTTGGGGTGAAAGACAAAGTTCATTCTTCTTGTGAATGGTTAWCCCTGGCGTAAACTCAAAGTCTATATCTTCCTTCTTCATACCATTCGGCAACCCCCAGTCAAACAAGTAAACAAGATTAGCAAGCAAAAGCTCTGTCGAGATAGCTCCCATTGAGATTCCAGGACAGATTCTTCGACCAGACCCAAATGGGATCAACTTGAAATCACTCCCTCTAAAGTCAACATCACTTCCCAAAAACCTCTCTGGTAAGAACTCTTCCGGGTTCTCCCAAGATTCCGGATCTYTTCCGATRGCGAATGCATTCACATAAACTAGGGTTTTCTGTTTGATTTGATAGCCATGCAAAATGGCATCTTTCCTTGTTTCTCGAGGTACTAAAAGGGGAGCTGGAGGGTATAACCTCATGATCTCTTTTACCACTGCCTTCAGATAGGTGAGTTTTGGAAGATCGTCTTCGTCTATTTGAACTTTCTTTCCAACCACAATCCTCACTTCTTCTTGTGCTTTCTTCATCACTTTGGGGTTCTTCATTAGTGCTGTCATCGCCCAAATCACTGTAGCAGCACTTGCATCTGTTCCGGCTACCAATACATCCTAAAACAAGAACAACGGAAACAATTAGATATGTAAGGGATTGATCTCCGAAGACTTTAGGGATATTCACAAAAAATGTCTGCTTCTGGAATTGCACATAGCCAACTTTTTGCTGACTAAGGGGTGTTTGAGATTGCTTATTTGGAACGATTTATATTTTTCTACAAAATTTTTTATCAACTTATTATAAGTTAGAGTGGTTTAACTTCTTCAAACACTTCTTATTAGCGGTTTGACACCGTTATAAGCTTTTTATTCAAACATTTGAAAGTGCTTATTACCATGGTATCACACTGAAATAAGTCAATAAGTTGTTTTTATAATTAATCCCAAACACCTCCTAAAATAAAAGACCCGATTTTATTTTGCAAAAACCCTTTTTTCGTCCTTTTTAATTTTTGTGGACCCATGATGCAAAACCGGACCACAATATCTTCTTTTTCCTTGCAAAATTATTGTTTTGCGCTATGGGCTCACAAAATGTAGAAGATCGACAAAAAAAATCTTCGGAAAATTTACGAAACGTGTGGATATTTCGAAGTTAACGAATTTTGTGATTTGTTATCTCCAAGCGTCGCTATCTATGTGAATATCCCATGATTTTAACGGGAAAGCTTTTCAGAATGAGAGTTTGAAACTTTAGTGGGATATCCTGAAACTCAAACAAAGTCTTAAGAGGGTAAGAATCGAATGTAGAGATGATGTGAATAGACACACTTAAAGGGATACAGAGATTACTGCTAGCATGGCTTTTATATGATCGGAAGTGAGCTCAAAGGGACTCAAGACTTGATCTTTCTTGAGTTGAATTAAAATGTCAATAATGTCCAGCTCTTCGTCATGAGGCTTGGAGTTTTGAGGTTCGAGGTGTTCATCAATTAGTTCTTGGTAAAACGAATCTAAATCATGGAAGCACTTTTCTAGCTGTTCCATCTTGCCCATTAGCCTATCAATCAAACCCACAAAAGGCAAACCAGGCCAAAGATCCGAAATGAAAAGGGTTGTTATTGCGGCCTGAAGTTCGCCAATAAGCCGAGAAACCCTCTTCCACTCAAGTGCATCTTCACACCTCTTGCCAAAACCCACTCGCAGCATGATGGCCAGCATTACATTCTTGATGATTTCGCTCAAGTTTACCTGCTTAGATGAAAGTGCTAGCTCATGTATCTTTTTCGTGGAACGTGAGACCTCATCTTCACGAATATATCTAGAAGACTCTACCCTTTTTGTGCTCAGCAGTTGAGTTGTTATAATCTTTCTCATTTCTTTCCAAGACTCGTTGTAGGGCGACAAAACCACGTCGAGGCCATTGTAAGATAACCTACGTTGGCCAAGTAATGATGGCCTACTGCAAAAGATAAGATCTTGGCCTTTCAAGACTTCTTCCGCTAGACTTGCGGAAGAAACAACGATAGCTGGGAT
>NC_037530.1:31159302-31161458 GCF_001531365.2 Cynara cardunculus var. scolymus
GGTCTCACGGGTCTCACGAAAACAGACTGGTCTTACGTGAACCCAACCCTATATATATTTTGAAAATTAATTATATATGTTACATTATTTTTACAACTTCAAATCACATTTATACATCTTTCTCGAATACTAGCAATCCAATATCAATGTGAAACCTAACCCCTAAAAATATCATACCATAGAAATATAAGCAGCCGCCTTCCATTCAATTCAATAAGTTTGACAAAACGAGCCTATTAAATCGTGGCAATGCACCGACTTGCTTTCTATTTGCAAACTTAGCATCGGGATATTAATGAAAATAACGGGTCTTTGGGATCGCTTATATAAAATAACTTATGTTTTTTTTCTTAAAAGTGCTTATCAATTTATATAGTGTTAAATCGTAGTCTACTAAAAAATGTTTAGATTGATTTATAACAATTAATATCAAAACGTAATGAGCTGATAGCTATTTCTTTATTACCGGTACCATAGTGCAATAAGTTAATAACTTATCAAAAACTTCTTATTACCAGTGCCAAACCGATATAAGTTTCTTTTTCTATCCAAACACTAAAAACTTTTTGTTACTAGTATCACATCGGAATAAGTTAATAAACACTTCAAGTATGCAATCCTAAATACCCCTAAACTTCAATAATAATAAGACATAAAATGAACGACATGAAATGAAATGATGCGGTTTTTTAGCTTCGAACTATCGGGTGATGGTGGAGATGTTGATATGGTACAAGTTAACTTAAGTATTAAAATTTGTATATAAATTGATTTTAAAAATATATCCTTGCAAATTTAATTTTGGAAAAGAAATTAAATACATGCAATTCATATGGAAATAATCATAATAATACATAGCCCAGGTCCCACGTAAAATATACACCACGTTCTCTTGATCTCTCTGTCCATCATTCAACAAAGGAGGACAAGATCATCAATTCAAACTCAAATTTGTATTAATAAACTGTTTTATATGACTTAATTTATATAACCAAACCACTATGTGTCCTTTTAGACGTCTTAAGTATCATAATGACTCACTAAATGTTGGTTGTCTGATTCTTTCCTCTATGACTCCCAACTTATTGAGGAATCATGAAGACATGTCTGCCTCGGATATGATATCCCCACTGAAATGTATGTTTCAGTTATAGGCTATGCATGAGAGGATTGAAAAAGTTAGGGCATTGTACGCCTATATGTTTCTTTGACCAAATTTTCTTAAGCAAGCTCAAACAAATCTCTTGTAATACTAACACACGATAATAGTATCGAGTTTAAAAGACGCATAAAAGTATGTGTTAATAAACCATTTTATATGACTTAATTCATATAATCAAACAACTATGCGTTCTTCTAGGTGTCTTAACAGATTTTTAAGACATTTTTAAAGTACATTATTGTATTAGTCTTGTATGACACTTTTATATGATACTTACTTTCAAATAATGTCTTAAAAAAATTAGAAGGACGTTTTAAACTTGATAAGACATCCAAAAACATCATATATAAACTTATTGTAACATTTTTAAATATGACGCATAATTAATTGATTGGTCCTATAAATTAAATTCTATAGTAGAGTCTATTAAGACACTCGGATGTTTTTTAAGTCCTATAAGCCTAAGTTTCTTGTAATGATAAAATCAATAAAGATTTAACACATCACTACAAAAATGCTGGGTATCAGCGAGGGAAATTTCCCTCGCTGATCCGTCGCTGATACTCCGTCGGTCAAACAGTCGTAGGTAATGCTATCAGCGACGGATTTGCGACGGACAGTTACAGCGACGGATCAGCGAGGGATGTACTTAGCGACGGATCTGCGACGGATTTGCGAGGGAAGTATCAGCGACGGATTTGCAAGGGAAATGTCAGCGACGGATTTGCGAGGGAATTTCAAGCACTTTCAGCGACGTATTTTCCCTCGCTAATCCGTCGCTAATGTTTAAAAAATAAAAAAATATTTTTTTTAAAAATACATAAATCCTGTATTTATTTTTAAAAAACCTGAAAATAATAATATATARCAAACCAAATCTGTGAACAAAAGTAACCAATTCATACGATTTAAAATATGGATTCATACAATTTAAAATATTCAATTCATACAATTTAATCTTCGAATACATAAAATCTAACTATCGGGATCTGGG
>NC_037530.1:31161718-31163519 GCF_001531365.2 Cynara cardunculus var. scolymus
AATATAACCAACGTACCTCCGCTCTTGACTCGTATGATGACCCGCTAGTGCTACTACATCTACCCGTCATAGCAAAAGAGGGGTCCTGGGTGGTCCCAAAACCAAATATTCGGCCTTTCCTCCGTCCTCCGACACTTTGCTCCCAAARAGATGCCTCATCAGGRGGAGRGTTGTCGGTACTARATTGTGACYCACCCCTAAGCGATTGAAATCGCTCCTATGATTCACCAAAACAAAAACGGGTGAGGTTATGTATGTAGATATTTCAGCAGCATAACGACTGTAAATCATTCATAACCAATGCATGTATTTAACAACTAAGAATTCTAATAATACCAATGTTCGAAGTCGTATTCTCAACCTACTTACTTAGCCTAACGTCTGCCCAACAATGTCAGCCCAAACTAATAGCATCACTATGTTTATTGAAATATATTACCTTAAACCTACCAACGTATCTATTAATCAAAGTAATGGTTTTAGAAAACTTACATGATATCTAGCAGCTTTCGGGTAACTGAACTGAGGAGGATCGGTAGGCGGTTCGGACGAACTTTGATCGAACTTCCGGTTCGTGCAGTGAGTGCGCTCAAACACCTCAGTAGCAGTAGGCTCACGACCCAGTACTTGTGTCTACATTAGACAATTAGGTTAAGTTGTTACTAACATAAAGAACGAATTATATTTTCAAAAAAAATTAGATACTCACCATCTTGTCTCGATGTTGTGCCGTACTAATCGATCCCCCAGTGTGTCTGGACGACATCCCCTCAAACTCGGTGTTCCGATTGGCCCGATTGATCCTGGATTTCCTTTYCCAAGCCTYGGTATCCCAGACSTGTTAAAAACAGAGCACATATATAAGGCGAAAATCGGTACACATGGCAGTTCGAAAAGCTTACAATAGAGATGCATACCGTATCAATCATCTGCAGCCAGAACCTGTCTGGTATCCATACGGGATGGTGTAATCTAATCCGTGAGAAGTCCTCACCATCCCATTGTTGATCACCAGGATAGGCCTGTGCCACGGCCCAATCACGTGCAGAGCTCATCCAATCAGAGTACCTGTTGTGCATGGATTTAGTCCATAAATCATGAATTGTGTCATCTAGCTCAGGTTCCCACTGGAACTTAGCCTACACACACAATGTTTGTATAAATGTAAAAACAATAACCTTGTATGTATAATTATATTAAAATGGTATACCAACCCTAAAGCGCTGGAACATCAAGTCACGTGCTTCCTGAGGTACTTCCTTCCATCTATGCCACAGACCAGCAAAGGAAGACCTGAAGATAGTCGTCATCTCTCGGATAACATGGGCATCTTTAAACCTGTACAATTAAACAAATATTTACAACACAAAGACATTTATATTAATTTATTATGTAATACAAAGTCKTATACCACATCTACTTACCCATGGCCTAACAAAGACAGATGTCTTCGGTGGCTCGGATGACTCGGTGTCAGCATCTCTAGGTTGGGGCCTCTCCCCGACCCCGAACCTGTCGAAGCTGGGGTCGCCATGGCCTCCTCTTGCTGATCTAAACCGCGAAAAGCGGTGTCCGAAGACTCTACAATGTCATCGGCACGGGCAGAATTGCTACCCCTACCAGACATGGGGCTGTCACAGCTCCCATGACGGCCTCTACCACGATCTCGGCGTGACATCTCCTGAAAAAACAAACCGTAGGTGCGCATGAAATTGCGGTCTTTGAAAGAGTTGAGAAGCCTACATGTCAAGTGTTGACTACTAGAAAGTCAAACCGTAGGTTTAGAGGAGTTTCGGATGAC
>NC_037530.1:31167453-31183458 GCF_001531365.2 Cynara cardunculus var. scolymus
GCAGATCAGCGAGGGATCAGCGAGGGAATGTGTTTTTTGTCACTTCCCTCGCTGATCCCTCGCTGATCTGCGAGGGAGATTTTCCCTCGCTGATAGTCGTCGCTGATACCTGGTTTTCTAGTAGTGCATGTGATCATTTGATTTCAAGTTATACTAAGTATTTGTGTATTTGAAATCTCTAAAATTAAAGATGAACACACTAAGAATTATGTTGAACATAATTGAATGATTCTTACCCAAATAACCTATTTCAATAGACAAGTGCATTTGACCATTTACATAAATAGGTGAAATATGGATCTTAGCTCAAACTATTTTTTTTTTAAAGGTTAATTAATTTTTTTGAGATTTTAAAGTTATTAAAATTGAACTTAAATTTTGTAGAAGTCTGCTTCCACACCAAATACAAACATAAACAACCTATGCCAATTTACATTGTGGTTTATCCTTGATAAGGAAAAAACTGTACAAAATGGACTTCCTCGAATAGTTTTGCTTCTTGGGGGTCGTCCTTGGATATGAAAAGAACTACGTTCTTGAGAACCCCCTCTAAACACTCATCCTAGAAATGCTTCAGCTGAAGTCAAAATTGATTATGAAAAGTACCATTATGACTCACTAGATGTTGGTTGTGTGATGCTTCCCTCTATGACTCCCAACTTATTATGGGATCATGAAGACATGTTTGCCTTAGATTTGATATCTCCACTAAAATAAATGTTTCAGTTATAGGCTAGGCAGGAGAGGATTGAAAGAGTTAAGGTATTGCATGCTTGTATGTTTCTTTGAGCAAATTTTCTCAAACAGGCTCGTACAAATCTCCTGTGATACTAGTACACCATAATAGTATCGAGTTTAAAAGACGCAAAAAAATATGTGTTAATAAACTATTTTATATAACTTAATTCATATAATCAAACAACTATGCGTTAACAGATAGACATTTTAAGAATATAATATTTTATTAGTTTTGTATGACACTTTTAAGACTCGTCCAATCAACACATCTTTTAAGTGATACTTATTTTCAAATATTGTCTTGTAAAAAAAATAGTAGGACGTTTAAAACTAGATAAGACATCCAAAAACATCATATATAAACTTATTGTAATATTTTTAAATATAACGTATATTCTATAATAGAGTCTATTATGATACTGAGATGTTTTTTAAGTCCTATAAACCTAAGTTTCTTGTAATGATAAAATCAATAAAGATTTAACACATGTGATCATTTGATTTCAAAGTTATACTAAGTATTTGTGTATTTGTGTATTTGAAATCACTAAGAATTATGTTGAACATAATTGGATGATTCTTACCTAAATAGCCTATTTTAATAGACAAGTGCATTTGACCATTTACACAAATAGGTGAAATATGGATCTTAACTCAAATGAAAATTATTTTTGAAACGTTAATTAATTTTATTTGAGATTTTAAAGTGATTAAAATTGAACTTAAATTTTGTAGACGTCTGCTTCACCTCAAATACAAACATAAACAACTTATGCCAATTTACACTGTGGTCTATCCTTGATAAGGAAAAACTGTACAAAACGGACTTCCTCGAATAGTTTCGCTTCCTCAAGGTCTTCCTTGGACATGAAAAGAGGTTCTACATTCTTGTGAACCCCCCACCCTCCCCTCCAAACACTCCAGAAATGCTTCAATTGAATTGAGGGTTGCTTATGATAAGTACCATAATGACTTGCTAGATGTTGGTTGTCTGATGCTTCCCTCTATGACTCCCAAGTTATTGAGGAATCATGAAGACATGTCTGCCTCGGATATGATATATCCTCTGAAATATTTGTTTCAGTTATAGGCTAGGCAGGAAAGAACTGAAAAAGCCAAGGCATTGCATGCCTGTATGTTTCTTTGAACAAAATTTTCTAGAACAAGCTCGAACAAATCTCTTGTAATACCAATACACCGTAATAGCATCAAGTTTAAAAGACACAAAAAAAATATGTGTTAATAAACTATTTTATACGACTTAATTCATATAATCAAACAACTATGCGTCCTTTTAGACGTCTTAACAAATTTATTAAGACATTTTAAAAATACAACTTTGTATTAGTTTTGTATGACACTTTTAAGACTTGTCCAATCAACACATATTTTATGTGATACTTATTTTCAAATAATGTCTTACAAAAAAATTAGTACGATGTTTTAAACTTGATAAGACATCCAAAAACATCATATATAAACTTCTTCTAACATTTTTAAATATGAGACATAATTAATTGATTGGTCCTATAAATTAAATTCTATAATAGAGTCTATTATGATAATAAGATATTCTTTAAGTCCTATAAACCTATGTTTCTTGTGATAATCTGATTTCAAGTTATATTGAGTGTTTGTGTATTTGAAATCTTTAAAGAGATGAATACGCTAAAAATTATGCTTAACATAATTGGATGATTCTTATCTAAATAACCTATTTTCGTAGACAGTTGCATTTGACCATTTACACAAATAGGTGAAATATGAATCTTGTTTGCCCATATTCAAGTCATAAATATACAATTAATTAAGATCAAGAACACAAAGATTGATTCAAGTATGTCAGCATGTCATTGATGTATATTTGAAGTACATAATGTTCTTGATGATGAATACAGAATGATATCTTCTCTCAACAGATTTTCTCTTTCAAAGATCTCACATATGAAATGATAGAAGGTTAACTAACAAAACTAACTATACGTCCCATTTATATTACAAGATTACAAGGAAACAAAACTAACTACAAAGTATTAAGACTACATTACAATGCAATGTAAAATACTTTAAGCACAAGACTTGAATACAACATTTTTATCCCAACAATCTTCCCCTTTGGATTCAAGTCCAAAAACAATAAATTCTTCAGATCTTTAAAACTTCAGCTTTAGGAGCAATGATCTTCAAAATTCATTCAAAAGCTTGACTTTGACATTTAAGCACTTTGACATCTTCAGATTTGGTCTTTCACAACGTTTGCACAATCTCCCCTATTCTTTGACAATCTCCCACAAAGTACAATCTTTTTGTAAAAATTAGCAAGCTCCCCCTAAACAAGATATTACATTCTTTTCAATAATCTCCCCCTGAACTTTGTAGATGACATACTTGTAATCTTCTTTTGTAATTGTCTTCATTTATCTCCTTTTTTACATTAACTCCCCTTAAATCACATCATATCAATAATTTTCAGCAACAATCTTCATTCAATTTTCTGTTCTCCCCTTTGAATTTAAAAGCTTCACTTCCCCTTTTTCAGAAGTGACTCAGATAGATTCATTCATTTAATATACACCCCTCTTATGATGTGAATGAGGAACATAAACATCATACCACAAAATGAATGTTTTAGGAAAGTATGTCGTCAATTCATTGAGTTTTAAGCAAATATTTTCAAATTCACATATTTAATCTTGTTAGATTAAGGTTTTGGGGAAAACCATATTCAACTTATGAACCCGTTTTCAATCTTTTATAAAAAGATTGGTTTGTGAATATAACAGATAAATTAAGTACAACGAATGTAGTTTATATATGAGACTTCTTAATGTTCATCTCACCAAGACTTTCATTCAATCATTGATCGACTTTTAGGTTAATTGAACCAACTTTTTAATTAATTAATTTTTGTTTGATTAACGAAATTGTGAAGAATACTATTTTTAATTGTTAGTTCTTCGTGTCACTGACAAAAATCACTTATCTTAGAATCTCACGTCTTCTTGTCCCACCAATGAAACTAAACACACCATATTTTTTTTATTTTAAATCTATCTAATTCATGTTCGCATCCTCTATATGATTATGTGTATTCATGTTGTCGGTAGACAAAAATAAACGCAAAAATTTTAGATGAGATGTTTTTATCCTCAATAGAGACCATTTTTATAACTTATTGCATCAATATCAACCTCCCAATGATAGAATCAATCAGACACAACCCCGAGACGTGAACCACACTTTCTTCAACGGATGCCACAAGCATCTTTCATTAATTAGTCATTTTCATAACTTATTGTGATTGATATCTACCTCCCAAATCTTGTTTTTATTAACAAAACTAAGGAAAAAAAAGGATAAGACCAAACATGTTCCACATGTTTATTTTCAAACTCAACAAGAATAAGAATTCAAACCCAATTCCAGATTTGTTGCGATACGTACTCGATCAAAACAAAAATAGCCAACCATAAGAAGTTTAAACATAAATCCAAACCTATAAAGGTTGGGACGGTAACTCATGGTTAATTGTGAGTCAACGGACTCTATCATGGATTCATGGGAAAAAGAGAACAGGCTAGAAATAAGCTCAGAATTTTGCATCGGAAATTGGAACACAGACGTTTGCGCCACTTCTCCTGCGACTTTGGTTGTATTCAAGGTCATTTGCGTCTCCTGATGAGTCCCACATGGGTTGCTATGATTTGTTTATTTGATTATTTTCTTTCCTAATTAGTTTAGGATTATTATTTATTTGCATCCTAATTAGATTATGATTATGATTATTATTGTTAATTTCCTTATCAATTATTTAAATACTTTCCTAGTTGGCTTAGGACTAGTTTAGGTTTAGATTCCACAGATATCTTATAGTTAGCGATAGAGAATAGAAAAATAACAATTGGAATTAACACAGAAAAATACTATGGAATGGAGGTTATTCGATTGCAATTGGAATGAAAGAGAAGAACAATTAACAATCCAGGTAATATTCCCTTCTCTCAGCAGAAAACGAGAGACAAAATCGTAAGACATAAGAAATCCAAAGCTGTCCCCTACGTTCCCTCCATTCCAACAATATAGCCTATCTCCTCTAACTGAGGGGCTGTTTGTTTGGCTCTTAATGGTGACATTAAGAGGAAACCTCTTAATCGGTAAAAAAAAAATGAGGCTCTTAATGGTTACAAAAACCTCTTAATGATTTAGTGTCTAGGTCTCCACTAAATGATTCAGATATCTCTTGTTCCAAGTTTACCCTTCCCACCCCTTCTTCCAACCCCTCTCTTCACGCACGTCTCTTCTATTCCACAGTCGCCTTCACAGCTTCCACGATCGCCTCCACTGTCTCCATCGCTGGTAGCCTCCACCGTCTCCATCTCCGTCGCCGGTAGCCTCCACCGTCTCCGTCCCCATCTCGGTAGCCTCCGCCTTCATCGTCTCCGTCTCCAGGAATCCATTTAAGATAAAAATCAGTTGGCTAAACTCAAAAACCACCAACGAGTTTGGGTCATTTGACTGGTAGGGTTACAATTTCTACAATCAGGTATTTCCCTTAATCGATCTCCTCCCAAAGTTCCTCGATCAATTTTTACGATTGTGATTTATGCTTAGAGTTGTGTAGATACAATCTGTTAGGAAATGAACCTCTTGATTACCGTAGGCAGTGGCTGTGTTGCCATTTGAACACAACCATAGATGGAAGGCACAAAAAGATTTTGGTAATGAACAGAGACTTGGAAATTTTGTGAAGATGCCCCGTTTCAGGAAAGGTATAAGTAAAAAAGAAATGAATTGGATGAGCAGATGCTTTTGGTAGCTAAGAGGACTGTTTCAAGAATAAAAACCATGTATGGATACACCAAAGAAACAACTGATAATATGATAATATTTCCTAAATAATTGTTTTATTCAGATATCTGCCAAACATCTATATTTCATTCGATACTAAATCATACAGAGGGTTAAAATGGTAAATTATCGTCATTCAAATAACAGTTACCAAACAACATTATTCCATTCAGCACATAACCATTATGGCCCTCTTAACCATTCTGACCACTTAACCATTATGCACCAAACCATTCAGCAACCGCCAAACAGCCCCTGACTTAGCCACTTTCAGATTATCCCTTTTTAGCCCTCCTTTTATAAACTTTTAACATTTTATCCCCTTGAGCTAATTTATCCCGATCCCTATCAGTTAGTTTAGCCTATAAGGGTTGGGTTTTGGTAAGAAGGATAAAATTTCATAACATTAGCTTCTTCAACTCTAGTTCTCATTTCGTTCGCTCAGATAAAGTTTCTCTTTCTACAACTCACTTTCAAGAAGAGGCGTGGAAAACTTCTCGAGAAGTTATGGTGAGAAGAGATCTCCACTCTTGGATCAATCCTAATTGAATGTCAATACTAACGAGGTGCATTTAGATGCACCAGATCAATTCCTTTCTAAAACGCAGTTCTTGGGTGGCATGAGATTATAAGTGATCAAAGGTTCAGATCTCTTCTTACGCTTCTGTTATAACCGGGTAATTCTTTTTAATATCAATTGGAAACATGAGGTTTCTTTTGAAAAGTGGTTGGAAGTTGAGGGGTGTGTTTTGGAAATTTTGGTTTAAAAAAAATCTTTTAAACCCACCGTCTCTTTTCAAAAATATAAATGGACGTATTTGTTTTTCTTGTAAATGGGATGTTTGGGATGAGAAAGAAGAAAAGTTGGTGTGTGATATGCATTGATTATTTAAAGCATAAAACATTCATTTCTATACTTATTAGGTAGTTTATTTATTTTTATCTCAATCTTGAGTCCTTTTAAATTATTTTCCATTTGTTTATACTTGAAGCTAAATTAAGTGATTAACTTGTCTTTGCACCATTAGAGTAGAAAAATCTTAACTTGAAAGCATAATGTTCTGTGTTGCAGTATTCCAACAACATTGAACTGTTATGAGACGGCCTTTGGGAAGTACTTAATGATTCAGCTACCGATTTAGAATGAAGACAAAATTTTGATGATCTGTTGGTTAAAGACCACTACAGCTAAGATGAAGGTTTTCGGAGGTTACTTTTATTTATGATGTGATGCTACCTTTTTCTGTTTTCACCTTTTGTCTCTCTTTTGGGAACCATGGCTTTTCCAAGGCTTTTGTTTTCTTCCTTGGCTCTTTTATATAAGTAGGACCCTTTGGTAGTTCTTAAAATCCATCACACAGACTTTTAAGAATCAGATCTGA
The DNA here is from genome assembly GCF_001531365.2 of Cynara cardunculus var. scolymus. Classification (NCBI taxonomy): domain Eukaryota; kingdom Viridiplantae; phylum Streptophyta; class Magnoliopsida; order Asterales; family Asteraceae; genus Cynara; species Cynara cardunculus. Next base: position 31,174,422 of record NC_037530.1, read on the forward strand.
AGTTCTTAAAATCCATATCATTCAAGTTTTTTTTTATAAAAACCAAGTACACTTCTTGACGAGTTGATCACTTTGAAAGTGTTAAAGTGCCATGATCTTAGAGATAAGCCATTGAATGCACGTCAACTTGAATGATATAAGAGGTAAACTTAAGAAAGTTACCGACAAGGAGACTTGTCATTTATGTCTTTCAAAATTAACTCCCGACAGGTTGGTTACTCTTTAAAAGTGTCAAAGTGCGATAGATTCCGAAATGAACTATCTAGAACACACACCAACTTGAATGATATGGGAATCAGCTCAAGAGAGTGATTTTTAACAAAGAGATTTGTTTATCCATATATTTTGAAGACACCATTTTGTCACTATCCTGGTCTGGATACCACATAGAGATATGAGTTGAAAGCTATAATATAGTGCAAAGGTGAAGTCCGAGAGGAATACCTTCAAAATAGATGATGGAGCTAGTTTTGGCTTAATGTATGCTGTAGCATTTCTACAACATTGTCTGCTGGAATTTGTGCTTATATTTCACCATAAGTCTTACACCCATGCTACTCTTTAATATTTTGTTATTTTATCATTGTTAACTCATAATCAAACTGAAAGATTTAATTTTCATCATCGGAAATCATCTCTTTCATTGGACTTTTATTAAGTCTTTGCTACAATCTACTTGGACGATATTCCGTTTTTACCACTTTATTACTTGGAAAAGATGACATTGGACCATATTGTATACTTGCTTTGTGGTTCCTTTTATAAGTCTAAGGTTGTGAAAAATAACCTACAAAGTTTTTTGGCTGCCGGGGATTGACAAGCTTAAAGTTCTTTTTAAGAGTGAAGTAAAAGATTTGATTTTTCTAATACCGTTTGAATCATTTTGAAAGTGGTGTATGCCACAGATAACACCACGGGGATTTTCTCGAATTTGATCCCGATATCAAGAGAACATTCCTCCAAAGAAGGAGGGCACAAAGAGCATTTTTTGCTCTACTCCCTCCCAACATGGCGTTACCTCCCCCAATCATTCCAGATGTGTCACATTTGGAAAATCAACTGCTTGTTTTTGCACCAATACCGCCATTTCAGAACTTTCCACAAGGATACCCACACAATGATAATAATTTGGGTAATGATGACACAAAATCGAAAAATAATGATGAACGAAGAGAACAAACTCCAAATATAATCAATCTGGCAAATTCTAAAAATGGAAGAATCATGAACTATGTTATCCCTGATTTTGAGCAATTAAACTCCAGGATAGTTAGGCCACAAATGACAGCCCTCCATTTCGAACTAAAACTGATCATGTTTCATATGATGCAAACAAATGGACAATTCACCCGATTACCATCGAAAGACCCTCACTCACATCTAAAGTCTTTCATGGAAATCACTGATACTTTCTTGATCCTGGGAGTGTCTAACGACGCTTTAAGACTTACTTTATTCCCATTTTTTTTACGAAACCAAGTAAAGGCATGGTTTAATTCATTACCATCGGGTTCTGTGCCATCGTGGAGTAATATGGCTTAAATTGTTTTGCGAAAATATTTTTCCACCGACCAAGAACACTAAGTCTAGAAATGAAGTATGTCTTTTTAAACAAATGGACGATGAAGCTGTTCCTGATGCATGAGAGAGGTTTAAAGAGTTGTTAAGAAAATGCCCACACCATGACATTCCTTACTGTATTCAACTAGAGACATTCTACAATGGGTTAAGTCCCATGGCTAAACAGATGCTCGACGCGAATGTAGGAGGGGCCTTTACAGCTAGTACCTACAATGAAGGGTATGAGATCCTTGAAAAAATTTCAACAAATAATAGACATTGGGCTGATCCACGTGCTCAACCACAAAAGAAGACTGCTGGAATTCATGATGTAGATGCATACACTGCATGAACAGCACAACTCACTTCCATGACCACCATGCTTAAAAACCTTACTTTTGGCCAAGGAGTGCAACCAACTGTCACTCCACCTATTTCAAAAGTCCTCTCAGGGCAATGTGTTTGTTGTGTCGGGGAACACTCTTATGAACATTGTCCTCATAATTCTAAATCCATAAACTTTGTTCATAATGAATCTGGTCCCTATACCAACAATTACAATGCAAGTTGGAAACAACACCCAGATTTTTCTTGGAATAGTCCATGTTTAAATCCACCCGCACATAAGCAGCAAGGAATCTCTAATTTTCAACCCCAATAACATGCAGGCAGCTCTAACTCTCAAAATCATCACCAAAATTTTCAACCTGCTCAACCACCTTTTCAAAACAAGCCACCTTCACAGGATGATTTATCATCTTCTTTGGAAGCAGTGATAAAAGGGTACTTTTGCAAGCTCAAACTCAAAATCAAGCTTTGATAACCCATCAAAACTCTCAGACTCAATCTCTTTTTAATCAACAAAGTGCTGCTATCAAAAATCTGGAAACCCAAGTCAGTCAACTTGCACTCAATCAGTCCAATAGAGTCCTTGGTACTTTGCCTAGTAACACAGAAGTCCCAAGAGCCTTAGGAAGGGAACATGTGAAAGTAGTAACCCTCAGAAGTGGGAAGGAATTGATAGAGACAGTGCAAAAAGATTGTAAACCAATTTTGTCAAAGGCTGATGCTACAACATTGTCCCATGTTATTGAAAAACCACCGAAACGATTAGAACCAATCATCTAAGGTCACCAATATTGTCCCCCCAAAATCAGACTACCCTTTACTATTTCCAAAAGAGGCCACTAGGAAAAAGTCATTACAAAATAAGGTCATAGTAGATCCTAAGACCAAAATCGTAACCCCATGCATACCACAAGAGAGTAAGACCACCCAAGGGATAAAACACTCATCTTGCTCAACATATTCAAACAAAGTTGTCATAAAACCTGTTCCTCCTTATGTACCTTACCCCCAAAGGTTGAGGAATCAAAAGGAAGAACTGCATTTAAAAGAATTCTTTGATGTGTTTAAAGAATTGCATATCAACATACCACTTGTTGAGGCAATCAAGCAAATGCCTAGTTATGCTAAGTTCCTCAAGGACATCCTAAGTGAGAAAAAAAAAGCTGACCGAGTATGAAACTGTAGCTCTTACTGAAGGATGTAGTACACTTTTAACCAACAAGATACCTTCTAAGCTTAAAGACCCAGGAGGTTTCAGTATTCCTTATTCTATAGGTGGGAAAGAGACTGGGAAAGCTTTGTGTGACTTAGATGCAAGTGTCAACCTCATGCCTTTATCTGTTTTCAACACCTTAGGCATAGGAGAGGCTAGACGTACCACTGTTACAATTTAATTGGCCAACAATTCCATTGCATACTCTAAGGGAAAGATTGAGGATGTTTTAGTGCGAGTTTACAAGTTCATATTTTCGGCAGATTTTATCATCTTAGAATTTGAGGCCGATAAGGAAATTCCTATTAGTTTAGGCAGACCATTCCTACCCACCGGAAGAACTTTGATAAATGTCCATAAAGGAGATCTGACTATGAGACTTCAAGACCAAAAAGTCACATTTAATGTTTTCAATTCTTTGAAATACCCTGACTATTTGGAAGAGTGTTCAAGAATTTGTGAAATAGAATTAATGTGTTATGAGGAAGGAATTAGAGAGGTCTATAAGTTAGAGGAAATGGATAGTGTTGAAATAGATGAAGAGATTGTTGAGTTAGATTTAAGAGAGGATGATGGTATCCCATGTGATGTTACTGTATTTGAGCTGCTGGAAAATAGTGAGCAGAAAGACTTCACCCCATCCATTGTATCACCACCTGACTTGGAGTTGAAACAACTCTCATCCCATTTGAAGCATGCTTTTTTAGGAGAAGAAGACAAATTGTCTGTCAACATATCATCTACCCTAGAATTGCATCAATAAAAGAAGTTGGTTGATATATATTAAATTTACACACAAAAGCTATGGGATTGATCATTGACGACCAAAAGGTGATTAGTCCTTCTTTTTGTCAAAATAAAATCATCCAAGATGACAATAACTTCACATCCATAGAGCCATAAAGAAAGATGTCTACCTTTGACAAAGCCATAAATAAATTATTCGGTCTCTCACCACACATATATTCTGATAATGATGCACTCTTACACATGGCCTCTGAGGCATATTTGGTTGAGATCATGACTTTCCTTAGAATGCCTAAGACTGATTGGGAGCCTTACACTCATTTCATGTTGAAAACCTTTAAGGTTGCCAATTTGTCCTCTGATAAGAATGTTTGGATAAGATTTATTAGACATTATTTATCATCGACTAATCATAACAACTCCATCTTTGTAGAAAGGTTGGCGCTTTTGTTTAGTCTCATAACAGGTGATAACATCAACTTTCGTGAAAATATTTTAAAGTCCATCAAGGTGGAGACTCAAAGGTTGTTTGAAGAGAATGAGAAGTTGAAGGATGTTGCAGCACAAGGCACCACCTCTACATCACAGGCTATGCAGCCTACTTCTTTGGAATAGGATAGGTTTAATCATCTTTGTTTAGTCTCCAAATATTTTTCTTATTTTTGAGTCTGGGATAATTTTATACTTTTAGATTTATTTTCTTTGCAAGATTGCATGTTCATTGATAGTTGCCTTTGATTTCATAGCCTGAATAATTCTGAGGTTGTTAGTAGATATGTTCTTGCTAGAACTAGCACCATTCTTTTTGGGACACAACTTGACTCACACACAAGTAACAGTAACAGGAGGGAATGATATAGGACTTTCTTCACAACTCACAAATAGCCACCTGTACGCTCTATATACTACACACTGCATATAGCCAGTGAGAGCATTGTCAACATTTCAAGTTTGGGGGAGGGTGTTCCACTAAGGCCAAAACATCAGTACAAAAGAGCAAAACTCTATAAAGATGCCTTAGTTGGACTTGTATAAAGCACAAAAAAATGTCCCATAGGGGCAACGTACATGCTTTCAACAAAAGAGCATAAAGTGCTAAAAAGGGTGTTCCACTAAGGCCAAAACATCAATACAAAAGAGTAAAGCTCTAAAAAGATGCCTTAGTTGGACTTGTATAAAGCACACAAAAATGTCCTATAGGGGCAATGTGCATACTTTCAACAAAAGAGCATAAAGTGCCAAAAAATTTAAAAAATCAATGTTGAAGCATAAGAAAAAGGCAATGTGAGAGAAGAAAAAAAAGCCAAGGATAGTAAACATAGAAAAAGTCCTATTGACCTCAAATACGAAGTGTGTTGAGTTTAGCAAAGAAAATATTTGTGCTAGTATATGGTTCATATATAAAAGTTAGGTTATGAATGGTTTACTAAGGATTTATGAAAGGCTATGATGTTCATGATGGTATGTTTTGCAATATGTGTGTAATGAATGCCATAATCTTGTACACCTTTGCATCATTAATTCATTTTTATTTGTCTTTTAGTTGCTTGGGAAAAAGCAACACTTTAAGTTTGGGGGTGTGATATGCATTGATTATCAATGCATAAAACATTCATTTCTTTTCTTATTAGGTACTTTATTATCTTTTATCCCAACCTTGAGTCATTTTTATTATATTATTTTCCATTTGTTTATACTTGGAGCTAAATTAAGTGATTAACTTGTCTTTGCACCATTAGAGTAGAAAAACCTTAACTTGAAAACATAATTTTCTGTGTTGCAGCATTCCAACAGTATTGAACTGTTATGAGGCGGCCTTTTGGGAAGTGCTTAATGATTCAGTTACCAATTAAAATGAAGACAAATTTTTGTTGATCTGTTGGTTAAAGCCCACTACAGCTGGGATGAAGGTTTTTAGAGGTTACTTTTATTTTTGATGTGATGCTACCTTTTTCTCTTTTCATCCTTTGTCTCTCTTTTGGGAACCATGGCTTTTCCAAGACTTTTGTCTTCTACCTTGGCTCTTTTGTATAAATAGGACCCCTTGGTAGTTCTTAAAATCCATCCCATAGACTTTTAAGAATCATATATGAAGTTCTTATGTTATGCAAGTTAGTTTTTAATTTTCTTTAAATAGTTTTCTTCATTATGAGTTGCTACAACATTGTTGTCACTTTATTTAATTTTCTTGCCATTTAGTTTTCGCTCTTTATATTCAGTCATTTACTTTCCGTCATTTATATTTATGTCTTTACTTTATGTTCTTTATATTTCTTATCATTTAATTTCTGTAAAGAGTAGCTAATTCCAATAGATTGGGTGTAAGATAAGGGGTGAAATGTTAAACCGAAAAAAAATGAACGTTGTTTCACAATAACAATGTTCCCCTATTTCATTCAAGTTTTTATAAAAACCAAGTACACTTCTTGACGAGTTGATCACTTTGAAAGTCTTAAAGTGCCATGGTTTTAGAGATAAGCCATTGAATGCACGTCAACTTGAATGATATAAGAGGTAAACTTGAGAAAGTTACCGACAAGGAGACTTATCATTTATGTCTTTCAAAAATTACCTACCGAAAGGTAGGTCACTCTTTAAAAGTGTCAAAGTGTGATAGATTCAGAGATGAATTATCTTGAACACACGCCAACTTGAATGATATGGGAATTGGCTTGAGAGAGTGACTTTTAACAAAGAGATTTGTTTATCCATATATTTTGAAGACACCATTCTGTCACTATCCCTGGTCCGGATACCACATAGTGGGTTGAAAGCTATAATATAGTGCAAAGGTGAAGTCCGAGAGGAATATCTTCAAAATAGATGGTGCAACTAGTTTTGGCTTACTGTATGCTGTACCTTTTCTTCTGTCTGAATCGATATTATTCCATTCCAATTCCTTCGATAAAAAGATTCATTCTCTTCATAAAAAATAGGAAGTGATTGCCCTTCTCCGACCCTTACTGCCCAACCTGACAACGGCCTCTGGTGTGGCATTTCTACAGCATTGTTTGCTGGAATTTGTGCTTACATTTCACCATAAGTCTTACACCCATGCTACCCTTTAATATTATGTTATTTTATCATTGTTAACTCATAATCAAACTAAAGTCTTCAATTTCATTATCTGAAATCATCTATTTCATTGGACTCTTATTAAGTCTTTGTTACAATCTCCGTGGACGATATTCAGTTTTTATCACTTTATTACTTGGAAAAGATGACATTGGACCATATTGTATACTTGCTTTGTGGTTCCTTTTGTAAGTCTAAGGGTGTGAAAAATAACCTACCAGTGTGGTGTTATTTGGTCTATGGTTTGAGCAAAACAAAAGAAACGAATAAGAAAATTGCGTCTTCTTATTTGGAATTTCTTGCTGAACTAAAAGTCTTCCATCTAATTGTGAATTCAAGGTGAGTTTTTATTCATAACAACAAAATCGGGTTTATTAGACACTCCAAATTTTTATGCGTCCTAATAGACCTCTTTATAGGACTTATTTATGGGACCAAAAAAATAAAATGTCTCATCTAAAAGTTGTAATAAGTTTATATGACGTTTTTTGACGTCGTAATAAATTTTTTAGGACACTTTTAATATAAAACGTCTCATTAACAACTTTATAGGACACTATTTGAAAAACTGTCCTATAAAAAATAAGTGTCCTATAAAAAAATGAGTTTATAGGTCAAAAGTGTCCTATAAAGTTGCTAATGTGACACTTTGTATTAAATATGTCCTAAAAAATTTGATAAGACGCTCAAAAGCGTCATATAAACTTATTACAACACCTTAGATAGGACATTTTATATTTTGGTCTTATAAATTATGTCATTTAAAGCGGCCTATTGGGACGCTTAGAGAGTGGGGGTGTCCTATAAACTTAATTTTGTTGTAGTGATTTCAAAAGCTTTATTTGAAATGTTTTTAATAAGGAATAGTATGGGTTTCAAATTCGAAGTTTTCGAATACAAATATTTGCTTTTTGTTAGCATGATTGGGTTTTGTTATTATATTATCAATTGTATGGAATAAGGGTGGGATAATCAGGAAGGTGTATATTTTGAAATAAGGGTCACATACGGTGTATATTTTGAAATATGGGTGGCATAATCAGGAGAGACGTATATTGGGATAAGGGTGGCATACTCAACGATTTGTTAAAGATGAAATTTTGATCATATGAGTTATTGTTATCGCATCTGTATGATGCGATGAGTTTATTACATCGTACCAGTGTGATGTGACAAAATGATATGCTCGTACCAATGTGATGCGATGAGATGGTTTATCACATAAATATGGTGTGAGAAAGTGTGCTTATCGCATCCGTGGGTTTATCGCACCTGCTTAATGCGACAAGTTGGGTTATCGCATGTGCTGGATGCGACAAAGTGTGTTTATCACATCTGTTGGATGCGACAAAATGTGTTATTGTATTTGTTTGATGCGATGAAATGGTTGTCATCCACTACCAAAAAACCCACTTTTTCCGGCGGCCAAATCCGCCGGAAATCCGCCGGAAAAAGGGATTTCCGGCAGCCAAAAAAGGGCGCCGGTGATTTTTTTTCCGACGGTATTTGCGGCGGATTTTACACGTTTCCGGCGGATTACGGCCGCCGAAAATCTCCGCCCGTTTTTAAAAAAAATCTTGATTAACTTAAAAATTAATTAAATTTAAAAAAAAAAAAAATTCCGGCGGATATTCCCGCCGGAAATCCGCCGGAAACTTGTCTCGCTGGAAAATCTCTTTTTTTGAAAAGAAAATAATATTTTTTTAAAAATAATTTTTTAAATACCGGCGGAAAAATCCGCCGGAATAATATATATATATATTAAATATTTTCTTTTAAAAATTAATATTTTAAAAAAAGAATTAATTTTTTAAAAAAATACCGGCGGATAAATCCGCCGGAATAATATATAATAAATATTTTCTTTAAAAATTAATATTTTAAAAATAATTAATTTTTTAAAAAATACCGGCGGATTTGGTCCGCCGGAAATATATATATAATAATATTTTAGATTTATTTTAAAATTAATATTTAAAACCTGTATTTAAAAACTGCAAATCTGTACAATATTAAAACTGAAAATCAAAAGGCGAAATCGAACTAAATATCATACATTAAAATGAAACTACAATTAATCCAAGCAAACAAAAA
>NC_037530.1:31183558-31189841 GCF_001531365.2 Cynara cardunculus var. scolymus
ATTTATTAATAATTTATATTAATTAAAATATAATATAAATAAATAAAAAACAGAAAATAAAATAAATAATATATATTAGTTAAAATTTTCTTTAAATAATAATAAAATAAAAAGTAATAATAACAAAAGAATAAAAAAACACAAAAAAACCATAAAAAAACATCTTAAAACCTATTTAGGGGTGCCAATGGTAACCCATGGGGGTGCCATTAGCCTCCCCTTTTTACAAATAAGGTTTTTCTGGTGTTTTGGGTGGTTTTTTGTAAAAAATATATATACAAAGGTAATCTCTCACTATTGCCAGCGGTTTATCAAGGAGTTTTAAAAAAAAAATACTATGTCATTAATATGTAAATATCAATGACGGATTACCGATGGAAATATAAAAACGTTAAAAAATAATGTTCACCAACACATACACACATGTTATGTGATATGGATGTATATATGCATGTGTGTATATGACAGGGACGGACCCAGAAAAATTTTCATACGGTGGCACCATATAATTAATATAATATAATATATATCTAAAAATAATTACAAAAAATATGGTTTTTATAGTACCGATAAACAACTCCTAAACTTTTACCCGACTCGTCTTCCATCTTTTGAAAACGGCCAATATATACCCAAAAATAATTACAAAAAGTATGTTGAGAAACAACTCCTAAATTTGTCATCGGCGTGTCTTCATCTTTTGGAAACGATCGATGACATCTTCCGATTAACTTTAAAGTCCCCAAGAAAAGCCCTTTGTACATAGACTTTTCCGACTCATCGTTGCCACGAAATGGTAAAGCATTCTCCAACAAATATCTACAAACTTCAACGGAAGCATTCAACCGCATGTGGTACTCGGTCTTCATGAAATCTGTTTGTTTACGAAAGGCAACAGCAATTGATTGGTTTTGGTTAACCAAATCTTCACATTTTTTAAGTGCTTTATGGTAAAAACTATTAACCTCACCCTCATTTACTCCAACTATTAAATCCTTCCGCCACAAATGCATCTATCCCATGATTCCCACCTTGGTCTCTGAACAAGTAACAAGACAAACAATATGCTCTATCTACTTTTACACTATATTCCAACCACTGAAATTGATCAAATCAAGAAACAACAAACCATCTTCCTTTAGCCCCTATAACTTTGGTTGGAAAGATGTGACCTCGTGGTTGACAAGGACCCCTTACCAAGTATTTCCGTCTAATTTCGTCTCTTTGAATTGGGTTATAAGTTATAATTTTGGGTCTTTCGGATGGATCTCAAGGAAGATCGTTAACATCAATCACATTGTTGGATGCATCATTATTACCGGTTGATGATAAAGCTTTTCGTTTCAAATATTTTTCCATAATGAATGAGTTATGTAAATCTAAGTAATGAAAACAATAATAAGTAATCAGTAATGAGTAATGTAAATAAGTAAATCTAATCAACATATGAAACCTAAACATCATGTCATCATCAACTAAACTAAGTAATCAACTAATAAATTGATCAATTTCACAATTGTAATAATCAAGTAAGTACTAAGTAATCAACTAAAAGTCTAAGATCAATTTGTATTTTGTATTTTCAAGAGTTAATTAAGTAATCATTAATCAAGTAAAATAGTAAATAATCAACTAAACAGTAAACAGAATGATCAATTTGTATAACCTAAACCTAAATCGAATAAGTGATTGAGTCTGAGTCACAAAGTCAGTACCGACTACTGAGTGGCAAGTTCCAAAATCGAATCGATTCGATTCTCTTTTCTCGTTCTCGGCGACGCTGTCCCTGGTGGCCCGCCTGGTTGTCGTTGTCGGCTTGTCTCAAGCTCTCACTCGCTCACTCGCTCAAGAGACAAGAGCCTTCGTCGTCGCGTCGCTCACGCACGTTCGCACAGGTGATCGATTTAGGGCTTTAGTTAGGAATTACGCCTTACTCCTTAGGGCCTTAAGTTTAAGCAGACTACAGTCCAATGGAGTAATGGACCATTAAATTTTATTTGGGCTTACTTAATACTTATCCTTATTGATTAATCTATCTTGTTTGGGCTTTACAGTTTTGTAATTTGGAGATATTAATTGGGCTTTTGCATTTTATTTGGGCTTTATTTTGTTTGGGTTTTAGTTGCACTGTTAGAATTTCAAGAAAAAAACGGTAGCACCTTCCGAAATGATATGGTAGCACCGTTAACAAACCTAAAAATTTTACCCTTCAGAGGTGAAATAATACAGTGGCACGTGCCACCCATGCCTACACTACAGGTCCGCCCCTGATATATGTCTACTAGTTGTATACATGGGTGTATATGGGTAAGTGTGTCTGTATGTATAACTAGTGTACATGTACATTGATCCTAATCACATGTATACGTATAAATGTATAGATAGTACATTATATGTATGTATTAATGTATAAGGAGCACATATAGATATGCATATGTATGCATATTGTATACATATATACAATATACAAACATTTATATATGGAGAGAGAGGGGTGGGAGGTTAAACGAGAATAATAATCAAATAAGAGTACACGAAAAAGGTTAAACCACGTTTACAATCACATGTGTTTTAAAACTAACAATTAACGCAAGGATGGGCGAACGACGTGACCCGCGACCTCAGGTGACGGAAAGTCACGTGAATCACATGTGTTTCAACTGTTTTCTTATTTTATTATTTGGTTAGTGTTCTCGAAATTGATTCTCTCTCTGTATATATGTGTGTGTATGCGATGTATATATGTATTAGTTTTTCATTTTAATGTTTGTATATAATTTTTGTAAATGAAGTTATATATGATATACTACTTAATCCATCAATGTTAGAGCCAACTCCAACCATTATCATCTGAACTTAACCACACAAAAAACCTCCTTACATTTCTCCAGCCACCATGATCGGACTTTGTTTCACACATTTTGTTCTTATTTTATAGCATAAATTGCATTGTTTTGTGTTATGTTCTACCATATCTCATGCATTTTTCTTACCTTTTTGTTTAGTTTTTCTCTTTTCGATGAATCTTACTTTGTCGCAACTATATTCACATTTTTGCTAGTATTTTCAGTGTACAAGGGTGTGTGGACTCGGAAAAGAGAATAAGGAAAGAAGTGCAAGTGGTGTAGAAAACGAAAAAGATGAAAAAAAGGAGTTGGAAGCTGCTCACGCCCGCAAGAGATTAAGATGTGTGGCCATGAGGAATAGGAATTCTGGATTTTTATAACTTTTGCACTGCTTGTGCTCGCAAACAGCAATGCAGACTCCGAAATTTTAATTTTAGCTAGGGATATTTTAATCATTTAGGCATAAATATTTAAGGTTTTTGATGTTGTGTTTTAGGGATTAAACCTCCATCATACTTTTCACCAATGTTTAGGTTTTTCTTTACCTATAGTAGATTTTTAGCTTCATTTGAAGAATGTAGATTACAAACTCCGGATTTGAAGTCATGGCCATGGATTGAACTCAATTTTGAGAATGAATCTATGAATTAGAGAGTAATTGTGTCTCGTTCTCCCTTTTTTGCTATGTTATTGTGTCATCCGTCATTTTTTGGGCGTCAGGTTAGCACCTTATATGATTTTTAAAATTAAGAATTATATTAGGATCTAGTCATGTTGATTAGAATTCATCTGGCTTAGTTCCCAAAATATAGTTCAAAAAATCCTATTTCGATGGGTAACTGATAAAGTTAACTTATGTAATGCCAAATTCATTAAAATTCTCCAAACAAAATAAAGTTGATATTATAAAAGTCCAAATTAAATTATAAAAAGTTTTATTCAAATGTCCAAATAATTTTATAAAAATTTGGAATTTTGACCTAATACTAATATTTTATCAGTATTTGACAATTATATTTATGTAGAGGAGGTAGGATGGGCAGTTGGTCAGATCTAGTATGGATACCACAAAATATACATATTCCGAAATCAATACTGTCATTAAGCAACCGACACTGACACTGAGAGATGAAAGCTAGGGGAGCGAATGGAAATTTTCATATATTCAGTTATTCGTTTTACTTTAAACGGGCCTTATTTTAATAAAAATGAAAATAAACAAGTATGGATTTGGGCTCTAATAAGGCCAGCTCATTTCATTTCTTTAAACCCACATATAAATACTCTATATTCTTTGAAAACTCCCATTTTTCATCCTCATTTTGCATAAACCTTTCCTTTCACTAACCTCTCTCTCTCTAAACCATACCCCTCCAGCCAATTTCATCTTCAAACAACATTAAAAATCTGTCAATCTTGAAGAATATTCAAGATTTCAAGCAAAAGGTAGTAGACTAGTTATCTTATCTTTATACAATAACAAAGATTCTCATTTTCTACACCTTCTTCTTGATTTTGTAATTAAATTTTCTGGAGAATTCAAAAGGGGCGATTATACATCAAAGACATGAAAATGTCTTCAAAATGATGATAATCTATGATCCACGAACTTAGAACTCTAAGAAAGTAGGATAAAACCACATTGCATGTGTAATTTAATCATTAAAAGATGTATTTTGAAAACTGACAGATTCTGTTAACACTTGTGTCGACTGTGTCTTTCAAAATAAAAGTCCAAATATTCTGATTTTTCTTCTAAAACGTACTTTGATGAGTTCTGATTCTTTTCCAACAGGAATCATGTAAAATGAAGAAGTTTTGGACCTTCAAATGTTTAGAACAACATAAGTGTGCAACAACACACTTGACATTAGGTAAAACCTACTTTGGACGACTATATCTCTCTGGTTATTCCTCCAAAATGGTTTACTTTTTTTTCTAGAACTTATTTTAATGAGTTATCTTTCTAATGAAACTGGTCTCACTCAAAAATATTACGTTTTGAGCCTTGAAGTTCTTGATACAAGATTATGGTGCAAAAAGAGCAATGCTAACAGAATCTTGCATGCATTTTAAAACGGTCATATCTCCTTCAAAACTCAATGAAAATGGGTGATTCTTTTTCTGGAAGTTATTCTTATGTGTTGGCTTAAAAATAAAGTTAAAATCACGGAAAAATGATGAGTTTAGACCCCCCAAATGACCGTCACTCGAAGAGTGTGCAATCTATCTTGGGGACTGTGTCACTCAAAGTTGTAGGGTAATAATGAGTGCCTTAAACCCATCCAAAATTCTTGATATTCGGGAGAAATCTGTTTAACTCATTACTATTGATGATATAAAAATTTGGACTCAAAAAGAGTTATGGAAGGTTTCTTTTGACAGTGATTTGTGAGACCAAAATTACAGAAACAGAATTTACATTCTGTCCAAATGGCAGCTTTATGTGCAAAGGACTTTGATTTTTGAAATGTATAATTTATGGACTATTTTTAGAGCAAATAATATAAGTATCAACTTTAATTCATAAAAACTCATTGGCATTACATAAGATATAATTTGACTTTATCTTTATCAAAAACCTATAGGTGATCTAATTTCTGGATGTTGGACTGTTTAGAAAAGTCTAGGGTGGACGATTAGAGCTTCAAGCATTGTCAAGCTCTTGGATATTCAAAACAGCAACTAGTGAGTATTCACGGCCCCACTTTTAATGCTTTTTTTTTATTTAAACTGAGGGAAAAACATGAAGTTATGCAAACTATACTGTTCATTTGTAAAACTGTTGGACTAAAGAACTGTTTAGTCAAAATTTGTTTWTGTCATGAAATATTGACTGTTTTGCACTATGATATAAATGATAAATTGATGTACTTGAGAGAATATTTCCAGATAAAGTCCCCGTCCGTAAACGCTACTTATTAACACGGGCACGTCCCCGAGCCGTGGTATTTGTGGATAGCCGCTATTGTGTTGACAGTCCCACCCAGAAAAGGGTGCACATTACCTACGTTTTATTAGTCTAATCATGTGGAATTTGGACCACCGCTGAATTAGTACTGCTACGAACTATGGGACGTAAGTGAGTATACGGGCTACTTATGGTCGTTCGTAAAAAAATGGGGCACATTGGTCAAGTAAGGCTCAGTAGCATCTCAATTTTTTTTAAGAACATCGTTAATAATTTACATTTATTATGTGCAAAAGCTATGTATAAGTTTGCAAGAAATTAATTAGTTTTGTGCATATGAAAACCTGTGAACTCACCAACACCTTGTAGTTAACGTTGTTTTATGTTTCATGTTTTTCAGAAAATAAGTAAATAAGTGAAGTTTTTGGAGAATATTTGTAACAACAATGATTTTGTGTATTTTGTAAACTTTGTTTTGAAGTATTCAAACACCAACTTGGTTATGGATGTAATCTTGTAAAACTTA
>NC_037530.1:31190706-31218285 GCF_001531365.2 Cynara cardunculus var. scolymus
TGGAACCAGAGGACCGATGGACGAGTCATCCTTTATTTTTCTAAGTATGGATGTTGAACCAGCGGCCGATGAATTAGAATTCCATTGGTTTGCTAAGTATGTATGTGGAACCAGAGAACCGATGGACGAGAAATCCATTACCTTTCTAAGTATGTAAGTTGAACCAGAGGACCGATGAACTAGAACCCAAAAAATTTCTAAGTCTGGTAATGCAACCAGAGACTTTGGCTATCTAGAGGCTCTAGCATGATTTCCACCCTTAGCCTTGCTTAGAAGCTTTTGTTATAACACTAAGCACTTATAGATGGTACATTTCGTAATTAAGATTGTTTATATCGCAGATCACTATGTCATCATCTGCTCCTAATAAATATTCGGCAAACGAATCTGGCTATGTGGTTAGCCGATCTAGAAGGAACTCATCCATCAATGAAGAAGTAGACCCATATGAGCATGAGGATACGACAACTAGTGAGACACCTACCCCATCACCTACATTGATACTACCTTCATCTGAGGCAGTGCCTGACCTTCCACCACAAACTTTTCATGGCCCAAGGATTAGGGTCACAGCCAGAAAGAGTGTACCGTTACCCCGTCGGGTGACCTTTGAAAACTCCACTAGTGCAAGAGGTGAATCATCCCAACCACAGAATAGAAACGAGACACCTCAATTTGTGACTGGCGTACCCATACCACTTAATCAAGGTATGACTAATGCAGAGCGAGAATGGGTACAAAGCCTTGCATCACAGTCATACGTCCTCCAATCCAGATTGAGTAATCATCACTACATCCTGAATAGCATGTCCGACATATTGGAGATGCATGATCAACGTCTAATGAGGGCGCGAGATGCCGCACTTGACACTGGAATGGAGGTTAGAAGATTGTATAGATGTTTGCTGGCGGGCATGGTGGCGATGTTGATGCTAGGACTGGTGATTTGTTGGATGTTTCTATAGAAATGCTAGATAGTGTTAAGCCTTTACTCTTTTGGATTTAAGAACTTGTTAATTGGTTTATAACCAATGTTAGACTTTTGTAAATTGCTGTTTTAGGCGTGGTTGATTTGTTATTATATATAATATTATTCCGTACCAATATATGTTAAAGATGAATATCTTATGTATCTTTTAGTTGCTTAGAACCTGAAATAATAAATTTCTGTTTGATCAAGAATTTAAAAAATGCCGCCAAGAAGAGAGAATCCTAAAGTCGCAAGACTTGTGTTAGAACAAATTATGGCCGCACTCCCCAATATCGTCAGTCAAGTAGAGGCAGGTCTGAACACTAACCAGTCATCAAATCCCAAACCAAGAGCACCTAGAGAATGCACATATAAATCTTTCAAATCGTGCAACCCAAAGGAATTCCAGGGAACTGAGGGGGCTGTAGGGTTATTGACTTGGATAGAGGGTATGGAATCTGTCCTCCATATCAGTAAATGCACTGAGGCAAACAAGGTAGAATATGCTGCATGCTTACTACAAGGTCGGGCACTGACTTGGTGGAATACTTTAGTGCAAACTAGGGGCCAGGAAACGGCTAACCAACTTTCTTGGGAAGAATTTAAGAAACTACTCAAGGATGAATACTACCCAAGAACTGAACTCCAAAAGTTAGAAATGGAGTTATGGAATCATGAAATGAAAGGGGAAAATATAGCTTCATATACGGCTCGATTCCATGAGTTAGCAAATCTAGTACCACATCTAGTGACACTGGAGGAAGTCCGCATTGAGAGATATATTTGGGGTTTATCTCCAAAGACTAGAGGAAACATCACCTTGGCAAATCCAAAAACCCTTCAAGAGGCGATAAATATTGCTACCAAACTTACAAACAATGCTGTTTGGTTTGGAGAATTTACCAAGGGAAAGAGAAAGATAGAGGAACATAGGAGCCAAAGATCTGGGGGAAGATCTGACAAGAATAGGAAAATGGTAGAAAATTTTGGAGTACAGACCCAAGTGGTAAAACCAGGAAACAAACCCAAGTGCAATAAATGTAAATATCCGCACTGGTGAAATTGCACCACTTGCCAAAGATGCTACCAAAGGGGTCATCTTGCAAAGGATTGTCAAAAGCGATTATGTTATGAATGTGGAAGTCCAAATCATATGAGGAATGTATGTCCAAGGAGAAAACAAGGAACAAATGCTAACCAAAACCGACCAATCAATCAAGGGAACCCCAGAAAGTCAAGCACGGGGCCGAGCATTTGAGATCGGAGCAAAGGAGGCTAGGCATGATCCAAATGTGGTTACAGGTACATTTCTTTTGAATAATGAATTTGCATCAGTATTATTTGATTCAGGAGCAGATAAAAGTTTTGTATCATCAGATTTTAAGCCAAAGATTAACATAAAGCCTCAAAGGTTGAAAAAAGTTTACATAATAGAACTTGCCAATGGTCAAGAAATTAGAGCTAGGGACATAATCATGTACTACACTCTAAGTTTAGCCAAAAAGGATTTTAGCATAGATCTTATTTCAATTGAGCTAGGAAGTTTTGATATAGTTATAGGCATGGATTGGCTATCCAAAAATAGAGCTGAAATAGTTTGTTCGGAAAAGGTTATCCGAATTCCTCAAGAAGGAAGTGACTCAATTGTAATTCGAGGAGACGAGTTAGATAGAAAAATTAGGATAGTATCATGCATGAAGATGCGAAAGTACTTAAAGAAGAATTATGTTGCATTTTTGGCACATGTTATTGATAAGAAGGTCAAAGAGAAATGTATTGATGATTTCCCTATAGTTCGGGAGTTTCCTGATGTATTTCCCGAGGATTTACCAGGACTACCCCTGCCAAGACAAGTCGAATTCGGTATCGGCTTAATCCCTGGAGCTGCCCCAGTGGCAAAAGCACCATACCGATTGGCTCCATCAGAAATGCAAGAAATGTCAAGCCAACTCCAAGAGTTATTGGATAAAGGATTTATAAGACCAAGTTTCTCACCATGGGGTGCACCAGTTCTATTCGTCAAGAAGAAAGACGGGTCAATGAGAATGTGCATTGATTATAGGGAACTTAACAAGTTGACTATCAAGAATAGATACCCTCTTCCTCGAATTGACGATTTGTTCGATCAACTTCAAGGTGCCGTATACTTCTCAAAGATCGATCTTCATTTAGGATATCATCAAATGAGAGTCGGTGAGGAAGATGTTCCCAAGACGGCATTTAGAACCCGGTACGGTCATTATGAGTTTTTAGTTATGCCATTCGGGTTAACCAATGCACCGGTTGTCTTTATGGATCTAATGAATAGGGTTTGCAGACCATACCTGGATAAATTCGTAATYGTCTTCATAGATGACATAMTAATTTATTCACGAAGCAAAAAGGATCATGAGCATCACCTAAGATTGATATTAGAGCTACTTAGGGACCAGAAATTGTATGCAAAATTCTCCAAATACGAATTCTGGATTCGTGAAGTACAATTTCTTGGTCATGTGGTTAATGAAAAAGGGATTCAGGTAGATCCTGCAAAGATTGAGGCCATTAAGAAATGGGAAGCCCCAAGAACCCCGACGGAAATTCGTCAATTTCTTGGTTTGGCAGGCTACTATCGGCGATTCATTACGAATTTTTCAAAAATTACGCAACCACTCATAGCTTTAACTCAAAAAGACAAGAAGTTTGTTTGGGGAGAAAAACAAGAAGAGGCATTCAAGACTCTTAAGAATAAACTATGTAATGCACCTATTTTATCTTTACTAGAAGGTTCGAAAAATTTTGTGGTATATTGTGACACATCACATCAGGGATTAGGATGCGTACTAATGCAAAAAGATAAGGTCATTGCATATGCCTCAAGGCAACTCAAAGTGCACGAGAAGAACTATACTACACATGACCTAGAATTGGGAGCCGTAGTATTTGCACTTAAGATTTGGAGACACTACCTTTATGGTACCAAGTGCACTGTGTTCACTGATCRTAAAAGCCTTCAACACATCCTCAACCAGAAGATGTTAAATATGATATAAAGAAGATGGGTTGAACTACTTAGTGTTTATGACTGTGAAATTAAGTACCATCCCGGCAAAGCAAATGTGGTAGCTGATGCTCTAAGTAGGAAGAAAAGAGTGAAACCAACAGGGGTGAGGGCTTTGGGAGCATTAGTAAACACAAGTTTGAAAGCACAAATTCTCAAAGATCAAAAAGAAGCATTAAAGAAAGAGAATTTGATGAATGARACTCTCCACCACATRGAGACWAAGTTTCAATTGAAATCTGACGGAGTGAATTACTTGGGAAATAGGGTTTGGATACCTAAGATTGGCAATCTTAGATCAATAATTTTGAACGAAGCTCATCAATCAAAATATTCAATTCACCCAGGAGCAGATAAGACGTATAAGGATCTTAAGGACCACTATTGGTGGCCTGGAATGAAGAAAGACATTGCACTGTATGTAAGCAAGTGGTTAACTTGTGCAATGGTTAAGGCTGAACACCAAAAACCATCCAGTCTACTTCAACAACCCGAGATTCCCCAATGGAAGTGGGAACAAATATCAATGGACTTCATAACTAAGTTTCCCAGGAGTAGCAAAGGGCATGATGCTATTTGGGTAATTGTAGATCGACTGACGAAATCTGCTCATTTCTTACCGATCCGAGAAGATTATAAGATGGAGAAGCTGGCACAAATTTACATAAATGAAATCATTACCCAGCATGGAGTACCTCTTTCCATCCTCTCGGATAGAGACAGTCGATTTACGTCAAGATTTTGGCAATCACTTCAAGGAGGGTTGGGTACACGTCTAGATCTAAGTACTTCATACCACCCTCAAACGGATGGACAGACGGAAAGAACAATCCAGACACTTGAAGACATGTTGCACGCATGCGCCATAGATTTTGGTGGAAGCTAGGATACACACCTTCCGTTAGTTGAATTTGCGTACAATAACAGTTACCATGCCAGTATCTAGTGTGTGCCCTATGAAGCCTTATATGGACGTAAGTTCAGATCCCCACTCAGTTGGTTAGAAATCGGCGATCAACAAATAACCAGACCTGATGTTGTCCAAGAAACCACTGATAAGATTGTAATAATCATGGATCGACTCAAGGCTGCAAGAGATCGTCAGAAAAGCTATGCCGATAATCGGATGAGACCATTAGAGTTCCAAAAAGGAGATAAAGTATTTTTAAAAGTCTCACCATGGAAAGGAATATTGCGCTTTGGAAAAAGAGGCAAATTGGGTCTCCGATATATTGGTCCCTTTGAAATAACTGAGAGGATTGGGCCAGTGGCATACAAGTTAAATTTACCACCATAATTAGCGCTATTCACGATACATTTCATGTATCAAACCTCAAAAGGTGCTTAACAGACGAAACACTAGTTATGTCATTGGAAGACGTGCAAATTAACGATCACCTGCACTTCGTTGAAAAACCAATAGAAATCATGGATAGAGAAGTCAGCAAGATTCCATTTGTAAAAGTTCATTGGACTTCAAAGTATGGACCGGAGTACACGGGGGAAAGAGAAGATTTTATGAAAGATAAGTATCCCCACTTGTTCTCAAACAAGTCCAAATTTAAGGACTGACGAACGAAATTTCGGGACGAAATTTTTCTGGCATGGGGAGACTGTGACATCCATCATTTTTGGGCGTCAGGTTAGCACCTTATAGGATTTTAAAAATTAAGAATTATATTAGGATCTAGTCATGTTGATTAGAATTCATCTGGCTTAGTTCCCAAAATATAGTTCAGAAAATCCTATTTCGATGTGTAACTGATAAAGTTAACTTATGTAATRCCAAATTCATTAAAATTCTCCAAAYAAAATAAAGTTGATATTATAAAAGTCCAAATTAAATTATAAAAAGTTTTATTCAAATGTCCAAATAATTTTACAAAAATTTGGAATTTTGACCTAATACTGATATTTTATCAGTATTTGACAATTATATTTATGTTTTACTTTAAATGGGCCTTATTTTAATAAAAATGAAAATAAACAAGTATGGATTTGGGCTCTAATAAGGCCAGCTCGTTTCCTTTATTTAAACCCACATATAAATACTCCATATTCTTTGAAAACTCCCATTTTTATCCTCATTTTGCATAAACCTTTCCTCTCACTAACCTCTCTCTCTAAACCATACCCCTCCAGCCGATTTCATCTTCAAACAACATTAAAAATCTGTCAATTTTGAAGAATATTCAAGATTTCAAGCAAAAGGTAATAGACTAGTTATCTTACCTTTATATAATAACAAAGATTCTCATTTTCTACACCTTCTTCTTGATTTTGTAATTAAATTTTCTGGAGAATTCAAAAAGGGCGATTATACATCAAAGACATGAAAATGTCTTCAAAATGATGATAATCTATGATCCACGAACTTAGAACTCTAATAAAGTAGGATAAAACCACATTGCATGTGGAATTTAATCATTAAAAGATGTATTTTGAAAACTGACAGATTCTGTTAGCACTTGTGTCGACTGTATCTTTCAAAATAAAAGTTCAAATGTTCTGATTTTTCTTCTAAAACGTACTTTGATGAGTTATGATTCTTTTCCAACTGGAATCATGTAAAATGAAGAAGTTTTGAACCTTCAAATGTTTAGAACAAAATAAGTGTGCAACAGCACACTTGACATTAGGTAAAACCTACTTTTGACGACTATATCTCTCTGGTTATTCTTCCAAAATGGTATGTTTTATTTCTAGAACTTATTTTAATGAGTTATCTTTCTAATGCAACTGGTCTCACTCAAAAATATTACGTTTTGAGCCTTCAAGTTCTTGATACAAGATTATGGTGCAAAAAGAGCAATGCTGACAGAATCTTGCATGCATTTTAAAACGGTCATATCTCCTTCAAAACTCAATGAAAAAGGGGTGATTCTTTTTGTGGAAGTTAGCTTTATGTGTTGGCTTAAAAATAAAGTTAAAATCACTGAAAAATGATGAGTTTAGACCCCCCCAAATGGCCGTCACTCAAAGAGTGTGCAATCTGTCTTGGGGACTGTGTCACTCAAAGTTGTAGGGTAATAATGAGTGTCTTAAACCTATCCAAAATTCTTGATATTCGGGAGAAATCTGTTTAATTCATTACTATTGATGATATAAAAATTTGGACTCAAAAAGAGTTATGGAAGGTTCCTTTTGACAGTGATTTGTGAGACCAAAATTACAGAAACAGAATTTACATTCTGTCCAAATGGCAGCTTTATGTGCAAAGGACTTTGATTTTTGAAATGTATAATTTCTGGACTATTTTTAGAGCAAATAATATAAGTATCAACTTTAATTCATAAGAATTCATTTGCATTACATAAGATGTAATTTGACTTTATCTTTATCAAGAACCTATAGGTGATCTAATTTCTGGATGTTGGACTGTTTAGAAAAGTCTAAGGTGGACGATTAGAGCTTCAAGCATTGTCAAGCTCTTGGATATTCAAAACAGCAAACTAGTGAGTATTCACGACCCCATTTTTAATACTTTTTGTTTATTTAAATTGGTGAAAAGCATGAAGTTATGCAAACTATACTGTTCATTTGTAAAGTTGTTGGACTAAAGAACTGTTTAGTCAAAATTTGTTTATGTAATGAAATATTGACTGTTTTGCACTAAGATATAAATGATAAATTGATGTACTTGAGAGGATATTTCCAAATAAAGTCCCCATCCGTAAACGCTACTTGTTGACTCGGGCACGTCCTCGAGTCGTGGTATTTGTGGATAGCCCCTATTGTGTTGACAGTCCCACCCAGAAAGGGGTGCACATTACCTATGTTTTATTAGTCTAATCATGTGGAATTTGGACCACTGCTGAATTAGTACTGCTGCGAATTGTGGGACCTAAGTAAGTATACGGGCTACTTATGGTCGTTCGTAAAATAATGCGGCACATTGGTCAAGTAAGGTTCAGTAGCATCTCAAGTTTTTTTTAAAACATCGTTAATAGTTTATATTTATTATGTACAAAAGTTATGTATAAGTTTGCAAGAAATGATTTATGCATTGTAATTAGTTTTGTGCTTATGAGGACCTGTGAACTCACCAACTCCTTGTAGTTGATGTTGTTTTATGTTTTATGCTTTTCAGAAAATAAGTAAAGAAGTGAAGTTTTTGGAGCATATTTGTAACAACAATGATTTTGTGTATTTTGTAAACTTTGTTTTGAAGTATTCAAACACCAACTTGGTTATGAGTGTAATCTAGTAAAACTTATGGTGTTATTTATTACCTGTTAATCTCGTGTTTCCATTTTAACGGGGTGTGACAGTTATATTTCTTGATTCATGTTCTAGCTTAGATCTTTAAGTTTTTATTGTTGATTTCAAATTTTTGTAACTATTTGGTTCATAGATCTAGATTCTTTGCTAAATTAGATTCTTACTATTGATTTATTGTCTTTGATAATCTAGATCTAGGGTTTATGTGTTTTATCTTGTTTAAATTGTTTTCTTCATATATTAGTTCTTGTTTAATCATGTTTATTAGTTTAATATCATGTTTCCTTGATTTATGTTTGACCGACTCATAGTTTAAGGTGAATATTGCTAAGGATTTGATTTGTAGCAATTGGTTGTTTTAACTAAACACTTTCCTGATAAAATGGTTATTTGATTAGCCGATTAACGAAAGTTAGGGGTTGTTAAATGATCACTAATCGATAATTGTTGAATTGAAAAATTGGGATCTAAATGGAAATTTGGGTTTGATTTGGGTTAACCAAGCAATGATTTTTATCACATCATGATAATAGATGTTTTGATTATTTGGGAATATTTTGTCTTGCTTAATGCTTATTTTTAGAATTAACAGATATGGAAATAATGGAAAAAAGAAAGGTTTTTATCGCCTTGGAAGAGAGACAAAAGTGACGTTTGAATTTGATAAATCTCATTTTGAAAGGTCCAAACCAATATTCACTATTTTAGATTTCTTAGTGTATAATTTAATGTTTTCCAATTTGAATTTCTAGTGCTAATTAGATTGTCATTTGATTCTTATTTTAGGTGTTAATCTAGTCTTACTCACTCCTAAGTTTTGTGTGTTTACTTAGCCTTGTTTAATTCTTAATTTAGTTACGTTTAGTGTAGTTTAAGTGATTGATTGTGTTATTTGATTGCTAGTGTTAATCCAACTTTTGATAATTGATTACGTGCAACTAGCAAATACTGAGTAAATCTGTGCTTATTCCCTTGTCTTCGCGTGTTCGACCCGTATGCTATGATATTGTACGCTTGCGGTTACAAATGATTTTAGAACTCAAATTGACCTCCTTCTCTTTCTTCTTCTCTGACCACTATCATCTTCGGCATCCTTTCCTTTCTCCAGCCACCACATTTGCATCCTAGTACATCTTCTCCACCCAACTCCAGATCTAAAATAAAAGTTAAAACAAAAACGAAAAAAATATGCAATGACATCCAACCATCACAATCTTTAGATCCACATCACTCGAGATCGTGTATATAGTGCCAATTAGAGCTTTGACTATGATTTTCGATCTTATCCCTCCTTTTCCCATATTTATTTTTCAAGGAACAGGCGTCGAAGTTGGTTTTAGGTTGTCACTGAAGTTAGGTTTCTAGATGCTCATCATCTTCATCTTTGTTCCCTATCAATGTTCATACTTCATCTGTGTTCCACACACACTAGATCTTGATTTTAGATCTGGGTATTTTTGTTCTTTGATGGCCACAGTTTATGGATGGTTTGGATTTTTATACTAAGGTTAGTAAATTACAAAGATCACCCCATTTATATGAAGTTAATGAATGAGGTAATGAAGGGTGTACATGAAGGAGTTGTACCTGGGTAGGTTTTGATAACCCCTTTTTGAGCCTAAGAGCTCTACATGTTGATTCTTTGTTGTTTTATTTGTCTTTACATTTGAGAGAAAGACAAACAAGAGGTTTAGACAATTTCCTTTGTTTTAACCATTCAAACGAACTAAAACTAAAAATTAATTAGTCAAAATTTTCTTAAGGAAAAGATGGAGCTAGGTGGGTGTTCAAAGATCACTCATGAGTGGTCGAAGATTTGAAGATGGGTTATATACATAAAATAACATATATATCTGATCTTCTACACAAATATTAAAAACATAACAAGTAAAAAGTAAAAACCATGCCAAATTCAAAAAATGTTATTTCTAATTTTCTACACAAATCTTACTTTATCCATCCTCACACAATTTCTCTTCCTCAGTTTCGTAAGCTTAAACTCATCGTTCCATGTTGTAGCTGTTGTCTACTATTGATAAGACATGAAGATTTAGGAAATATTCTAGAATATTCAAACTAATTATTTATATATATCATCTAACCTCCTTTATATGGATACACAACTCTCACCCAATTCAAGGGGTGATAGACCATTCATTATCTTCTTCTCACATGGTATCAGCCTAATCATCTAACTTTATGTTCCTCTTTTTTTCTCCTATTTTCTTCCATGGTTGCTTCCTCATCTCTAGATGCTAAAATTTCTATCGACCCTGTCTAGCAGTTGACGATCAACTTCTCTGAAGGTGGGTTCAGGGACATGTGTTGATTGTTGTAGAATCTAAAAAATTCGTTCAAGGAGCTCACCATGCTTGGTAAGATGAGCCTAAATATCTTCAGCCTTACTGGAGATAGCATCGACAGGATTGCTTATTATTAAGCAATATCTCATAAAGAGAGTTGAGGGAAAGGGAGGACATGTTCTTAGACATCTTGAGACACATGGTATAACTATCCCATAATTCTGACAAACATTCTAAGAACTTTGGCAGGGTCTCAGAGTTGGAATATTCTCTTCCAACCGTTCTTAATTCAATAAGAAGACAATTGAAGTGTTGATGTACTTCAGACAATGATTCATATTTTCCACAGAGAAAACTTTCTATTGATCCTCTCTCTCAGTGATTTGATGATAATCTTTTTTCTCTTACACGTTGTATTTATGTTTCGGTATTTTTAGTTTCAGTGATCTTCACTGAGTATGTTCAGTGATCGCTGAAGAACTTGCATTGTAAATCTATCAGATACAACAATACTTCAAGAAGACAACATTCACACTAAAGAACCTTCAGCAAACGTCAAAGACTGAAATTGAAGATTAGAGACCAGCAAGTACGTGATCTGAAGCGGTATTCAGTGATTACAAGCCTGTCTACACATGTGTGAAGACTGCTCAAGCTTCAACGAATGATGATGAGACCTCCAGGTCATTCCAGCATTCAGCGATCAAAGGAAGCTTGCTTAGCACGATTGTTGTTGTCTTGTCCTTATGCACACAAAGGACAAAACCCATACCCTTACGAAAGTTAGTATGGTACGGAGCCGACTAGTCGACTCTTTGTCCACCGACTTTAGGTAAGGATGTCTGCTCAGAAATAGTGCTTCTGTACTATTCATTGTAGTAAAAGACAAGCCTTCATCTTAAGGCTTGACACGCACTCTAAACCTACCATATTGCATTAAATGAACATTTAATGCACTGGGTATAAATAGAAGTGTTTTTTCTCCATGCATAGAGCGCAACCCTCTCTCTAACCTAATTCTTACTTCAAGCATCTTCTAGCTTAAGTAAATGATCTTTCTTTTAGCAACTTCTTTTCTTGTAATTGCTAAAGCTTTGTGTGTAACCAAAGATTGTTTAGATAGGTTTTTATTACCTTATTTTTCCGCAAACAATCTTGTAAAATCTGTATTGATCTTCTGTATCAATATATATTTTAAATTTGAAAATACTGTGTTTTTATTCATCTCTCCCCCCCTTCTACAAACTGTTTCTCTTCTTGTAGACCCTTACGGGACCAACACTTTCATATTGTCTTACTAAATTTATCTTCCTCGGTTATTGTACTTCAGAAGTACCTTCATATTGGACACAATGAGTGTCCCACATGGCTTTCGAGGTTTTTAACTTTATAACAAAGTGATAAACCTCGTCAGGAAGAGACATGGCTATTATAGATCTAGCTCGAGTATCTAAAGCCATTTTTTTCTTGTCTTCATCACTCCATTGATGAGGTAGTTTTGGAATCTGCTTTTCAGGAATGGCGGCAGTCATAGCAGTAGTGGGAACTGCTGGAGAAATTGCAAATGGAACATAAGGTCCATTTTCAATATAGTATGAATCTCAGGATCCACATATTCTAAAAAAAGACATCTGGTTCTTCCAGAGACGAAAGTTGTCTCTGACAAACTAGGGTGGTTTGGCAAGAGAGCTATTGTGGTGAAAGTTTGCGTTTGTGTTTTGCAATGCCATTAGAATGGTAAATAAATTATCTAAAAAGAAGAGATAATAAAAACACCAATAAAACACTGATAGAAGGTAAAACAAACACTGCTCTGATACCACTTGTTGGTCCCAGCCGAATCTACAAGAGTTTAAAGGTAACAGTTTGTAGAAGGGGTGAGGATGAATACAAATACACCAACTTTCACTTTTAAAAATCTTTTATTGATAAAGAAGATCAATACAGATTTTTACAGATTGTTTGTGGAACAGATAAGATATAGAACTTATCTAAACAATCAAAGATACACACAAGTTACATAAAGAAAGAAAGAAAAGACTTGCTAAAAGAAAAGATTAAGAAGTCTTGTGTTCTTCACTGGTTAGAGTGGTTGAGGAAGATGAGGGAGTATCTTCTTGGATAATAAGATCTTCAAGGCGAGAAAGTTTGGTTTAGACAGAGATGCTGAGAAGGAGGAACTTCTCAGCTATTTATACTCATTGCATTAAATGCAAATTAGAAGGTACAAAGCACGTGACAAGCTTCTAGAGGTGAGTTCGTCCTTTGTTGCAGATGTACAGTCTTTTGTCGTATAAAAATAATAGTCTTTCACAAAGTAGGTAAGCACACTTAGAGACAATAGAATGACTCCGTATAGTACTTTACTTTAAGAGGTATGGGTTTATTCTTTGTGTGTAGAAGGACAAGAAAAAAGCTAATCTTTTTCAACAAGATTCATTTGATTGTTGACACTGGAATAACGCTGAGGTTTCTTTAGTGTTTGTTGAATCTTGAGTAGATTTCACACTTGTATAGATAGACTTGTTATCACTGAAAATCGCATCAGATCACGAACTTGCTTGTTTTTGTCTTCAGCTTTATCTTTGATATCACTGAAGGTTCTGTGGTCTAAGTTTTGTCTTTCTGAATGATACTTGTCTCTGAGAGAATTACAATACATGTTCAGCACTCACTGAACAGGCTCATTGATGATTATTGAAGATGAATAAAGAGATAGTACACTTTGTAAGATAAAAATGATCATTATCAAATCACTAAGAGAGAAGATCAACAAAATTGACAAACATTAAGGACCAAAATTAAACTTTACTTTAAAATTTATGATGTAAAACTCTACATAAATTAACATTAACAAGTAATTAATAAGTCTAAATACAAATGCAACACGTTTGTTATATTTCTAGGACTTGTATTTTGAATTTATATGACACATAGGAAAAGATAATATATGAAATCTACTGAAGTAATTTTATATTTGTATCAAAATTATATATCATATTAGGTGAAGCATCTTGTGACAACGAGAATTAAGGTAAGAAACGCAAGAAGTGGTTTGCATCTTTGATCACTTTTAAACTTAAATCCACCCGTGAATCATTTTTTATATGGGGATTGATCCAGTGCATCTCGATGCATCCCATCATAATGTGCATTCAACTCATAGTATATATCATACTAAAAGTCTTACATATTAAGATAACAAAAGAATCTTAAAATAATAGTAACATATTCTTCTAACATTTTTCAAAAGTCAAAACTAGAATTAGGAATCATCAAATTGGTTAAGAGCAAAAACCTAATAATATTATAGTTAGTCTAAAACATGTATAATTGGGTTAAATGTCACAACATATATAATGCTATAATAGGTAAGGCTAAAATTGTTACATATATCACATTGAAACACCTTTAGACACGACCCTAGTTTAATTCTAAAAATTCATTATACTTTGACACAAGTATAATTAATGTGGCCATTCTGTGTTGCACGGTAGTGGTATAGTTTTTAAGAAAGTATATTGGACCTAATTAAGATATAACTTAAACCGGTTAATAATTAGTAGATATAATGTAAAACAATGAATATATTTCTTTAAGTAGTTAATTTGCATATAATGATAATTATTTGTTGTTACAAAGAGTTTGAGATACACCATTAACAAAATAAGTTTGAGATATATTGATAATAATTTTGTTATAATGCTATTTAGAACTCAAACCAATATCCATATGACTATTAATGTTCCAAAAAGTTTGGAGATCTTTTTCTTCCAAAAAAAATCTCATAAAATTAGAGTTGACTGAAATAATTATCTTCTTTTGTCAATAAGTCATCACATCTTTTTATTAATTTGGGATAACCAAACTCACCACGTTTCAATATTTAATAAATATTTCATTCTCGTGATATCATTTCGTTACTTATAATTGTCACTTTAATATAAAATAAAATTTGAAAATAGTACCTTTTTTTTCTATTCTATTCTGAATAAAATTCTAATTTTATTAAATTGTCATATATATATATATAGAGAGAGAGAGAGAGAGAGATGAACGATCAAATGCAAACCACCATTTTTTGTGCAAATCCTACAAACCAATCTCATCCATCCATTTTCTTGATCAATGGTCATGATTAAAATGTGTTATATTAGGAAAGTAAAAAATAAAATAAAATAAAATAAAAGTTTTAATATTTAATCAAAAAAGGACAAAATTGGCAAACCATTGTTCGTCTCATTTTTGGAAATCGATTTCATCAATAAAAACATTTTGAAAATTGTATATCATTTTTTTCATTAGTGAAATTTGTTTTATTGTTTGTCTGTATAATGAAATTTGAGCCATATATGGTTCAGTCAATGCAACATTTTTCAAAAATCTGAATAACATGTTTTCGTTAATGAAATTCGTTTCATCATTGAAATTGGTTTCATGGACTCCACAATTCCAAATACTGAATGACATTGTTTCAGCAGTGAAAATTGTTGAAATGTTTCCTAACCAAAATGGAATTGGCTTCATGGTTTCTAATCAAGATGAGCTCGATTTTACATATGAAACTAAATATTGTTCAGTCAATGAAACACTTCAAGAATTTAATAATAATATTTCATTCATTTTTAAATTCTTTTCACGTTTCCTAACCAAAATGGAATCGGTTTAATGGTTTATAGCCAAGATGAAATTGGTTTTATCAATGAAACCAAATGTGGTTCAGTGAATGAAACATTTCAAAACCTGAATACTATTATTTCATTAATGAAAGTAGTTTCATGGTTCATAACCAAAATGAAATTAGTTTCATTTTTGAAACATTTTGAAAACTGTATAATGTTGTTTCACTAATGACATTTGTTTTACGAATGAAAACAAAACAATATATGAAACTATTTCACTGTTTCTAGAATGAATTCATGAGACTCCTTGTAACCTTGATTGAAAGATGGACCCTTTGACATGGTGTTGTGAACCATTGATATGTGTTGAGAATTCAACATATAATGCACTCGTTTTACGTCTTATTAGTTAAAATTAGTTTCCTTTCATTCCCGCTTTGAGTCATTTTGATTAATTTCTTTATACCTTAATTATTATGGAGCTAAAATATTGTGGTTAACTTGTTGGGACTCAAAGGTACAAGYTAATGGAGAAATTTTTGTTAAACAGCCTGATGCTACAGCATTGCAGCAGCAGCCACCTGATACGTACATGACTTTGCGAGGGCTTAACGATTAAGATGTTGCCTTTTGAATGCTGAATGGAAGACAGCTGGAAAACAGCTGGAAGACTTTTAAAAATCTGGGATTTTTGACTTTCTATGCAATCTTGTACTTTAGATCTCATTTGCTTAACCTTTGGACATTAACTTATGGTTAATACTTTTGTTGTGTAGTGCCAACCTTTGTGTATAAAAGGGGGGCTTGGCCTTGTGTTTAGACACACCTTTTAATATATCTCTAAGATCAAAATCAGCTGGTTAGAGCTGATTTTGAGAGAACCTTTTGAGAAATTTGAAGTTCTTGAGTTTTAAGCTTTCAATTCTTGGCATTTAATTTCTCGTTCTTTATTTTATGTTCTTTTACGTTTATTGTTATTTACTTTCTGTTATTTAATTTCCGCAATTTACATTCTCGCAATTTACATCTTCGTCATTTATTTTCTCGTTATTTACTTTCTCGTCATTTATTTTCTCGTTATTTACTTTACGCAATTTACGTTTATGTCTTTATTTTCCATCATTTATTTTTTACTTTCCGTTATGAGTAGCTAAGCTTTTATAGCTTGGGTGTGAGATGGAAATGTGAGATTTTCAAACCAAACAAAAGTAGCTAAGTGTTTTCGTAAACGACGTTCCATTGTTTCATTCGAGTTTTTATAAAAACCAAGCACACTTCTTGACGGGTTGATCACTTTGAAAGTGTTAAAGTGCCATGGACTTAGAGATAAGCATTGATAAGCACGTCAACTTGAATGACATAAGAGGTAGACTTGAGAAAGTTGCCGACAAGGAGACTTGTCATTTATGTTTTTCAAAACTTAACTCCCGACAGGTTGGTCACTCTTCGAAAGTGTCAAAGTGTGATAGATTCAGAGATGAACTATCAAGAACACGCCAACTCGAATGATATGGGAATCGACTCGAGAGAGTGATTTTTAACAAAGAAATTTGTTTATCCATATATTTTGAAAACACTATCTTGTCACTATCCCTGGTCCGGACACCACATAGAGATATGAGTGGAAAGCTATAATATAGTGCAATGGTGAAGTCCGAGAGGAATGCCTTCAAAATAGATGKTGGAACTTAGTTTCGAAACACTGCTTGCTGTAGCATTCCTATAGCATTGTCTGTTGGAATTTGTGTTTGGGTCTCACCTTAAGTCTTACGCCCTTACTTCTTTTATATATTATGTATTTTGTTTTTAATTCACCTTAATATCAAATAAAAGTCTTCAAAATCGTCATCTGAAATCATCTCTTTCATTGGACTCTAATCTAACTTTGGATACAATCTCCATGGACGATAATCCAGTACTTGTACCACTTTATTACTTGGAAAGACGACGTTGGGCCGTATTGTATACTTGTTTTGTGGCCCAATTTCATTAAGTCTAAAGGTGTGAAATATCACCCGACCCAACCATATATGAAAGTATTTCATTTATAGTTATTGAAACATGATTAAACTGTTAATTATTTGTAATCAAACTGATTTTAGAAGTATAATTTTACAATTCATATTTTAGGAGTATAATTTAATAAAAGAATATAAACTATTAATGGTAATAATTATATATTAAAATAAATAGATTTACAGCTTCCATAAAAACAATTACTATATTTAATTTTTCATATTTAAAAACAATTAAAACATTACCAAGATTAACCATTACGAAGTAAAATGACATTCATATCCTTATTCATTAAAAATAAAGAATAAAACATGTAATTTTTTTATTGGTTGAAATTTGTTTCTATACTTTGCATGAAATAGATGATTTGCAATCTAAACCCCCTCCCCCCCCCCTCTCTCTCTCTCTATATATATATATATCCTCTCTCTCTCTATATATATATATATAGAGAGAGAGAGAGAGGGATGCGCTTATTTAAGAACTTTACATTTTTTGAGACATGTTTAGTCAACTATTTATAATAGAGATAAAGATAGAGAGATGAAGGGATGGAGAAGAAGGCATACTATGAGGGAGATGGACATTTGGAAAAGATTGAGAGATGTAGAATTACCAAAAAAGCTACACACGATAGAACAACTACTCATCATATTTAGGGACAAAAAACTTTAACAAAGTAAACATTTTACAAAACCAAAAAGTTCAGAAAATCATTATAAGAAATCCTATTCTATGAACGTGTCACGTCATTGATCACAGTTGTTGCTTTTATACATATAAAAGATATAGAAGGGATGAATGACGTCAAGGCAATGCAAAGCAAATAATTTGAAGTTAAATAGCAATACATGACATAAAAACAAAATTGATAGAAAACATAGAAGCAACTACGACCAAACACGAACAGATAAGCTATGGAAGAAATTATTGAACTCTAATGGACTACTAATGAAATGACTTCAGATTAAGGGAAATGAATAAACCAGATAATGACTCTTATTAGTAGGACTTTAACCATCATAAAATTGCATTTTTCTCTCAAATAAGGTTTGTATGAAGACAAATTACTTAAAGCCGAAGATTTTAAGCATAAGAATAAACATCGTTGTAGCTTGTCTCCACAACCAATGCCAGAGATTGGGAGATTGAGATATATGAGGAATAGTGGAAAGCAAGAAAACCTACCAGTGGTAATTGAAAAGGTTGGAGTTAAGTATAGAAGTAAATTGTTGTTTGCAAAATTACAAAAATAGCCTAACTCATTATGAGAGAGATACATTCTCAATATAGGACAAAAAGGTCTTTCAACATTGTAAGTATTTTACAAAATTGTAAAAACCCACAAAATTTCTAGGAAGAATACTCCATCTCAATGTGCCAACTCATCCTTCATGGGTTTTGCTTTTATATATACAGATAGATTAACTCAAATTGAATTGATACATTAAATATTTATTAGAAGTCACGTTATTTCAATAGAAAATGCGTGATGACATCAATATCGTGTAGTAAATAAAGTATTTTCATCATAAATTTGTATATAGAGTCACATCTTTTAACCATCGAGACAAAGGATATACATGTATCTTTGAATTTGCATAAACGATTTCAATCATACAAGTCAACAAATAAATGTGAGGTTATCTTCTAGTCAAAATTAATCTCGTATTTATACGGAAAAAAATATGTAAAGATAACGTAGTTCAAATGAACCAAGTAAGATAAAACATACATGTGTATACAGGGTAGTAATTAACGTAAATGTGAGCCATTTGCTAAAATAAAACGTAGTTGCACGAAATCATACTTCTATTTTCTTTAAATGGTTATTTTTATAGCTTTTGTAACGGATATCTATATCTCAAAGAATATATAGTTTTGTGGTGTCTTATTGGTTTGAGCTTGACTCCAAATGTCAAAAGTACCAGGAGGTCTCATGTTCAAGTTCAAGGAGAAATAAAAATCCTTTGTGGCCACGTAGGTTCAAATACGGTGACTTCGGGCTATCTGTAAAGCAGGTGATTGCCCTGAGATTAGTCGGCTCGCATAACGGGTTGGATATCCAGGTTAATAAAAAAAAATTAACCGTGGTTTAATATTATCATGCAGGTTCATATTTAACTTGAAGAAAAGATTAATTTAATGCTTTAAGCAAGCTTGTTTTAATTTTTCATATTAAAGACGTAATCCTATGTTTGTCAAACGACGTAACGTTATACTGGTTTTAATAAAGATTTACTGATTAGTTCTTAATCATCCGGTTTGTTATCCTGTATTTATTTTTATTTTCATTTTGTAATTTTTTTAATCACTAATTGAATAATTTCTTGTGAATTGTGATGTAAAAGACCTTCATGTTGGCCGTAACCAATATTTTATACATCTAAGAATGGATTACAGATTTGGTCCCTATGGCTTGTCATTTGTTACAGAATTACATATTTATCTTTATTTATTACAAAAGAACCTTTCATCTATGCAGTTTGTGTTGGATTTGGTCCATGAGTCTAATGGTCATCCAACTTGTCCGTAAATTATGAGGGTAAATTGGTCTTTCTCTTTCTTTCTTACGCAATATCTTGATAAAGCCAGCCACTCCTTTCGTATTGACATAAATAGTAACGTTCTTAAAACCGTACTTGAGAGTTTCCTACCTCATACGAAAATGGACACTTTACTCACATCGAAGTATTGTTGTCTCTGAGAAGCACGCTTTATCCACTTCCCCTTTTCCGTGTGCCCAAAAGCCCGCCAGCCCGGTTTATGACTACATGGACCCCTTCCTTTCTGTTGTTGCCTGCCCTAAGCTAATGATTTAAGATAATTAATGATATTGATTAATGGGATAATTAAGAAACTAATTATCCTTTTTATTAAATAAAAACTAATGCATTTTTAGGGAAATTCCATATTCATCTCTTTCTATCTCCTCTTCTATCATTGTATTAACATACACATCGTGCACGCAAATGAACACGTTATGAATACAATGTAAACAATCTTAATAAAAAAATTATAGGGTGTTCAGAAAAATCACATTGTGTTCACAAGTGATATATTTAGATTTAGTTTTATTAACTTAGTTTGTGTTCACAATATATTCACAAGTTATACCAGATCTTTGTAGATTTATAATGTGTTCAAAATGTATTCTCAAACTATAATAATATTTATAAGAAAATATTCACAATACGTTCACCATTCATATTCTATTATGTACGTACGTATTTGTTATGGAGAGAAGATACGGGAGAAGAAAATAAGAGAGAGAGAGAAGTTTTTAATTTACATTCGATTTTTTATCAACTAATTTTTTTTAGTATAAATTAAATCTCTCGGATCTCATAAACTAATAAAAGCCCTCTTTCAACATTTTATATATTAATATTTTATATATTGGAAAATTGAGTCAAAATGAAACCAACTTTTACTTAATTCCTATTTTGGGGAACCAACTTTCAAAATCGTCATTTTGGGGAACCAACTTTCAAAGTCGTCATTTTGGGGAACGAACTTGCACCTGATTCCTATTTTGGGGAACCAACTTGCAAAATAATTATAGAAAAATAACTAAAATTCGTTTTTTTACAAAAATTAATGCAATAAAATCTATTTTTCATTTCAAATCTCGTTTTTTGTTTAATTCGGATATCAAATTGAACATTTAAAAAAATCCAAATTACCACAATAAAAATTGTTTTTTACTAATGCAAAAAAAAATCAATTTAATAGAAAAAAATTAATTGATGCAATAAAAAATAAATATTAAATATCACATTCAAGATTTTTATATCTAATCAATTGCATCAATTAATTTTTTTCTATTAAATTGATTTTTTTTGCATTAGTAAAAAACAATTTTTATTGTGGTAATTTGGATTTTTTTTTAATATTCAATTTGATATCCGAATTAAAAAAAACGAGATTTGAAATGAAAAATAGATTTTATTGCATTAATTTTTGGAAAAAAAAAACGAATTTTTGTTATTTTTCTATAATTATTTTGCAAGTTGGTTCTCCAAAATAGGAATCAGGTGTAAGTTGGTTCCCCAAAATGACGATTTTGAAAGTTGGTTCCCCAAAATAGAAATCAGGTGCAAGTTGGTTCCCTAAAATGACGATTTTGAAAGTTGGTTCCCCAAAATAAAAATTAGATGAAAGTTGGTTACATTTTAGTACAATTTTCCTTTTATATATTTACACTTAAAATTATATTATATATTTTTCATATAAATTATATTTATATTTGTTATGAAATGAATAATAAAATGGTATTAGGAAAATTAGAATAAAATAAAGTGATGCATAATTAAATTCAAAACCGATAATGATCAAAGTTCTATAGCAACTTTTTGTACGTCACTACCTCTTTTAAGTGCAAATTTCAAATTCAATAATATAAGCAACCAACAACTATTATCTTGGTTGGTCATTTCATTTTTGTAATTAGAGTAAATTATGGATTTCTTATTACGGATCGGGTCTTTGTAAGTGGTTTATTTTCGTTATGGATAAGGTATTTTCTTTTAACTTTGTTAAAGGGTTTCGTTCAATTAGGGAATTTTGGTCATTTTTGCCCATTTTTTAAATATTCTTTTGTGTAACTTTGAATGTGTTTTGTACAAGTGTAATATAAGATTTAATATAAAACAAAAACAAAACCATCTGTACGGTTCCCCTCCCCTCCCCGATCATGATCTCCCCCTCTCTGACCATCCCCAGATCTCCACTCACTTTCCATTTTTCGGTCATCTTCTCTAGCCACCACCTCATCTCTAGTCACAATACACTAGAACAGACACAGATTGATTAGGTTGTGGTTTTGTTTTCATTTGGGTTTGGATTCATTGTAACCAAGTCATACGTGTGGAAGAAAAAAGGCGTGGGGGTCGTTAGAAAAACTGATTTGAGGTTTAATTCAGGCATCAAAAAAGCAGAGATGACCGGAGGATATATTGCGGGTTTGGCAAAGCTTTAAATACTTTTGCATTACGTACACTAAAAACCAAAGCTTTGGTAAAGCATGGGGAAATTATTTGTAATCTACTCATAACTTTTTTTACCCATATTATTGTTTACACGATTATAGATCAGTTTTAGATGTCAGAAGGGTTCCTGAAACTGATTTTTAAAAGTCCAATGATTTATTTGTTTAAAAAAATGTTTATAAACTTAATCATTCAAAATATGAAAGTACGTTGAGTTTTTCGTCCCAACTTTTCCCTTCAACAACCCACATGGATGAACAACATAGTTTACTTTTAAAACTTTTCATTAAAAAGAATCTGAATTTATGTTTGAAGAAGAATAAAAACTACATATTGAAAATATTTCGTTAATTCGAAGATCGACAAAAGAACCCGAAAAAACATATCGATATGGGTGTCAATGATTTTAATGTTAAAGTTTTATTAAAGTTAATGGATGGGTATTTTGTTAGGGTTCTAATTATCCTTTATTTGAACATGTTATCGTATGGTTATTAATTAGTTTTAGGCAGTTCAAAAAAGATTTAGAAATATTATACGTAAAACCTTGTAATCTTAAAATTTAAGATATTTATGTAAATAAATTGTGCATAATATTTAAAAAGTTTTCTTGACGAGTTTTTCTTAAAAGCTTAATTTATAACATAGTATAGATAATATACTTCTATTTTCACAAGAAAATAAATGAAATAATAAATGGGGATCAAAATACCTTTGATTTAACAGAGTTAAGGCTAATAGAGTTAGGACAAGAAACCTAAACTGTAACGAAAATAAAATCACAGAGACCACATCCATATGTTTTTACTGGTTGGGACCCGATACACAGTTTTCATATAACAAAACGAAATCAATGATTAATAGGGGTGTTTAAATATTTTAGTATAAAATTATAATTTAGATAAAAAAATAAATTACACATCAGATCCAAATGATTAACGTTTTTTATTGGATTAAGTCCTTAAACTAAAATAATTACAGACTTTGAGAACTTTGGTTTGTATTTTTGTACTCTCTTAAGTCCTTCGCGATCACTTTCGTTTAAGAAAATTGTTAAATGAGGAGAATTTGGTTTACTTTTACATTTTTTATTTTAATTTTTATTAAAAAACTAAAAATAAATAAATTAATACTGTGTTATATGTTTTATATATTTATACTATATTATAAAGTGATTGACAAACATTTTTAAAAACCATTTTTATGCATAAAGTACTGTTTATTAATGCATGCTACTTAAAAAACTTAAGATTACAAGTAGATTGTACGTGAGTACAACTTATTAAAGCTCCATATATGAATTTGTGTAACTAACTGCAGATAAACATAATCAAATGCAGGATAARCATCTCATTTTAAATATAGAAAATCTAAAATATAATTAAGATAATCATTGAATTCTAACAGAATACTTAATTATTATTTTTATAAAATGTTATATTATTAAACCAAAAATAAATTATTTTATTATTAAATTTAAATTAAATTACAATAAAAAAATTAAAGAAATTATATAAAAATGAGAACTTTTAAATAGTTGATTTGATATTAACATTAATATATATTTTTTTTAAATTTTTATGATATCTTTAAATTTATATTTTATTCAAAAATAAAATCATTATTGTTTTCTTAAAAACACATAAAATCGTAGTATAACATCGACAGAGATAAAGAATAAAATAGAACATTAAAATCGATATGTATCTCGCTGCATTGCACGAGTATCATTCTAGTTTTACATTATATATATATATATATATACCAGACAAGTATATATACACAACTGCCACCCTATGGTTAACCACCACCTAGTTTCTCCGGTGAAGCACTGATGACCACCGAACACCCATCTCCAAGGAACAAGACTCGTTGACCTGTAGGTTGCAGAGACGGACCTAAAAAAAATTCAAATTGTGGCATCATTTGACTATAAGAAGAAAAACAATATAGGGAAATTTACTATTTAATTATAAGAAACAAATAGAGGGAAAAAATTTCAAACAGTGGCATCATCTGAATAATAAAAAGACACTAATAAAGTTCAAACTCAGGTCTGGAATGGAAGAAAAGTCTTGCAAACCAATTCTACCAAAGAAAACTTGTTCTCATCGTAGTTTCGAAATATATACGGTGACACACAACAAACTGATATGGTGGTACTTTTCATGACCCTAAAAATTTTAACCTTTGACGGGAGAATAATACATGCCATTAGTGGCACCAAGCTGGGTCCATTGATGTTGACCTGCAACACGTGGACGAAGAGCCTGTGAACCTAAAACTCGTTCTACTTATCTAGCCTCCTATCGCTAGCCTCCTTCATTTTCAAAGCAGTAACCAACATAATTATCGTCCCATCTTAACCCATTCTCAACCCCTAACCGAGGAGTACTCCATTTTTGTTTCAAGCATACGAACCCTTTCTTCCTAATCACTAACAACCCCTTCCTTCCCAAACCGACAAGCCCCTCCTCTTTCCCTTTTATTAAACAAAACTTACAATCAAGAACTAGAAAAAAGTCAAAACCTGCAATTTGTTGAAAAAATTAAAACCATATAAAAACTGTAACACCCTCGTTTTATCATGAGAAATGTCACAACATCTAAAACAAATTCTTTATAATTACTCCAAAATAATGGCTAAATTAAAATTTTTGACCGTTTAAAACTTTAAAACTATAAATATGTAACTTAAATGCTAACATGTCACATACCGGATTGCGTTACAAAATTTATTCATCATATATGTCTAAACGTAGACCCTGAACTTAAATGGACATCACAAGTCTCTATGTGTGCCATTTTCCTTTATCCAACTTGGAACCTTCTGTCTCTGAAATGCATATTATAGTCAGCTTATAAAGCTCAATGAGTTCATGGTTTGCGTGAATAAGTTCATTACACATTATACTCAGTATGTATTTTCTGAAAAATTTGTACCAAATAAAATGCATTTATTGAAAACATGCAACACTGAAAGAAAATAGATCTCATAAAATTGTCTGGTCGGTATGGGTCTTTTGTCACTGGCATTCCCTAAATTGTCTGACCTACACCTCTGTCTGTACGCTTATTAGGGGTCGTGTCACTTGTCGTGTGACTTACGGTTAAGTGCCCAACATGAAATAGCGTGATAGAGTTATTTGAAAACAAAGTAAACACATAGCATGCAACTGATTATAAAACAATACACATGTAAAATATGTTGTATCATGTATATTTATACATCACCATACAAATCATATAATGGTCAAAAATAAATTTGTACATAGGTGTACATCCCGTTGTAAATCTCATGAAGACTCATCTGATTGTGAGTGGATCAGCTATTGATAGCTTTTGACTTAAAAACTACACATTTCATACTGTAATATCCAATTAATGGCTTAATTTTTCTAAAAGTCAACAATAGTCAATAATGATCAAACTTGACCCGACCTAAAGTCAAACTCCAAAATCGAGTCTCTTAATGTGTCAAATATCTCTACTTGATTTCATCTTTAAAACACTTGTCGGTCAAACGAGGTAAAAGTATACTCTTAGTCAACTCGGTCAACCTTGACTAACTTTAGTCAAACCCCAATCATAGAACTCGATGACGTCTCAAACATCAAAATAATTATTTTATAATCTTATAAATCCATCTCTTCAAATTAATGCGTCCCAATAAATACTTAACTCAAATTATGACGTTGTAATCTCATTATAAATCATCAAAATAATTTAACAAGTCTCCAAGTGTTACATTTGATAACAACTTTTATTGTCGATTTACCTTTTTAATAACTAAAGAAATCATTTGCTCGCATTAAAACGTCTCGATAATATTTAATCAAATATGACATCTAAAAATCCATCACCTAAATTTAATTAAATAATTTCATAATTACAACTCCTTAAAAGATAGTTAATTAATATTCCAAAATAAATTAATATATTAATTAAATAATAATTTAATTTAACATATTAATTAATTTAGAAACTAAATTAATTAATTAACATAATTAAATAATTATACCTTAATCAACTTAAATCTAAAATAGGTTACATAACCAATATTAATACTTAATCTCAAAAATGGAACCTTTAAAAGGTTAATGATTCCTATAAAATCAATAATTTGATGTCATTCCAGAACAATCCAAAGTTAAGGGGATTGATCCGTAACGTTTTTTTTTTGTCTAAATACAACATTTAACAAGTTCAAGGGTTAAAACTGATAAAATTCAAACCTATTAAACTCAACCAACGAGAATTGGTCATGGCGGCGTTGAAAAACAGGTAGTTCGCGGGCAAATTGAGAAACAGTCGTTCGACCTTGTTTCTTTAGCGTTTTCAATTATTATTTTTGCTAAAACCCTAAAGATTGATTATCCTCAACTATAAGAACAAAAATCAACGAAAACCATCCAGCATTGAATCTCATTTTCTCATTTAAAGATTCAGCTTTTTAACCACTTGAAAATCTGTAGAAAACTCAAAATCAGACATTCTAAAGTAAAATCTGAGACATAATAAGGCTACTAAAGTTTGATAGAATACTTGAAAAGGAAGCTAACCATACAAAAAAAAAATAGAAATTTGGTTGAGTATCTTACCTCCAATCGTCGATAAACCGAAATTTCAGGTAGGAATTTTGAGCTCCGATTTCTCTCTCGTTTCTTCGTTTTTCTTGAGAATAATTGAACAAAAAATGAAGTGGACGATATTGGCTACTTAAATTTGTAAAAAAAATTTGCTTATTCGTTGAACAAACAAGCTAATAAAAGGCCTCAAAGATAGTAATGGCACGAGTTGTGTTCGGGTCGAGTATTGGCATTCCCGTCCAAGAAACCGATAACCAAAACCATCCAATCCCCGTCAGTGCCATTCCTGAGGTTTTTGATACCCTGTGCGAAGATCCTAAAAAATGCCCCTATGCCTATTTTTTAAGCAAATGAAACGACGAAATATACGATTTTACTAAGGTTTCGAACCTATTCAAGCTAGGCATTTACGTCGAATTTTATTAATTAGCATGAAAAATACAAAAGACATAAAAACCAAAACCCCAAATTACAAAATATAAATATATCACCTAAAACGATGTCTTCATGCACTTCTTGAAGTAAATATATCAATTACTTTTTCATATTCAACATTCAGCAAGTTAGCAACCATTACCATAAGATGATAAGAGAGATTTGTTAGTCCCGAAGGGTAAGGCAATAAACAGGAAGTAATTGTAGAAGGGGGGGTTGAATACAATTACACAGATTTTTTCAACTTTTTAATTCTTATTGATTTATATCAAGAATTAATACACACAGAAAAACAAAAGATTGTTGCGGAAGATAGGAAATGAAAACCTAACCTAAACAATCTTACAAAGAGAAGAACTTTCAAGAACAACACAGAGAGTTCTTGAAAGGAA
>NC_037530.1:31218385-31232987 GCF_001531365.2 Cynara cardunculus var. scolymus
AACTTATCTTTCCGCAAACAATCTTGTAAAATCTGTATTGATCTTCTTTATCAATATATATTTTAAATTTGAAAATTGTGTTTGTATTCATCCCCCCCCCTTCTACAAACTGTTTAGTATTCTTGTAGACCCTTTTGGGACCAACAATTATGATTTTTGATATGGAAGATTTGGTATTGTATGATAAAGATTTGTGAATTCGTACTATTGTTTGCATGGTGGGTTGTTTCAGTCTGCAAAACGTAGATCCGCAATTAGAAAGTATAATTTTTTAAACTCCAGGGGGCGTGTCCGCAATTGTTGACCTATAATATTGTGGACTGGGGCAAGAAATGTAAAAAATTGTCCTATTTTGGTAGTTATAAAGAGAATATGACTAAAAGGTGAAATTAATGGCTGAAAATGACTATTTTAATTAATTTCTTCATTTATTAATGCAAATGTATTAATTTTCAAGTTATTATAGCATGCATACAATTTCTTAAAATTAAATGATAACAAACTGATCAAATCTATAGATTTACCTCATTTTTTAAAAGAAAATCTAAATTATCTTAAATACAATTAATTTTTAATTAAAAACAGATATTTATGCTATTTATTTTGATATCCATATCATATAATCGTTTCAACTGTTTAAACCCCGGCTTATACAATTCTAATAATGAACATTCACATATGAGCATCATGTTAATATCTTAAAGTTACACGTTCCAACTCAATAAGACAACTCATAATCATCAGTTAAAATCTTTCAAAAATATAGAATAAATCATATGCTTTAATAATATGAAAAATACTCCACAAAACTGATAACAAATTTAAATGTTATACATTTACATACCTTTTAACTATTTGAACGTTATACACATACATACATTTTTTTTAACTATTTGAACTTACATATCAATTTATTTGAATATACATATATGAACATAGATACATATGTATATACGTATATATCCATCTATATGCAAACATATATACACATTCATATCACACAGAAACACACACACATATATATACACACGCTTACATTGGAAAAGGTAAATACATGTATACATAGACAAACATAGACAAACATACATATACATCTTTAATATACCAAAATTGTTGGTGATCACTGGATCACCAATAACCAATTAAATAGTTTAGTTTTCATTTTTTTAATAAAAACTTTGGACATTACTTGGTAAGATTTTACTTAAAAAAATAAAACTAAACTATTTAACTGGTCCTTAATAATTTGTTGGTGATTACCGACGGATCTTTTAATAATTAACTTTTCTTATTATTGTTTACATAAGATTATTTGTAATTCATCAGTAATGTTTTGAGTTATTGACATATCGGTGTTTTTTATAGGTGATACTCTGATGTCTAGTAGTGCA
Organism: Cynara cardunculus var. scolymus; assembly: GCF_001531365.2. Lineage (NCBI taxonomy): Eukaryota > Viridiplantae > Streptophyta > Magnoliopsida > Asterales > Asteraceae > Cynara > Cynara cardunculus. The sequence continues at coordinate 31,219,777 of NC_037530.1, forward strand.
ACCGATTAATCTTTTACTATCTCAAAATCACAAAAAAAACCATAAAATTGAAAAGAACAAATAATAGAACGAAACATCAATCAAGATTAAGAGTTTGAGTTATTGGCTTCAAGTTTTAATGATGAAGAATATTTATTGAATAAAGATAATGATGATTTATTTTATTAAGATTCAGTGATTATTTTGAACATGTTTATAGTGGATTATATGTTAACTTTTATGAAATACAAACAATGTTAAGACTGGATCCATGCTATAGTCATTTATAAACTTGAAATTTAAGTGATTATACATTGTTAAGTTGTACCTGATGCATGCTAGGTTGTTTCAAGATTTTTACATAAATGTAATTCAATATAGTATATATATATATATATATATATTGAGGTTTCTTCAGAACATTCATTCGAGTAAAAGAAATTTCCATCCAAGATTTAATAATTTATAGTAAGAGGAAAATCCGTCGATTTCAAAAATGATAGCACCCAATTTTTCCGATTCGGCGGTTATATTGGGTTCAAATTCATATTTTGTTTTTACTTTGTACAGTTTGGGAAGGGATTTTGATTGATAAAAAAGAAATAAAAAGGAATATCGAAATTTTTTGTTTTTAATTTATTATACGGGGGTTGATGAAGGTCATAATTATTACGGGGAGCCCGCATGGCCCAATGATCTAATCTCAAATTGGATCCTAAATTGACGGGTTTTCTAAGAATCCACTTAGCGAAGTCGCCTATTTTATCCTGTAGAGGTACTCAAATTGGATCAGTCACTAAGATTTCGAATAGTGGTCCCGAATATATATATATATATATACACAGAGAGAGAGAGAGAGAGAGAAAGAGTACGTTTCAAATGCAACCCATCATATTTGTACAATCAATGCAACCCAATCGATTGAGATATTTATGGAAATGATGAGAGTTCATTTATTATGATTTAAATATTTATGGAGGATGACTATGATTCATTAATTATGATCAATGCTTTATATTAGAAAACAATCAAAACTTTTATAAGATCACATATTCATCAAATTAAATGGACGGTTAAGATTGAATTATATTGGTTTTACAAATATAAAGAGTTGCATAATAACTCACCCCCCTTTCTCTCTCTCTCTCTCTCTCTATATATATATATATATATATATATACTAGGTTCGATCCGTGTATTACACGGGATAATTTGAAAAAAATTAAATCATGTCAAGAATTTATCTTACAGATATGAATGATCATCGAAAGTACGATGCTACTTCATACTTGTACTCTTGAAATAACTCTAAAGTATAATTCTAAAGAATAACTCTGAAAAATGACTCTTCAGACTTGAATTTAAAAATTAAACTATATCAATAATTAGTTAAAATGAAGTTAAGCTTAGAATAAAATTAAATTTAAAAATGAAACTATATCAGTAAATTGAATTTAAACTTATAAGTAAATTTAGAATGACTCTTCATACTTGTACTCTTGAAATAACTCTAAAGTAAACTCTTCAGATTTCAAAGCTCTATATAGGTAAGCCAAAAGCTCTGCATGCACTATGCAGAGGCTCTGCATGCACTATGCAAAGGCTATACATGGTGCTCTGCCTGGAAAAAGAAGACTTCAGAGTTCGGATGAGCTAACTCTGAAGATTGACTATTCAGGTTGTACTCTTGGAAATAAATCTGAAGTAAAACTATGAAGAATGACTATTCAGACTTGTACTCTTGAAATAACTTTGAATTATAAAATCAATCCCACTAAATCAGAGTTCAGACTTCTAAGTCTGAAAAAAAGACTTCGGAGTTCAGACTTCAGAGCTCGAGTGAGCTAAGTCTGAAAAAAGAAGACTTTAGAATTCGGGTGAGTTAACTCTGAAGAATGACTCTACAGACGTGTACTCTTCAAACTTGTAGAAGACTTCAGAGTTCAGACTTCTAAGTCTGAAAAAGAAGACTTCAGACTTTTTTTTCTAAGTCTAAAAAAAAGACTTCGGAGTTCAGATTTCTAAGTTTGAAAAAAAAGACTTCAGAGTTCAGACTCTAAAGTTTGGATAAGCTAAGTCTTAAAAAGCAAACTTCAGAGTTTGGGTGAGTTAACTGTTTTGAATGATTTTTCAGACTTGTAATATTGAAATAATTCTGAAGTAAAACTATGAAGAATGACTTCAGACTTGTACTATTGAAATAACTATTAAGTATAACTATGAAGAATAACTCTAAAGAATAACTCTGAAGAATGGATCTCCAGACTTGAATTTAGAAATTAAACTATATCAATAATTAGTTAAAATGAAGTTAACCCTAAAATAAAATTGAATTTAGAAATGAAACTATATCAGTAAATTGAATTTAAACTTAGAAGAACGTTTGTGTCAAATCTGAAAACGAAGTCTGAAGACCTTGAGTTTAGAGTTATTCAAATACCCAATATATTTGAAAAAGATCCCATGGTAAAGTTTGCATCATAGAGAGCAAGACCAAACAGAGCTCCTCTGGTTCTTAAGGACCAGAGCCCCTGTAGACTCATCAACCAAAAGCAAGGCCAACCAAAGGCCCTCTGGTCAACCAGAGCCTTTGGGTCAAAAAATGTTAAATACTTAAAGAATTTAAGTTCCAATTACAACCAGAGACCTTCTGGTTAAACATGAAGATCAACCAGAGCCCCTCTGGTTCCTTTATGATGGATTGGAATATTTTTCCAAGGTTCAAATGAACAACTAGAAGCAAAGCCATCCAGAAGTCAGACCAACCAGAGGGGCTTTTGCTTACAAGACTAAGTCTAAGTCTTAAAAAATTATCTTTAGAGTCTAGATAAGTTTAATACAAGATTTATACTCTTGAAATTACTCTGAAGTAAAACTCTTCAGAGCTCTGCATACACTATGTAGAGGCTTTGCATGATGCTCCATCTGAAAAAGAAGACTACAGAGTTCGGGTGAGCTAACTCTAAAGAATGACTCTTTAGAATTGTACTTTGGAAATAACGCTGAAATAAAACTCTAAAGAATGACTCTTTAGACTTGTACTCTTGAAATAACTTTGAAGTATAAAATCAATCCCATTAAATCAGAGTTCAGACTTCTAAGTCTGAAAAAAAAAAAGATTTCAGAGTTCAAACTTTAAAGTCTGGAAAAAAAACTTCAGAGTTCAGAGTTCAGGTGAGCTAAGTCTGAAAAAAAAGGACTTTAGAATTCGGCTGAGCTAACTCTGAAGAATGAATCTACAGACTTGTACTCTTCAGAATTGTAGAAGATTTCGGAGTTCAGACTTCTAAGTCTGAGAAGAATTTTGAGGCACAAGAGTTTAGAGTTGTCTTATAAGTCTGGAAATTCACTCCAAAGTGTAACTCTGAAGAATAACAGTTTAGAGTTGTCTTCTAAGTCTTTGAAAATAACTCTAAAAGAACAACTCTAAGAATAACTCTGAATAACAACAATTTAGAGTTGTCTTCTAAGTCTGGAAATTAACCCCAAAGTGTAACTCTGAAGAACAACAGTTCAAAGTTGTCTTCTAAGTCTGGAAAATAACTCTGAAGAGCAATAGTTTAGATTTGTCTTCTAAGTCTAGAAATTAACCCCAAATTGTAACTCTAAAGAACGGTATTTTAGAGTTGTCTTCTAACTTTGAAAAAAAAAAAACTCGGAAGAACAACTGAAGCATAAGAGTTTAGAGTTATCTTCTAAGTTTTGAAATTAACGAACTCTGAAGAGCAACAGTTCAGAGTGGTCTTCTAACTCTGGAAAATAACTCTGAGAATAACTCTGAAGCACAAGAGTTCAAAGTTGTCTTCTAAGTCTGGAAATTCACTTCAAAGTGTAACTCTGAAGAACAACAGTTCAGAATTGTCTTCTACGTATGGAAAATAACTCTGAAGAACAACAGTACAGAGTTCTATTCCAAGTCTGAAAATTCACTCCAAAGAACAACAGTTCAAAGTTATCTTCTAAGTCATGAAAATAACTCTTAAGCACAAGGGTTCAGAGTTGTCTTCTAAGTCTGCAAATTAACTTTGAAGAATACTTCACGCTTCAGACTTTTTAATTGGGATTTCTTCAGACTTAGAAGCTTGAATATGAATTTAGAGTTAAATTCTTAATTACTTATTTTACTCTGCTAAGAAAATAAATCACGTTTCCTACATAAATCAGTTAAAACACGTAAAAAATAATGGCACCCTAATTTTGGTGGGATTCATTGAATAAAAGGACAAATGTCAACTAAATAACCCTATTTGAACCACTAATGTAAATTGTGTCTACATACATGTTTAGACGGGAAAACAAGATAACCAACTCACCAGAAGATGACACGTGACACCCAAGTTACTTATTTATTATATGTATATGTATACACATCACAAAAGTTATTTTTAATGAAATTGCATGATATTAATGTTGAATAATATTGATAAATATCTAAGATTATTCATCATAAATAATACATGAAATAGTTGATTTCCATGTTTTGTAAATATTTATGGTTCTCATTTGAATTTTCACACGAAAAATGAGCATAATATGGGGTAAATATTTAAGTTGATCTTAGCTCTGTTTCGTCTCTCTCTCTCTCTCTATATATATATATATACATATATAAAAGATAGAGTTTCAAATACAAATCATATATATAATTCATACACACCATAAAACCAACTCCAACCATCCATCTACTTTAATAAATATTTGCTTTTATAAATATCTCGATTGTTTCATAATATAAATGAGTGATCATAATTAGTAAACTCTAATCATCTTCCATAAATATTTAATTCATAATTAATGAACCCTTATCATTTACATAAATATCTCAATTAATTGATTTATGAATGTTATGGTTTGTATTTTAAACCTCATATATATATATATATATATATATATATATTAATATAACATGGGGTAAATATTTAAGTTGGTCTTGGTTTGTCACTTGGTTTTGTGGTTGTAACTTGTTTTTGGTTTGGTAGACAGAGGAGTGGTGTTTATTTCTCATATATTTGTCGTGCTATAGACGAAATTGAGTATATCATAGTTGACCGCACCATGGGCTAGCCCCTACACCCACTGCACGAGTGGAATATTACTTAGTCAAGTAGAAAGGAACAAGGTCTTACGGCACGGTCACTATATCTTTTCTTTTTCTTTATCTCTCCTCTATGGAAAGAAAGAGGGGATGATACGTGGCGTGATATACCTGATCGTTTAGTCAACGAGACGTACGTAAGTCGACATAGCTCCATGTATATGTTCTTTTGAGCTAGAACCAATCAATAGAATGAAGTGAAATCTAGAGTAGGGTGACGAACATGGCGAAAGAGGACTGTCTATCCAAAGCCCTTCTCTTCTTCACTCAAAGGGGCAATGCACCAGCCAACCAGTGTGGTGGCGAACACATTGTGTTGTAAGCTAAGTTGTTCACCTTGTAGACGGAGGAGATATAGAAAGTGTGCCGTGCTTGATTCATAAGATTCTATAGTAGAACCAATATATTATTTCACTTAGCCTGCCTCTCCCATGACTTTCCGGGCCAACCAACCCGAATCTGTTCTTGCGAGTCTCTCTGCATTTTGGGAGCAGAGCATGCATAAAAATCGAGCATGGTCAAGCATTGGTTAGGCCATAAAATTCGAGCATGGTCAAATTCACTTGACTAAATTATTTGACCTTGTTTGGTTCATGAATTGAATGAATTGGACTCCATCAACTCCCGTGAATTTTGTGGCCGAAGGATTTGATCATTCGTTTGCATATATCAAGAAGGATTTTGCCACCTTTGTTGCATCCGTTTTCATCTCCACCACCATCATTGCCACCACCGTTGCCACCACCACCAATCAATATTGTTATTGTTATTAATTATAATATGTTAGTTATCATATCTGAAAGAAAGTATGAAAAATGTCATAAAATGGTACTTTCAACATTTACTATTATTTTATTACAATTTCGAATTATATTCTATGAGAAAATAATCATACTTAAATTACTATGTGATATTCTATTTTGTTTACTAATAACTAAATGTGTGATAAACATGATTCTAATTCTTTTAAATTCTAGTGACACATCATAGAAGGGGATGTCAATCGACCCCATAAAGTTTTCGAAAAATTTGCTTTTACATAATAAATTTTTATATTTCATATATATATATATATATATATATATATTTGGGATGATGTGAGATCAATGGTTTTTTGTGAGACCGTAAAACCAATACGAAAAACCAATTTTCAACCTTAGAATTAAATCTACAATCTGAACATTCATAAAAGTTACGAGACTTCTCAATAATCACAAAATTGTCACCGTACAACTTTAAACCATTAGATCATTACCTTATAAAATTGATCAATGAACATAAATTGATCTTACGGGTCTCACAAAAAACTCTTGATCTCACGTGAACTCGATCATATATATATATATATATGATTTTGACCCAAAAAGATGTTAGAAATGAGTTTTTGACCCCACAAAAATTTATTAAACACTTTCATTTTTAATGTTTCTTTAATTATTTGGATTTATGGTAACAACATCTTTCATGGCGGGTGTTGTTTTTGGCCGATGATTAATACTTCTATTATTGACACCTTTTAGCCAATGATTTTTACCAAAATTCACCAAAAACAAGTAGTGATGATTTATTTTTTTAATTTTTTATTTATTTTTATTATATTTAATATGTGATTACTTTATTTTGCCCTCATGCACTGCCAAACACACTCATGCACATGAAATAAAAGGAGTATATATATTTCTCAATTATTTTTCTTTATAAATACCCACTTTCCAAAACCCCTAAATTACCAAGAAAAGAGCATTTCTAGAGAGAGAGAGAGAGATGGGAATATGGAGAAGAGGTGTGGTGGTTGGGAGAACATGTGGAAGGAAGAGGATGAAGAAGCAGCTGGTGACCACTAACCGCCATGGAAAGTCCATAGAAAGGAAGCTCCGGCAGCTGGAAAAGATCATACCAGGCGGGGGCGGAGGCGGGGGCGGTGGAGCTGCGGCGGGGCAGGTAGTGGTGGACATGGAAGCTTTGTTCCAGAGAATTGCAGTTTACATCTTTCTACTTGAATCTCGTGTAAAGCTTCTCAAGACTGTTTACAATAACCTCTTTGCCCCCGATAATTAATTAACAAACTATTAATTTGTTAATTACATATGCATCCATCCTTCTAATTTTCTTTTCATATATGTGGCATTTGTTATCCACTTCAAAAACACAAAAAAGTGTTTGTTGATTGTATATCTGTGAACCCTCGACATCCTGGATTTGAACCAGAGACCTCTATTTTATGAAAATAACTGTGTGGACGTTTTAAGGTATTTGCTTATTTATGTTGGGAAAAGGAATCATCTTTTTTAGCGTAAAGGGGGTGTGAGAAGTACAAAAAACTCCATTCGTTTGGGAAAATTTTAAGTTCTAAATAAACATCCAAAAGGTGGAAAGGTTCGGCATCAACGTTCGATTCAGATGGTGATCGAATGTTTTTTTCTTATTAAGTTATGTATAGGGTTGTGTTTCGGTGATGATTAGAGTTATGGTGAGAATGATAAGAAATGATCTCCACCTTTCGAATAAATCATAATAAAAGAGTTACAGTAGATCAACATTAACGAGGACTAATATAATCTATAGATGGGTTAAATCATGTGAGAATTAAAAAAAGGTTGGGTACGTTGAGGACTAATATAATGCATAGATTAATATAAATCAAGGGTCATTACAAAAAAGACATATTTGTAATAAAAGCAAAAAAAAAATAAGGGTATTTTTGTAAAATTGCAAGGAGATTCGAAAGAGTATTTTAGATATTATTTTATTAAACTTAAATGCGATTTTATTCCGATTCCTATCAAATACTCAAATGTTGTTCATACTAACTCAATTGCACAAAAAGTTACAAGCCAACATCCATAATTGGTGGTGACTGCAGGGGCGATGAGAATGGTGATCGAAGAAGGTCAACCACAATCGTCAAGTGGTCGGAGAAATCTAAATTAACCATAACCGTCATTTTGGCAGTGTCCAGCAAAACCGATACCAAAGCCTTATTAACAAGTAGATTTTGAGGTTCATTAAATAAAAAAATGATGGAAAACCCTTGAAAATTATCGTTTATGTGGATTTTAGTAAGAAATTCGTGAAAATCAATACGCATTCTACACCATTCATCTTCTAGACCAATCAATTTTCTTGTGTGAAATAGATTATAGTTGACAATGTAAATCATGCCAATAAAGTGTTTGATGAAATACCTGTTCTAATAATATCTATATTTTAAGTCTCAAACTAGACGTCATTGTGAAATAACATGTAGCATATGTTTTTGGGTGATAGGATTGAGTGTTTCATGTCATGAAACAAGAGTTAAATAACTTATGGCTGACAATGCTTATATCATGTACACAAAGTGTTTGATGAAATGTCACTTGTAATTATGTTTTTGTTTTCAGTCCCAAACTAGATATCGTTGTGAAATAACCTATTACATAATTTAGTTTTGAGGGATGAGATTATAGCATTTCATGTCAAACGTTTCATATCATGAAATAATATTATTAAGGCTTAGATCAGTTCTCATGGTCCTCAACCTTTTTATGCATCTCATCCTAATGTGGATCCAATGGCAAAGATCTCTTCTTACAATTCTCTGTAATATATATATATATATATATATATATATATATATATATATTACAGAGAATAAGATAATTGTGAATCAACAATTGTATGATTCACATTCATATCTATAACCCTAATATATAAGTAACTTTTGGGACACGTGTCATGTTTCTGTGTGGCGGTTATTGATTTTTCCCGCCTAAATATGTATCAAGACACAATTTTTACTTACGGTTCAAATAAGTGTATTTAAGTGATATGTGTCCCTTCGGGCGGTTAATTTCACGTATTCGTGGTATAACCGCCTTCGCAGAATAATTGACGGTTCAGAGTTCCAAAATCTGGAGTCATCCTTTCCAGATTTAGAGACCCGTCCAATGATTTCGCCTCCAGATTTAGAAGCAGGAGACTCAGATGTCTCTACATGTACTATGCAGAGGCTCTGCATCTGGAGTGAAGCTCTACATGTACCATGCAGAGGCTCTGCATGTACCATGCAGAGGCTCTGTATCTAGAGTGAAGCTCTGCATGTACCATGCAGAGGCTCTACATCTTGAATGAAGCTCTGCATGTACCTTGCAAAGGCTCTGCATCTAGAGTGAAGCTCTGCATGTACTATGCAGAGGCTCTGCATCTGTAGTGAAGCTCTGCATGTACTATACAGAGGCTCTATATCTGGAGTGAAGCTCTACATCAAGCACCTCAACCTTTTTGGCGTTTAAGCCTTGAACTTCCTTAGAATACAGCACGGGCTCTGTATATAAGACACTTAACTCTTGAGTAAAAGCTCTGCCTCTTGATGTCTTCTGCATGAGAACTCGGGAAAATTTAGAGTTGTAAGTCTGAATTTAACTCTAGAGTGGTCATCAAAACCTTATTTCAAATTCAAATTCGGATTTTTGAAGCATTTTTCACAAAGCATTTCAAATTCGACCCCAGCCAGGGGCTCTGCCCCTTGGACCCCGCCACCGGGGGCGATGCCCCCCGGACCACCGTCATTTAGGGCTTCGCCCCTAAATCAAAATAAACTCAAACAAGTGTGCACTCCGCACCTTCCTCACCTGTTCGATATTTATCATGATTACACTGGTCAACAATTTAATCCCATTACACTTAAATGACATTAGTGATACAAATCATTAACATGAAGTCATCAGATATTGGTTATTTCTCAAACTTACAACATAACTCTGAATTGTTCTGTTCCAAACTTGGTTATATAGTTTATTCTCAAACTTAGAATACAACTCTGAACTCCTCTTCAGAGTTACGTTTCTGAGTTATAAGAAGTCAGAATTTTTGTGACTCAGAGTTATGCTCGTAGATACCTTCTAGACTTAGAAGACAACTTTGAATTCCTCTTATTCAGAGTTAAGTCTAGAGTTATTTTCTAGCCTAACAATTGAACTCTGAATTCTTGTGTTTCAGAGTTTTCTTTCAGAATTAATGTCAAGAGTTTTTTTCATTTAAAATACCCCGTGTAATACACGGGGTCGAACCTAGTATATATATATATATAGAGAGAGAGATAGAGATAGGGTACTCTGTATATATATATATATATATATATATATATATATAGTTGTGACAGTTAATTTTGGTTCTATGATGGAAAGAACCGTTACCACCAGTGGGTTGTATAAAAACTTCATGTACGCTAACATTGCTCCTCTCTATCAAGAACACCAAAATCATCTATTGAAATCACATCCATCATGGGATAGATATACAGAAGTGGATCCTATAGAGAATGGAACAAGAAGTAAACACAACAGGGGCTGCATCTTCTTCAGGGACAAAAGGTACACATAGAGTTTCTTCACTGATTAGATACTTGATTCAATTCTAGGGTTATTATGTCACGTATTGATCATACCTGTTAATATGATACATGATTAATACTTTTCAATTGGTATCAGAGCCCTAACCCCTCGAATTGAATTAGTAACTATGTAAAATCGATTGAATGAGTTCTCAACAAAATCGATCGATTGACTAAGTTCTTAACAAATCGATTATACGTGAAATCTGTTGACTGAGTTTTCAACAAAATCAATTTTACGTGAAATTGATTAACAACGTGTTCAACAAAATCGATTGGACATAGAAATCGATCGACTGTGTATTGATTAAAATCGATTGTACATAAAATTAATCGACTGCGTATTGATCAAAATCGATTATACGGAAAATCGATTCACTGCTTGTTGATCAAAGTTGATTATATAGAAAATTCATTAACTGCTTGTTGATCAAAATCGATTATATAGAAAATCGATTGACTGCTTGTTGAACAAAATCGATTACAGACAGAAATAGATCGACTGCTTATTCATTAAAATCGATTGTATATAAATCGATTGATTGCATGTTGAATAAAATCGATTATACATAAGAATCGATCAACTGCACATTCACTAGAATCAACGGTACATGGAAAACCGCTAGACTTCATATTCAATAAAATTGGCAGTACATGGAATTCATATTCTGTCTTGATTTAACAAATCATAATCAAAATTCTAAGTATCAATACAGTAGCCTAGAATCATGTGTAGTCAAGAATTAGTAGTCAAAATCCTAAGGAAATCCACATATCACCACAGTGAATCTAGATTTATATGATTCAAGTACCACTACAGTAGTCAAGAATCATGTATAGATATTGTAAAATTACAGTGTCTGCTTTCTTCATATGCTACCATAGTAGTTTTGATCAAACAGACACTTGATCATGATAGAATCTAGGATTTGATATGCTTTCACAAAAGGTAATCAAATTTGAAATTCATGTTTCCATTGTAGATAAGATTTATTGAATTCTTGATGAACAAATAGAATTCATTACCACACTTCATAGATTGATAAGTGTAAATTTATTCCATAAATTCAGGATCACCAAGCAAAATTGATCAACAACAATTCCTGTCACATACAACACAATATCCTATGAGTGTGGCTAATTTTGCACCATTAAATGGTGTGAATTATAAGAAACAGAAACAGGACATCGAACTTATGCTGGGTTTTCTGGACTTCGATCATGTCCTCAAAGAAGATCCACCACTAGAACCTGCATATACAGCAACCAAAGAGGTTAAGGCTAAATAACAAGAATGGCACAAACACAATAGAATAATGTAACGCCCCAACCCACACATTGCATGTAATACATATTTCATACAAAAGAAATACATATTCATATATATTTGGGTCCACTAGTACTAGAAAAATCTATTATGACCAAACACAAGGTCCAAAAATTCAAAATACAATCTTGTACTAATCATCAGAGCTATGCATCAAAAAGCAAATCTTCAACCAAAATGCACGTAAGAAAAGCATTAAATCTTTTCTTTTCCTTTACCTTCCACCCGACCTGCAACACATATTTAAAATCACAAAAACGAGGGTTAGACTGTAAAGTCTAGTGAGATACCCTATTCATGTCATTGCAGGGTGAAGGATCACCAAAACCTTTGCAAAATCAAGTATTCAAAATAAYAAATATATGAGTTCATAATACCAAGTCATTTCTCAAATTCAAGCTATCACTTAGCTTATTCAAATCTCATACCTTTTGAACCAATCAGGTTCCATACAATGCCACTTTTTAAACCTTTTTCTTAATAACGAGGTTTAACAAAGCTTCAGGCCAAAACAGATCTTTTCTCCTCAATAACATCTAATCTATGATTTTCAAATAAGAACCTTAATCCTAAATCTTTAAATCACAAAGAAATAAAAATTCCAGATTTCGGTAATCTTAAAGGAAATGATAKAAAGAGTTATATAAAGTCACACACATAGACAATGCCACCCTTATATCCAATAGACACCTCTCCTTGATATGCCACCCTTATAACAAATGGACACCTCTCCTTGATATGCCACCCTTATAACAAATGGACACCTCTCCTTGATATGCCACCCTTATAACAAATGAACACCTCTCCTTGATAAGCCACCCTTATCTCTTTACCAAAACATTTATGAAATAATTCCAAATAGACCGCAGCCATCAGAACAATTTTCAGATCAAAACCATTTACGTCAAAACTTCATTTTATGATAAAATAACAATTTTTATCAAGCCACAAAATAACATTTCAAATAACATCAACAAGTCCGGTCAACATTCATCCATATAACAAGTCCGGTCAATAATTCGACCAAGCCTTATCCGTATTAACACTTGGAACAAAATCCATTTTGTTGTCCGGATACCTAATCCGGTCAACACACCACACTTAAAACAATTTCACACTTTGATCGGATATCAAATCYRRTCAATAAYCCGTTCAAGACTTACCCGGTTTAAGACTAAACCACTCATTAATCCGTTCAAGGTTTGTCCGGTTTAAGACTAAACCGTTTATCACTTAGCCGGTTTACAACTCCGGTCAACAATCATCCGGACAATAAACCTTTCAAAATAAACCTCAAGCTAAACCTCCCAACGTAAACCTCTCAAAATAAACCTCTCAAGTTAAACCTCCTAACATAAACCTCTCAAATAAACCTCTCAAGATAAACCTCCCAATATAAACCTCTCAAAATAAACCTCTCAAGTTAAACCTCCCAA
>NC_037530.1:31233279-31262178 GCF_001531365.2 Cynara cardunculus var. scolymus
GTTTAAACCCTTATCCGGTCAAACTTTGTCCGGATAAACACTTAGACAATATAATCAAAGTTCCATTTCAAGGATAAAAATACGAAGCATACTAATAAAATCAGTAATAAATTTATATGCAAAAGATTTAGAAACCACTCACCTTTTAAAGCTTTTGAACACAAAATGCTTGCAATCAACCTTTTGAAACTGAATTCTTAAAAAAGGCTAGAAATCAACTTGAATTCTTCCTCTAATATGCAATCCGGACAACCCACTAATTTCCTCTCAAATTTTCTCAAAGTAGCCAGAAGTCAAATGAAGGGGTAACCCCCCCCCCCCTTTTATACTTACCAAATGAAGGCGGTTCCCCCCTTTTTGCCACCTCATGCATGCATTTCTACATGCACACACATACACACCTTACACATACCTGCATTATCACATTAAGATATATATATATATATATATATATATATACATATACATATATCCACTTAATACATGCCGGCACGTAAATTGTCATGCTATCATGTAATCATTTTATCAAATAATCACATATTACATACCTTGGGTAATAACCAAGATCTGGTTATTACAAATAGCATTAATATACATAAAGAAATGCATGACTGATGCTGTCAAAGGGGGAATACCCGAATATGATCTTGCTAAAGTTTATTTTGCCTCAATTGCTGATAAGTATAAGGTATCAGATAAGGCAGAAACTAGATACCTTATGAACAAGCTGATCATAATGAGTTTTAACGGACAAGGGAGTATAAGAGAATACATTTTGCAAGGAATTGACACTTCCTGCAAACTCAAGGAAATGAAAGTTGAAATTGATGATTCATTCCTTGTACACCTTCTGTTGAACTCATTACCTGATCAATATAGAAACTTAAAGAGTCTTTACAATACACAGAAGGAAAAATGGACTTTAGATGAGCTGATCTCTATTTGTGTTCAAGAGGAATCTGAAATCAAAAATAAAGGAAAGGCAATAGCTGTCAATTATGTGTCAAAGTCCAAGGATAAGAACAAGAAACATTCCAATTTTCATAAGAAAAGTCCTTCTACCCCTTTTGTTAAGAATAACAAAAGTAAAGGAAGACCCTTCAAGAACAAAAGGGAAATGAAATGCTTCTTCTGTAAGAAAATTGGACATTTCAAGAAGGACTGTGAAGGCTTTTAAGGAATGGTTGAACAAGAAAGGTAATGTTAAACATTTCCTTTCTTTAGAAACCACTATTTGTAATAGTGACAATTCATGGTGGTTTGATACAGCCTCACCAATACATATTTTTAATTCAATGCAGGGATTGTGAAGGACAACAATTTTAAAAATGAATGAATCTAGAATATGTACAGCAAATGGACAAGCATTGAAGGTTGAAGCTATTGGTGAATGTAGACTACTATTTAAGAACAATTATGTGTTAACTCTTAACAATGTGTATTATATACCTAGAATAAAGAGAAACCTGATGTCAGGTTCTCAAATTGTCACTGAAAACAATGTTTCCTTCTATGCAAATAAGGATTGTATGCTGTTTTATTTGGATGATATCTGTTTTGGGAATGCATATTTAATTGATGGATATTGGCATTTGAACTGTGTAAATGAAACCATCAATAAGGGTCTCAAGAGATATATATGCTCGATAAGCAAATTCACAGGAAGTAAGAAAAGACGTAAGCAGAATGTATCATGCTTTTTATGGCACAAAAGATTAGGACACATATCTAGTTCAAGAATGCAGGACTTGATTAGACAAAAAAATTTGCCAGAATTGGACTTTGATGACTTTGAGACATGTGTAGACTGTCTTAAGGGAAAAATGACCAATTCTAGAAATTTTCACTCTAAAAGAAGTTAGTGTATTCTTGAACTAATACACACAGACATATGTGGGCCTTTCCCAATTGAGACAATATGTGGAAATTAATATTTTGCTACATTCGTAGATGACTTCTCAAGGTTCTGTCATGTATTTCTCATGTTAGAAAAATCACAAGTCTTAGATTGTTTTATACAATTTAAGACAAAAGTAGAAAGACAGTCTGAGAAGGTTATCAAAGTAGTTAGATCAGATAGAGGAGGAGAATATTTTGGCAAATACTCTGAAAAGGGACAACATAAAGGACCATTTGCTATATATTTAGAAAGGGTTGGAATCAAAGCTGAGTACACTACTCCTTATACTCCTACGCAAAATGGTGTGGCAGAAAGAAAGAATAGGACACTGATGAACATGGTTAGAGGCATGTTTGCAAGATCTAGTCTACCAAAATTTGTATGGGGTGAAGCCTTAAAGACAGCAAACTACATATGCAACAGAACACCAACTAAGGCAATAAAAGGTACACCATTTGAACTTTGGAATGGCTATAAGCCCAGTCTAAACCATTTTCATGTATGGGGATGCAAGGCGGAGACCAAAAAATACCATGTTGAAAAATTGAGCAAACTGGATTCAAGGTCACTGTCAGCCTTCTTTATTGGATACTCTGAAAAGTCAAAAGATTATAAATTTTATAATCCATGAAGAGGACAAAGGATCTTTGAAACTAATAAGGCAGTATTTTATGATGAAATATTTAATAAAGATGATGATATGGGAGGTTCACCTCAAATTGAGCATAATTTAGATGATTGGATGATATACCATGAAAATGATCTATCTTTAATTTCTAAAGATAGAAATATAACATTGCAATCAATACCTATTATAAGTAGCAATGTAGTTGAAGGTATAGATCAATTTGCTGGAACATGTACCAGAACAGCTGCCTGAACTAATACATAACACATAACCATTAAGAACATCTACAAGAGAAAGAAGATCAACAATATCAGATGATTACCTTGTATATTTGAGCGAAATAGAATTTGATTTGGGAGAAGATGATGATCCAATCAGTTTCAAGGAAGCTATTGAATCATCAAATAAAGATAAGTGGCTGAAAGGCATGGAAGATGAATTGACAAGTATGTCAAACAATAAAGTATGGGACCTAGTTGATAAATCAAACTCTATAAAGCCTATAGGATGCAAGTGGGTGTTTAAAACCAAAAGGGATGCAAATGGAAAGGTTGAAAGATACAAAGCCAGATTAGTAGCTAAGGGCTATAATCAAAAGGAAGGAGTCAATTATAATGAAACATTTTCACATGTTTCAACTAAAGATGCATTTAGAGGTTTAATGGCTCTTGTAGCACACTTTGATCTGGAATTACATTAGATGGATGTAAAGACAGCCTTCTTAAATGGAGATTTAGAAGAAGAAATCCATATGACTCAACCAGAAGGATTTTCAGTTAACAATAACCAAGTGTGTAAGTTGAATAAATCCATTTATGGTTTGAAACAAGCATCAAGGTAGTGGTATAAGAAATGTGATACTGTTATAAATAACTTTGGCTTTGAGGAAAACAAACTGGATGAATGTATATACTCAAAGACCAGTGGGAGCAATTTTATGTTTCTTATACTATATGTAGATGACATCTTACTAGCAACTAATAGTAAGAATCTTCTATAAACTACAAAAACATTTCTCATGAAAAGCATTGATATGAAGGACATAGGAAAAACACATTATGTATTGGGAATTGAGATCATTAGAAACAAAAAACTTGGAACCTTGGGATTATCACAGAAGGGTTACATTGAGAAGGTATTGAAAAGGTTTGGAATGGAAAAATTACAGAAGAGGTGAAACACTAATCTCAAAAGGGGATAGATTGCATATGGGACAATATCCTAATAACACATTGGAAAAGAAAGAGATGGATAAAATACCATATGCAAGATTGGTAGGGAGTTTAATGTATGCGCAAGTATGTACTAGACATGACATAGCTTTTGCAGTAAGCATGTTATCTAGGTTTCAATCCAATGCTGGCTATGCATATTGGATTGCAGGAAAAAAGGTACTAAGATACCTAAAAGGGACAATAGATTACATGTTATCATATAGAAAAATTGATGATCAAGAATTAAGAGTAGAATGTTATACAGATGCCTCTTACAAACAAGATCATGATGATCTTAAGTCAACCTCTGGTTACATCTTCATGCTGGCGGGAGGTGCAATATCATGGAAAGCAAATAAGCAATCTCTAACTACTACTTCTACTTTCCAAGCAAAATACATAGCAATCTATGATGCAACATCTCATGCCATTTGGCTTAAGAATTTTATTGTTGGATTAAAGATTGTGGATTCAATAGAAAGACCACTTAGTTTATATTGTGACAATGCTGCTGTTGTGTTTTTCGCCAAGAATAACAAGAGAAGCAGTGGTTCCAGAAATATAGATGCGAAATACTTTGCAGTAAGAGAAAATGTCAGAGACAAGGAATTAGAAGTCTTGAAGATAGGCACAAAGGAGCAGCTTGCAGATCCTTTTACAAAGGCACTTCCCATTGAATGCTTTAAGAAACATATTAAGGTTATGGGGATATCAAACTCTATTGACTTTTGAAGAATTGATAAGTTGCAGCATCATAGTTTACATTTCCTTGTAATATGAACATATCTTATATGTAAATATACGTGTATATGTAATGAAGGAGCTCTTGCAATTCTGTGAAGTTAAGACTTGTACAAATTGGGGTATTCACATGAATATATGTAAGAGCATTCCTCTCCAATTTAAGTAACCTTATTTGATAAATCAGAATGTTAAGTGACTGAGGATTTATATGATCAAACAGTTGTTAATCTTAGCATTGATTAAATAAGGATCAGGTACCCTTTGTTGTCAGTGTTTAATTGAAACTTTAGCATTATGACCATGGAAGCCTGCACAATCTTATAGTTCAGTAACTTTCAAAGTATGGTGATTGGTTTCAATTATGAAGGAACTGAAAAGCTAATGTAATAATGTGAATCCAGTGCACGATTCAGAATAATTGTTGTTTTAAGATTATCTTGTTCAGTGGGAGATTGTAATATATATATATATATATATCATAATAGAGAACAAGATAATTGTGAATCAACAATTGTATGATTCACATTCATATATATATATATATAGGGTACTGTGTATATATATATATATATATAGTTGTGACAGTTAATTCTGGTTCTATGATGGAAAGAACCGTTACCACCAGTGGGTTGTATAAAAACTTCATGTATGCTAACATTGCTCCTCTCTATCAAGAACACCAAAATCATCTATTGAAGCCACATCCATCATGGGATAGATATACAGAAGTGGATCCTATAGAGAATGGAACAAGAAGTAAACACAACAGGGGCAACATCTTCTTCAGGGACAAAAGGTACGCATAAAGTTTCTTCACTGATTAGATACTTGGTTCAATTCTAGGGTTATTATGTCACGTATTGATCATATCTGTTAATATGATACATGATTAATACCTTTCATTCTCACCTTAATTCTCCTTCTCATCGGAATCCACCCATGTATATAGCGTAGGTCATTTACAAACCATCGTATTAGTGTAAACTTTGCAAACCTAATGAACGTATGGTTCAATGCACATCTTGTTTGTTTCCTAATATAAAACATTTATCATAATAAAGGAGCTTTGATAATCTTCCATAAGTATCTAGATCATAATAAATAAATTATGATCAATTCCAAAAATAACCCAATTAATTGGTTTATACAAATTTTACCAATGGCGTGGTTTCTAAAATAAACAACCTATATATATATATAGACGAAAAATCATGTAAGAACCAAAGGGCCTTTGGCCTAGTGGTATGTGAGTCATTGGTCTCCTAGGAGGTCAAGGGTTCAAATCTTACCAAAGGTGAGAAGAGTGTGTGAGTTTATCTGTACTATTTGTCGTATATAAATATTATATACTTCAAAAAAAATCATGTGAGAATATGAGTTAATCTGAGAAGCGTAAGAAGAGATATGGACCTTGACCACTTTTAATCTCACCCCCACCTCCATGAATTGACTCATGGAAATTGATATGATGCATTTCAGTGCATTGCGTTAGTGTTGATCTTCAATTAAGATTGATCCAAGGGTGGAGATCATTTCTTATCTTTCTCACTATAACTTCCATTCTCACCTGAACCCAACTCTATATACACTTTTCCCCATGTCAAAATGTTATATTTTAGTTTCCCAAACGTCCATTATATAATCTTTGCTTTTAAGTATTTGGACCTTTGAGGTAAATTTTTTGAGAATCGCGGGAACTTTGTGCCTTTTGATCAACTAATGATGGCTAACGTTTTTATATATATTGAGGATGATTGATTTAAAGGTAAAACTTGTTTTAGAACCAAAAACCAAGGATTTTGTATTTTAAATAGGTTTGTTGGTAAAATTGGAATTTTACTCACTTGACGAACTATTGCGCACAAATGATTGTGTGTGGGTATGGTTGGGCATACATATAAGTTTAAGGAGTACTAGACTGAGATGCAACAGACTCATGATTCGATTTTATTTGGCATGTACACCCCTTAATTGTAGCTTGAAATAGGCATTGGGTCTTTACTGGCAATATGATGTGGGCTTTTGGAGTTGGGCATCGACCATAGACCAATATAATGTAATTTCAAGTGAACGAGCCTAACTCAAGTCTTTTGAGATCTCGAACTATAGATTGTGGGTAGTCGAACTTGATGACTCATTTTGCTATAGATCGAAGGTGGTTGAACTTAATGACCATTGACCCGCTGTGATGCTCTTATAACATAGATATGTGGCTTACTTTTGTGTTTTGCCACTATCAATGGAAAGTCAGGTCTCCCCACCATTGTTTGAGATATATCTTCTTTACGATCTCCTAACTCTTGAAATGGAATTGTTTGATTTGGAAAAGATTATATTTTGGGTTTAAATGTTTTATGATCTATTTATCAACCAAGGTAACGGAGACGGTTTGAACTCACTAGACGTAAGCGTAATGTTTTTTTTTCCTCAAATGACACGTATAACAGGATCTTAGGTGGTGGAGCTCTGATTGCTTGAGCGATAGTAGTGCGTTGGTTGCCAGTAGAGGCATTGTCCTGCTTGAGTTACTCTCATAAAAGTTATGTTCTCTATTATCTTCACCATCACCATCACCATCACCATCACCATCACCATCACCATTTTTAGAATCTTTTGCTGCAATTAAAAAAATGAAACATATTCACTAGAAGTTGGCTTGTCTGGTACGACTATGAGATTCACCAGTGGTGAACCCACACTTTTCATACGACGATGAATCAAGTTGATGAGTCTCATTTTTGTAATGTCCAAGCCAATGAAACTTACACCATGTTAAATGGAACATCTTGATGTAACATAGTTCATGTTCATTGTGATCATTGTCATAATGAAACATACCACTGAAACCAGATTCTGAGTTGCTCTAATGAAACATGGTTGCATTTAAAAATCATATCCCCATGTTAAATGAAACATTACTCACACATATTTCTTGTTTTTGTGTGCTCATGGTCGCAATTAAACGTACCAATGAAAACAGCTTCCGTATGGTTCTAGTGAAACATGGTCCTAATGAAAAACATACGGCTAGTAAAAGAAAACATATTGATTACACATACTTCCCGTGTCTTCTAATGAAACAAACCAACATATAAGGTTTCATGGAGGTAATGAAACATACCAATATAACCAGTTTACTTTTAATCATGATGTTAATGAAACATATGGTCTAACGAAACATGTTTATGTGTACAGAAACTACTTTCATGATTATAGTTTCTATACGGAATGTTATTGGATCTCAGATGGAGCTCATTGCATCCGAATAAACAATCATGTTCATATGTTCCATACTTAAAGAATTATATGTGAAGCATTTCAAAGAAGTTACTAAAAGAATTACACCTTCAATATATGTTAAGCATTTCATCAAACACTTGGTATGCATTAGATGGAAACCCATTTATGAAACACTCTTTCAACAACAAATAACCCTATTTTTTTGTTGAAGCATTTGTTTATCAAACAGTTGTACATGAAATGGTAGTGGTAATGGTTGTATAATAAACCATCCTATAGATATATGAAAAAGATCCAGAGAGAGCAACCTTAAAAAAAGAACTGGAGAACAAAGAAAACGAATGAAAAATATATCAAAATGGATGTCAAATTAAAGATAATAAAATAATAATTTTTTGGTGCAGTTTGTTTTGCACCAATTTTTGTTGATTTTTGATTTAAAAAGTAAGAGAAATATATATAGAAAGAGAGAGGTTGAGCGGAAAACCCTAAATAAATCAAAAAAAAAAAAAAACATCTTATCTAACGTTAGATTACTTGATCTAACGGATGTAATGAAATGGACGATTATAACAATATTTTTAAATTAAAAAAACCTCACTCTCTATTTTTTATTCATAAAAGACAAAAAGTAAACAAAAGTTGAGTGAAATAAATTACACCAAAAAAATATCATATTTTTCTCATTAATTTGACATTTATTCATTCGATTTTTAGTGATTTTTTGGTTTTTCCAAATATTTTCTGCTTTCTTCTGAACTTAACTTATATTTGTGTGTGTATGTATGTGTGTAAAAGGAAGAACATGCAAGAAGGTGAGAAGTACCAATGTCACACATGATTATTTGTGACAAGAACAAGCAATCATATACGATACAACATGGCCAAAAGGGATGTAGACGACTTGGTGAACACGACCAAAGATTGTGGGAGAGGTCATCTACTATAAGCCGGACAACACAACATGTGTTGTATCATATATGATTAAATGTTCAAATCACATGCAATCATGTAAGATTTTTGAACTTCTTGTTTTCTTATAAATTGACCGTTCCCGTTTCAATCTGACCTTATATTATAATAAAATAATTGTTGATGTGATATTAGTGAGAATTAATTTTTAAAATGGTGTGTCGATACATATATGTAAAGAGTAACTCTAAAAACTTAAGGGCCATTTGGTTCGTGGATTCGATTTTTTTTTATGTAATTGCAATGACAAAATCCCTTGACCAAAACCAATACCTTTGTTTGGTTCAATTCTTTAAATAGATGGAATCCTTCAAATTCCATTGAATTCGACAAATAAATAAATTCATCATTTCTTGGCATAATGGAAGGAATTGAATTCCATCACCACCTACCATGACCATGCCACTATTGTTTGTCACGCCCAACCCCTAATCCTCCACCACCACCAGACCACTACTGTCGCCGCCACCCATCCTACCCCACCACTAACCACCATGCCATTATTGTTGTCATCACACCCACCCACCCACCCTCCCTCCCTCCCGTCACTCACTACACATATCTACTACGACCATGCTACTATTGTTACGGTCACGCCCCTAACCTAACCCCCACCACCACACGATTATTGTCGCCTTTATAACTGCCACTCACCCACATCCCACCCTACCCCAACCCACACTAACCACTATGCCAATACTGTCGTTGTCATACCCACTCACTCCCAGCCGCCCAACCACCCAACCACCATCACACTACTGTCGTCGTCACAACTACCACCCCGCCACCCATCCCATCCCCACCGCCTCGCCCTGCCTTCCCACCTCGCCCCTAACCTAACCCTCGCCCCCACACCACTATTGTCGCCTTCACAACCGGAACTCACTCGCACCCCACCTTACCCTAACCCATCATTAAACACCATACCATTATTGTTTTCCTCATACCCAACCACTCCTAGGCCCCCAACCATCAGACCACTATCTCACCACTATCATCGTCAAACTACCACCCTGCAACCGACTCCTACCATCCCGCCCCGCCCCCTACCCCCGCCCCACCTTACCGTACTCCAACCCACCATCTTACCATTGTTTCAGTTCTTTTGAGAGATTTCATTCCAATTTCTACCAACCAAACGCGTGGTCAAAATTCATTATAATTCCATCAAATTCCATTCTGTGAACCAAACACCCCCTTAGTGATATATTTGTAAGCAGGGTCGATTGAATGTTTTTGGAGACTCCGTCACACTTGCATCAAGATAAAGTATAAAAGTTCACACCATATATTATACAAAATTCTTACAAATTAAAACAAAAAAGGGTCTTAAAATAAGAAAGTAACATGCAAAATTTTCTTAAGTAAAATCATTTTCTACAATTGTTTGAAAAAAAAATCTTCAACTTGCTCTAATAATTCGTTAAATTTAAAGACTGGCATATAGAAGTTTATCAACGGTCGTTTATTTCAAGTGCTCAAGAAACCATACCTCGGTGTTAGGGCCAAATTCTCACTCAACTCAGCTTTTCAGTGTATTATCAAAGGGATATAGTGCTCTGAACAATTCCCATCCCCGTCCCGGTCCTCATTCCATGCTAGGTTAATTTGTGTTTGTTCTTGGGTATCCATAGAAATCTATCCAATCTCCTTCCTTATCCCCGCTGGAATATGTGATCACATCCACATCCCCGTTCATAATGGGGAATGGGGATCGGCGACAAGTCATGGTTTTTTTTCTTGTTTATGTGATATATTTTAAATCAAATTTGTTAAACATGACACTCGATCTAAAATGGTCCATGTTTAAATCTTACATATTACCATACTTTTTCGATTTTATAGAATATCAAATATTCATATGTGAACAAAATCACATCCACCCACACGAATCAAAACACATTGAGTAATATCCAGAAAATTACATTATAATATCATACATAATTAGGAATAGGAATAGGGCGGAGACCCCAATCCCCACCATCCCCGATCCCCAATATCTGTCCCCGTCCTCGCTTGATCCCCGGCCTCGATCGAGGCGGGTATGATCAAACCAATCACATATGGTATTAGAATAAGAGTTTATAAAAATACAAATACCAAAATGTTGATTTAGTCTTTTTCTTAAAACTAAATTAAAATAAAAAAACATGCCTTAATTTAAATAATATAATAATAGCCCTTGTGATTGAAACACTAATAACTTTGTTTTTATACAAAAAGTCTATGACAATTGACAGAGTCGATGGTAATGGGCACATACGTCTCATTTATATTTTATCTGGATGTTTTAGTAGGCAATTCTTCGAAAATGCAACAAAATGCATACCTCGTGTCATGTTGAATTTATCACAGATAGGTGGTTAGGATGTTGAAAAGAGTAAAAGCGACACTACATCAAACCAACCGATTAATTATTCATATTTTTTTCACGTTTTTCACACTCATAAATGTGTGTAAAGCAATGGAGTTATGTAAAGAAACGTACCGAAATGAATTGTCCTATAACTTGGGGACTCAAAAATGGTGAAAAACTAGCGAAAATTCCATACTTAAACAAAATTGTCTAAATTTCTATATCTTCAAGTTCAAGGGTGAGGTGTTAACTAGCTTTGAGAAGTTTGTAACACCGATTTATAAAATTGGTGTTGAATTTGATACAAACAATAGTTTTATTTTTATGGGTAACGTCAAATCTTGCATATAAATATTTAAATTACAGAAAATATTTAAATTTTATTGTGTAAAATTTGGTGTAATTGAATAGTGTTACAACAATTTTGGTGCGTTACACTATTAATTACACCAAATTTAATATCCCTCATGGAAGAGTTTGATGTCAAATTTGATATTTGATGTAAGATTTGGTGTTCTGTTGAAGACGATCTAAGAACAAAGTTTTTTAGTGTTTTCATATTTATAAACATGAAATTTGTATTTTCCATATACTTAATAATAAGCTTAAATTATTTTTACATACATACAAACATCGTGACAAACATTTGTAATTTCCATGTATTTATAGACCATTAAAACCGCCTATAACTTTGAAACGTTATACTTTGAGCATATATCAAATTGGAAAGGATTTGAAATGCAAATCCCCAAAATCCATTTCATTCCTTCAAACCAAACGGGACCTCATACTTCTAACAAAATGAATCATGCACAAACTCAAAACTTAAACCCAATTCAACATGTGAAACCTCAAATCCAGAAATGCAAACCAAGTATTCGTCTTTGCTGTTGAAACTAAAAGAGAGTGACATTTGACACATGGGTCCTGTTTTAAATGCAGATGATACAAAAACTTCAAATGTTTGCATGATTCACTTGTAGTAGAAGGGACTCCAAGAAGAGTGTCTTATATTGCTGCTAACGTCAATGGTGAAAAAGAAGCGTGTCTCGTTGTCGCCGTTAAGAAACCATCGAGCACACTAATTGACAATCTTGAATGTGAACATAGTCAGGTTATTAAATTCAGAATTATAGAAATAATATATCAATATAAATATCACATAAAAAAACTCAAAAAAATTATTTTTTTTAAAATATGTAATTATATTTAAGATACTTAGGAGTTTATAGAATAGGTAAATCAATGAGGTTTATCTTTTTATTTAGTCCAAATGTAAAGTTTTACGTAGTTATTAGTAATGATTTCTAAACTCGAGTTTTAATAAATATGTATATTAATTCATGATATATCAGTTATGTATAATTAAACCAGTTAAAAATATATCTATCATATCAAATAGATTGAAATACTTGTTTTCGTATAATTTTTTTTATTAAGATATAATTGTATATCTCAAACGAATGGTTCAAATTGAATCGCATGGTTATCATAAATTACAGAGCTCACATTCAATTAGGCTTCTAGAAACACGTTGCCTCTCATCTAATTTTTATTTCGCATGCTTAATTTTCTATTAGTACAACTTTAAACGCAATAAATGATGTTGACTTATCTCAAAAAGTTGATTGTGCATGTTGAAAAATATAAATCAGACACAAGTCATTCAACTGTTCATATTTCTCGCACACAGACCCCACACACACTTCAATGCATGCAGAATTATGAACTTGACTAAGGAATCACCCTACATCTCCATACTCGAAGAGGTAGAAACTAGCTAAAATTATATGCCCAAGTTTCTACATCTTTATTTGTAAAGGAATCGACTAGCTCTCAACATCTTCACATGTGAAGGAATTGACTAGAAACATCTTCATATGTGAAGGAATCGACTAGCTCTCAACATCTTCACATGTGAAGGAATTGACTAGGCCGGTCTCGAAGCTTGTATATGCTTTAATTCAAGTGATCGAAGCAAAGAAGATTCATAACAATTGGGACCAACCCAAGCTTGGCACGGCTCAACCAACTGGACCATTGGACCAGACACTTTTTGGGTGAAGGGACAGGCCCATAGAGGTTTGAGGCTTTGAGCTTATAATGGAAGGATGATTACAAAGCCCATATTTGGCAACCTTGATGATCGGGCATAAACAAACTTATAGGCTATTTTCTTGAATAGCCATCTCATGTAGTATTTCAACAAAATCCAAAAGCTTTTTTTATCAAACATGACTAATTTATCAACTGACAGCTACTTTATCCAACTAGCTTGCCCCAAGCTTTTTGATCAACAAGTTGATGCCAATAACACTTGCCTCGATCTCGACACACATCCGACGAGTACGAACATTCATAGATACAAAGTAGCCGGCAAGAAGCCCTCTTGTCGGAGTTGCTAGCACCACCACCACAGAAGCATAGTCCTAAAGACACTAGAAGAGCATATGAAAGCGACGGACTAACTCCCACAGTCCACAAAACAACCCTTGCAATCATCTAAAATCGAATTGGATAAAATACGTTAAAGGTTAAACATCTATATCTATCGACCATACAACATGTGGAATATTACAAGATTCGTGTCCTATATGTCATATACATGAGCCTTACGTATGTATGAAGAAGCACACGTCCAACGTATTCCTGCAACGTTCTGAATTTTTATTCCATAAACATCTTCTTTGGCTCGGTTTCAAGCGACACCCCTGAAACCAATAGAATATAGACTCACCCATCTTAATTGAACGAGTAAAACAAGTTTCTAGCTACAAACACGGTAATTAACTTTCTATTTGAAACACGTCGTCGTTCGGTACTTTTTAACAAAATGCACTTCAGGTTCAAGAAAGTATGATGATTGACCACAAAAGTTTGAAGTATCCGTCACAACAAAATCAGGTATATAAGATGTCAAAAATGTCTATATATGATGCATTTGTTCATTTGTCCTAAACAATTCTACGACCTATGTAAATATCGCAATAAGTTTATATGATGCATCTGGTTTTGTCCTAAAAAAACTCACCAAAAATGTCCTATAAACTTATTGATATACAATTATTTAGTTCTCTTAGCTAAAGTCGTACAATGAAGTCTATTAGCACACTTGGACGATTTTTAAACCTATAAATAATAAACCCAATTTTTTTGTAACGAGTGTTATATAAAAATATATCGTTTGAAGTCATTTAAGAGAAAGATGAAGGATTAAGGACCTTGGACGGATTTAGAGCGACAAATCTAGTGAACCACCTGGTTCACCGATTCATGATAAGCGACGGTTTCCTTTAGCACTTTGAGTCTTGCACGAAGTTGATCACCCAAGTCACCGCCTTCTCTCTCGCTATGTTGCATTTGACCAACCTGTGTTTCTGTGCTCGAGCTTCCCCCACGAATCTGGAAATGTCCTGAAACCGAAACCAAATCTTCATATAATAAACGGGTAAGACACCACATCTTGAGGCACCCCTCGCATTGGCCCACGGTCATCTTAGACATGGACAGACCCAACACGGTGCCACTGTATTATTCCTCTGTCAAAGAGGTTCATGAGAGATGCAACCGTATTATTCCTCTGTCGTAAAAGGTCCATGTTTCGGGCCGACTTCCTTCATCCTACTTGAAATCAAAATCAGGTCTATATTAAAAAAAGAATACAAATGAACACTAAAACTGACCTGAAGATGGAGCTGGGGGATGATTCTTAGAACAAACATGCTTCTCAGCAAGCAATGGAGAGTACAAATAGCAGTCAGTTTCCAGAAACTCAATAAACTTATGATTGCTGCTCCCAGTTGGCAAAGCCATATCTTCTGGGCCTCCTACAATACCATATAAACAACAAGTGGAGTCAGGTTACTTTCATTGAATGAAGAAGATGATGTGTGTGGTAATTAATAAACCCTAAGATGTAGAACAGACCTGCAGAAGTGGAGATCTGTTTAGGGGGAGGGAAATCAAAGGTGGGTTGAGGAGAAATCAAAGGGTTATACATGTAAGAATCAGACAGAAGGTAGGAGACAACTTTGTTGAATACCAAATCTTTCGACTTTTTCTTGTTCTTGCGAATGATGGTGGGTTTCATGGGTTTTTGGTTTCTGATTCCAAAGGGTAATGACGATGAAGGCATCACAAGCTTCGCCGTTTTCTTGATTTAAAAGAACAAATCTTGTTAATTTCTTGCTTCTGGATTTGGAAGGGGTTGTTTTCGAGGGTTTTGGATCAGCAAGAATTAGGGATTGCACCGTTGGATGACGTGGGTAGAGGGGTGATTTGGTGTTGACGCGTGGGTTTTGAAGTTATAAATTGCACGTGGCGTTGTATAACATGGCAGCTGTTCGAAGGTGGAAGAATCCTGTACAGCATCTCCGATGCATACCTCATTAACGAAGAGAGAGGTTAATGACACCCTTTCTTTTTACTTATGGCACTCCTATTCTCTAATATAATTATTTTTTTTTATTCGTTTTGTGATCTTGTTTTTTTTGTTGTTTTCTTTTTTTTTTTAATATTAATTTTTATTTATTTATTTTATTTAATTATAAATATAATATTATTACAAATATTATATATTATTCNTTATCTGGATACTGCTGTTTGATTGTTGATAAAATATCTCTAGGTTTCACATTGTTGGCCGACAAATCTTCCACCAATCGAGCTTGAGTTTCAGATAGTCGTCTTGCATATGCATGACCCTCCAGATGTAATGCAAAGTCATGGTTATGTGCTTCACATTTTGCCGTTAATGTCCAACAATCATTACCCAAATGCTTTCCTACCAAGCAAAATGGGCAATTTGTTTTTTTTGTCCCAGGATGCTTACCGGAGGTTTTGTTACCTTTGTGTATACCACCACAATCACATTGCAATACAACTTTATATGAGTACCCACATGAGTCACTTTTGCTTCTTTTGATAACAATAACAAAACCAAGTGAAAATGCCACATTGCGTACCCAATCAATTAGATCTTGACGAGAATTAAATACCTGAAATTGACTTTTTTTAAGTTACAATACTAATTTATAATTGAGTTATGTTGTGGCTGAGAATTCCTCTTGGAATAGTATGTAGCCTCTCCCTTACCACTCATTTTATATATCCTTTTTTTCTTTTTTAGGTAAGTATATTTTTTGTGTCTTCATCCCCTAATGTGTATATATGATATATGCATGCTTCCCTCCAAGTCAAAAAAAAATAAAAACACCAGCTTTACTGTTTCTGTGTGCGTTATCAGCAACCACTATATAGCTTGGAAATCAGGGGAGGGGTCTTTGGGTTGTTTTAGTTGGAAATTAAGCGTAAGGTGATCATAATAGGAATAACAAAATGACCCAAGGTCGAGCTTCATTTATAAATTTTAGGGGACCAAAAAAGTAAATTGTCACTTTTTTGGTATGAAATTACATATCAAAAAAAGAATTTTAAAAAATGTTTGATTTAAAATGAAATTACATATATGTATTTATTAAAAAATATATGATTTTTTTTTAAATAACTATGACTCTCTGAGTTGCACGATATTAATGCTTTTATTTTATTTACAATTTTTTAATTACATCATTTTAAAAATATTAAATAACCCAAAAAATTTAAAATACTACTTTTTGTAAAAGTGATTACATTTTTCAAGTTTTTTTTATAGTTATCTCATATATTTTTCAAATTATTATATTTTTAACGTCATTTTAGGTCTAATATTACAATTAGTCTAAATAGTTCAAAATTTCATCAAACATTGTATGGTTGACATAAATGAATGATTAAGGTCCTTAAAACTAATATATTTTAATTAAGAGATCATTAAGAGGGATTATATCGTTGATAAAAATAAAATCAATGTATTGTAAATATCTTTTCATTATCAAATAAATATTTACTCATATAAATAACTTTTAAATTATATAATTTTAAAAATATCAAAATAAGTAAGATAAATTTATAATACTCATGCTTATGTATATAATAATTATAATAAGTATGAACATGTAATAATCTATACTATATTATAAAGCATTTGACTAAAACTCTTAAAAACTCTTAAAACTCTTAAAACTCTTAAACCCGTTCATCTCTATCCGATTTCATTCTATATTTGAATTCGTGTAACTAACTGCAGATAAACACAATCAAATACAGGATAAACATCTCATTTTAAATTAAATAATCTAAAATATAATTAGTATAATCATTAAATTCCAACAGAATACTTAATTATTACCTTTATAAAATTTATAATATTAAACCAAAAATAAATTGTTTTATTATTAAACTTAAATTAAATTATATAAAAAAAATATATTCTATATTATAAATCATTTGACAAAAACTCTTAAAAATATATATTCTATATTGTTTCTTAATATAAGTATTGATAATTGTAATAACCGGATCCTGGTTATTACCTAAGGTATTAAATACNTATGTATTAATATATAAAATAATAATAATAAAATATATTATATTATTTTATTTTATTGATTTTTATCTTTTTTATTAAGGTTCAAGTTCCAATTAAATTGGCACCCCTATCAAAGGGGTATCATTAACACTTCCCTTGTAAAAACTTTGAACCAATACAACAGAATATAACTCATCATCCCTAACCACCTTAAATCAACAATGTTTCTTTTAAAAAATATGGCTCATTACCAATATATTAGTGACAGAATATTTTAATAAAAAAAATCAAAATCTTGACTGGATTAGTGATTAATATTTTAACTAAGTTTATTATTTAATTTCCATTAGCTATCCATTCGTAAGGTTTACAATTTACAGACGAATGAAATACCAATAAACGTTATATATTAAAAATATGTATATAGAGGAGCGATCAAATGCAATCCACCCAATTTGTACAAACCGTGCAAACCATCTTCATCCGTCGATTTCATTGTTTAATCTTGTGAAATTATTTCATATAATATTTTTTTTTGATAAAGTTGTTTCATATATATGGTTATCAAATTGTTTCATATAATATTTAATGAAATTTTAATAAAACTGTTTCATATATTTCTCTAAAATTAAAATAATGAAGATGATAATATTCATGATTAACACCTTCCACAATAAAAATGATTAATCAACCTCTCATAATTACAAAAAAATGAACAAAATGAAAAATTATGATTGGTTGAATGAGGTTTGTACGGTTTGTAAAATAACGTGGTTTGCAAAGTAAACCTCTTTATGTATATATAATTGTACATACGGAATACCAAGGAATTATGATGGATTACTGCAAATTACCGATGAAAAGTAATCCGTCGGTAATCCATCATTGTTTTTGTCACTAAGCTTTGGTTAACGAATAGGACCCAAATCCTTTGAAAATCTCTTGGAAATTAGTACGTAAAATCAGGTGGTAATACTGTTTTTTCTTGTAGTGTTGTAAATACTCATACCCATATGCATGTATATATGGATATGTCCTCATGTGTTATTCCTATACAAATCTAGTTAAATATTTTATAATGCTATATATATATATATATATATATATATATATCATATCCAAATATGTTGAATAAAAATGGATCAATAATTATACGCACGTACATATATTCTGGATAAGGATGCACAGTGGGAATAATAAGTGTGCATGCAGATAGTGATTGAGCTGTTTGCAAGTTAGAGTTAGAGAGCATGGAATGTGGTTCTTTAGGCACCATAGTACATCTTAAAGGTGCATGATGTAGCTAATAAAGTAAACTGAAATGAAAGCACTTGTTAGGGTTGTATCTATGCTCTCCTTGTCATCCACCTCAGCCACTATGGCGTAGTACAATATTCATAAGTAGCGTAGGACCTCTTCTTTTTACATATTCATGCCCTGAAAGCTACCCTACAACTACTCCCATGCATGTGGTCCTAGTAAGTGGTCATAATTCCAGTACAAAAATGATGACAGCAGCTGTATGTAGAGGTCTGTGTGTGTGTGTGAGAGAGAGAGAGAGAGAGAGTGTGTGTGTGTCAAGACAAAGCTGTGTATAGATTTTGGACGGCATGTAAATATGGAAAATGAACAGTAGTCTTAGAACAAGGAGTACGAATTAGGAACATTACCATTTTCACGAAAAGGTTTAGTAATGGGCGTTGCAGGTGAAGAAATGATTAATTTGTAGTCTAGAGAAACATATATCGTTTGTTTTGCATATGTTTTCCACTTGAGTTGAATTTGATAAAATCCCTTATTTTATGTTTTTCTTTTCTAATAATATATATATATATATATATATAACCAAAAGGTATTTGTCCTAGAGGTATGTGAGTCTTTGTCCTCTTAGAAGGTCAGTGGTTAAAACTCATCAAAGATGAGGAGTGTGTGAGTTTATTTATTCCATTTGCTGTATATAAATACTTCAAAAACACACACACACACACACACACACACATATATATATATATATATAGTTGGGATCATGTGAAACAAAGTTGTTTTCGTGAAACACATGAGACAACATTTTTACACTTGAAACTTCACAACAAAACACTGTGAAGGTAACTTTCACAGTATTTTGCTGTGAAGGTTCGAATTCTTTTTACCTTCACAATATTTTGTTGTGAAGTTTCAAATGTAAAAATATTATCTCACGTATCTCACGAAAACAGGTCGTTCTCAGGTGAACCCAACCCTATATATATATATATATATATATATATATATAAATAACTATATTTGTATTCTTACATTCATATTATTTTACATCATTTTGATACAACTCTAATCAAAGTATCCAAGATAAGTATATTTAACAATCAATTCGGAGATAAAGCTAGGGCAAAGATAATAACGATTTGACAGAAGCATTTTAATTGGTAATCATTGATTATTTAGGTTACATATATAGTTTGACTTAAGTTGATGATATGATTGCATAAGTAAGCATTTTGTTTGTTTTACCTCCACCTCATCCCACCTACGCCATCATCTTTCCCACCCCTTTCATCTACCTCCACCACTAATCCCCTACATTCCAACAGGCATTCCAACTTATCATCTCGTGTCCAACATCCCAAAACCATCGCAAACTGAAGCTTCATTACCTTATGAGTTCAATATATATATACCAAACAGACTGCATCCTTTATTCAATAATGTCCAAATTTTTTCAGGTCTACAAATATCATCTTGAGAATTTTAGGTGCTAAATATAGTGTTATGGATAAAACATAACAAATGGGATTATGTAACTTGTTAAAGCTTAGCTGTTGTTTATAACCCATGCATTGCTTAGGTCAATATGTTTAAAAACACAAAATAAGGGGCCGTTTACGAAACACTTACCCGATAAGTGTTTATCGGGTAATTTTTTATCACCTATTGAACATGGTAAGGGCCGAAAATCTTACCCGGTAAGAGCAATGATAAAGATAGAGAGTCTTATCCGATAAGTGAATCTTACCCAGGTAAGCGTTTACCGGATAAATTGTTACATACGATACCGTTTTAATATGCTACAATCTTACCCGGGTAACCCTTTGATTGATCACTCTTGTTTAATTCTACTTGAGAGTGTGTATCATCAATCAACTTTTCCTTGGATAGAGGTGTTACCCTCTTGTTCCTTATACAGGAAGATCGTTTCGAAGAACTCTGCTTCCACATATTCTATAATTGTATTGTTGCTTATGTCATCTACATTAGATTTGTATACTAAGAACCTATATGCCACACTATTATGAGCTCGACCAATATATACACAATCGGTCTAAGTTTAGTCCCTTTTGGTAAAGGGACTAGAACCTTAGCAAGGCAACCCTAGACTTTCAATCTTTTCTAAGATGGTAATCTCCCTTTCCGTATTTCATAGGGAGATTTGTCAGTTTTCTTGTGGGGAATCCGGTTTAGGATCATATTAGCAGGAAGGCACGCCTCACCTCATAAATGCTATGGAGCTTCGAACGTGATCAACATTAAATTCATCATTTTCTCAATGTTCTATTCTTCCTCTCAGCCACTCCATTTCGTTGAGAAGTATATGGAGAATTTGCAGGGCCGACCTTGGCCACGTGCAGCCCGTACAGCCGCACATGACATCAAATCCTAAAGAAGAATCAAGTTGTCATCTATTACTAGATTTGGGTTTAATAATTTGGGAATTGTCAACTGAGCTTTAACTATAAAAAGAAGCCCAAGGCCTAGTAGTGATAAATACTGAATGCACATCGTGAACCGATTAAGGCCATCATTCCAACAACTCAATCTAATTTCCATTGTTCTTCAAAGTTCGACTATTTCGATTTTCAAGGCATGGAGTTCTCTTTCCAGCCAATTAACGGTCATGAAATTAGATTCAAGAAATCAAAGATGAAAATCTCGAATGACTGATTTCTACTGTTGATTGAACTTGCTTTGTGAGTCATATTATGATTTATGAATCTTTAAATCTTTTTGCAAAAAAAATCTAATTTCAACTGATTATTATAATGTTGGGTCACGTGGTCGTGTGGGTTACTGACCTACTAGGCTAAGGCTAAGGGGTTTTTGTCATTTTGATAATAAGTCTTCCTCTTGCATATTGAAATATTTGAGAATTGAAATTTTCAATGCACATGAGCACATCATTGTATCAACATAGCTGGAGCACACTGTACAACATTAACAACATGTGATATTATCTTAATTATTCGACACTTGTTCTTTGCCATGCACAGTAACATAGATTATGAATTTTACAATTTATTATTGTTCTTTTGATTTTTGTTTACTTTGAGGTTTGACATTACCGCATTAGATTCAGGGGCCGTTTGATTGGTTTTTTATTAAGTACTATATGGATAAAGTTGTCTGTATGAATTAATCTGTTTGTATAAATTTGAAATTTTTTTGTTTGAGAGAGTTTTTTCACAGATGTAAGGAGCAGTCTCATATATTGAAATAAAGTTTCTATTTTACAAATTTCAATTTGGAAAAAGAAAAACTGGAAAAGAAGGAAGCACAATCTTAATTCAAGATTTATCCTTTTATCATTCTATATTTTGTATTCGGGGTTTTGGTTTTTATGTCACCCCTTATTGTATATTTTTTTATTATAATTAATAAAATTCAATATGGGGATGAGACACTTAGCTTGAATAAGTTATAAACTCTTTAAAAAATCGCATGTTTCGTTGTTTCATTGACTTAAAAAAAATAGGCTTAGGGACATTTTTTATTATTTTCGCATATGACATAAAAAATCTTACGACTGACCCTGAGCGTTTGTCTAATGTACTATGTCATGTGTAGCACAAAGTTCTACAAAATCGTTGGATTCATATTCTCCTCCCCGATCCAACCTTAGAATTTTGATTTTCTTGTCGAGTTGGTTTTCAACTTCATGTCAAAGACCTTCCAGCCTAGTGGTAAAGGCTTGGGCATGGCATAGTCATGAACCCGAGTTCGAGCCCTGGGAGGGGAGTGTTGGCGACATTTAAGTGAGGTCATGTTTAGCCTCCAAATTTGCCAGGGATTAGTCGGGCTTTGACCCGGACACCCTTACAATTGGTTTTCAACTTCATCCTTGTAGTTTTTAAACATACACCATATTTATACATTTGGAAGAGTGAGTTGATTGATGATATGAGTAATTGTCATGGAATTAATGCAGGTGCAAAGCCTTATGTTTAGTTTCAATTATTTTGGCAAGAAGCACATTTAAGATTAGAGCAATAAGTACTTGTTTTTCTGTTTTTACATGGTAAAGGAAAAAGTGCAATAATTTCCTTACAAAGCACCAAGTTCATATTATATAAATAAAAAAGAAAGTACAAGTGAGCGAATAACACCATAAATTAGCAACAAACA
Source organism: Cynara cardunculus var. scolymus (assembly GCF_001531365.2). Taxonomy (NCBI): domain Eukaryota; kingdom Viridiplantae; phylum Streptophyta; class Magnoliopsida; order Asterales; family Asteraceae; genus Cynara; species Cynara cardunculus. The sequence continues at coordinate 31,256,137 of NC_037530.1, forward strand.
ATGATTCTTTAGTCCCTCTATATGAATAATACAGAGCATGTGCAATACTGCAATGATTGGTCTCTCTTTCTTCACCGAGTATATAGTGAGCTTTCACCATTTTGCTTCCTTTCTTGCAGTGAGATAAGCTCTGGGTTTGCAAGCTCAAATCAAGAAGGCCACTTTTCTCAAAGCTCCATTGATATACGTACAGTCAATACATATATCTAGAGGGTACAGTACGAAATAGATGTATCCCTCCTCCAACAGCAATCGCAGCTGCACAGCTTTCTCTAGTATTAACCAACCAACGACTTCTTTCTGCAACTACAACCATGAAAATCATTCAAAACCCTCTCAAGATCATTCCCAACCCCCATCGTTTGCCTCGTTCCAACTCTATTACCCTCATTACATCCCCTTAGAAGATGGACCTATGAGTCCTGAGTTTTTCCAACAACAACAGCCCTTCTCCAATCATAATAGCTACCACGACACTGGCGTTGTAGCTCATGAACACTCTACATGTGACACTACTAATGTGCAGTCCACCATGGAAAATTCTAACTACAATAACGGGAAATTTGTTACGGTTGATGGCAGAAATCAGCACGTCAACAGTCACGTGATTCTGGAAAATAGCTATCTAACGGGCAAGAGATCTTCCAAGAAAGACCGTCACAGCAAAATAAACACGGCTCGAGGCCCCAGAGACCGAAGGATGAGATTGTCTCTTGACGTTGCTAAGAAGTTCTTCAGATTGCAAGACATGCTTGGGTTCGATAAGGCCAGCAATACTATCGAGTGGCTTCTCATGAAATCAAAATCCGCTATTCAAGATCTCATCCCTCAACAGTTAAACCAGAGCAGCAGCCTCATGGGTGGATCAAACAGTGCATCATCTGCTTCAGAATGTGAGGTCCTGTCTGGATTTGATGATCAATCCATGGAGATAGCTGGAGAGGATCAGCTCATGGCAATAGATAAGGTAAAAGCAGCTTCTTGCAGCAGTACGAAAGAGAAGAAAAGTCTTGATAGAGGACTTAAGAAAAGTGCGCATATTCATTATCCTCTTGCTAAAGAAACAAGGGAGAAAGCACGAGCAAGGGCAAGGAAGAGGACAACTGAAAAGATAAATAACAAGCTGAGTGATGCTGGTTGTGATCAATATTCAAAACTTCGACCAAGTTTGGATCAGATAATGGATCAAAATGTAAACCGATTAGGATCTTGTATCAGCTTTAGAGAAAACCAAGTTCAAACTGATCAACCGCAATATCCAAGCTCCCGCTTTCAGTTAATTAAGCAAGGGGTTGTCGGTGATAATGCATCAGTGATTCCGGGAAGTTGGAGCCCATCTTCCTTGTTCAATTATCAGCATAATCCTGTACCATCTCATGAGGTGATACTGTATTTTCCATTAGTATAGATTTCTTAACTAGTAACTCGCTAGCAAGTTAAATATCAAGGCTAGCTAGATCACTCATAAAATAGGCGTTTACCAGAAATGATGTATATCATTGATTGGTACCCAATGTAAATTAGTGTACATAATCAGATCTATTTTTCTTCTTTTTGCAGCATGATCAATTAAGTGACTTTCAGATTAATGGTAAGCCATGGGAAGGCAACAACAACTAGGTCAGTGTTACTTCATCATATTATTACCACTTCTCTCCTGTATGTCAATTGTATTACACTGCTCGAGGTTACTTGATGTAATAAGCTTATGTGTAGATTAAAATCAATTCACAGATATGAATTTGTTGTTGTGGTTAGCAGCTTTTTATTTTGTTACTAATATTGTGATACTAATCCATGTTTACCATATATACCCCATGAGCTTGTATATTTTCGGTTCCTAATCAATAAAAACTACTTCTGATTATGCTGCTATAATATAATTTGGTCTCTTCTTCCAAGAGGAAGACATATCTCCCCCTCATTCAAGTAAAATGAGAAAAATTGATGGGATTTCCCTTGTCAATTATCTTGGATAAATTGAGATCAAGAGCCTAATCTCTAGTCTTTTTTGATCAAGTGTTGCTGGGAGACTTCGAGTACAGAAAAGTTAAGAGATGAAGTTGAAAAGTTCAGAAGCAATAAGTAATTGATTTTATACACTTCAAACGTATGTTCTGTGATTTGGCACCTTCTTAGGGTTTTACTGCAGGCTACTTTCAATTGGGTATATATAAATTTGAGATATGGAGAAATGGCAATCCAAGATACTAGAAGCTAACCACATATTGAAACATAGCACTACACTATCATCAAGGATCTATATAGAGTATTTAAAACAAATCACTTGATAATGTCTATTTACTTGATTGCTCCCATGTTCTGTTAAAAATTAATCTCTTTGTAATGTAATACGGAGCTGTGAAATTATGTTCTTCCCCATATATTGGTTCTATGCTGTTGAGAAATGGCATAAGTGACTTATGACAAAACTGCTATAGGCTTTGATTGGTATCCACTTTGAATTGGAATCGGAACTTTAGAGGATAAGATGTCTGCACTTATCCAACCGTACGCTTCGGAACAAATTGAGATTTTGAAAACATGAAGCAGAAAAGAGACGATAATTCATGCAATAAGGATATGATAGCATAATAGATAGAACCGAAAGCAAACACAACACTGTTATATAATCATATGTTACTTCTGTCTACTACCAATATCATTGGCTTTGTTAATCTGAGAGACCATAAACACCACATATGAACCTTTAATTTTTCGTAGAAATTAAGCATATGTGATACGATGAATATATATGCCTCCCTCCCAAGAGTTCTCAACAAAATCGTAATTGATAGCTCAATATTTCATTAGTCGTGGGTAAAATTAAGAGATTTCAAGTTCACCCTTTCCATTATGGGTTCACGGGGTCGGGGTCATACATATAGAGATTTTTCTATCGTTTTTCTCCCCGAGGTATCTAGACATGTAATACAACTTCGAAAGGTGTCATTATTCCTCATTAGGAGTTCAAACTTCCATGGGGTTGTTAACAAATTTAATTCTTCATAGGCAGTACCAACCCATGATCCTTGAACTTTTAGGACCCCAGTGTGCTATGAACTGCTTTTTGGAGAGAGAAGCTGCAGAAAGGATGATCAACAAGTGAATTTCAACAAGATGGCGCAGCCCAGAGTCTTCCTAGTGTCACAAACCAACTTTAATGTTATCTAGCTCATGATAGTTATAACAACATTTACTCTCTGTTCCCCCCTCCTTCCCAAGTGTCTCAGCTTAATTGATCAAGTGATCCGTTAGGTGACCCTTATTTTGAAGGAATTAAGAACCTTCCATAAAAATCTTAATTATTACAATGATTACTGGTTCCAGCTTTACTCTTAAAAGGAAATGTTTCACATGTTACCAATAGGAGTTGTGCCATGGTACGTTTTTGGATATTTTGCTAAGAATAGGCAAGCTATGTGATCTAAGACTCGATGGTTACCAGGTTTAGGGATGAAAGATTTTCTTTTTCTTTTTTTAAGTATATAATATTTGTATACGTCAAATACTCACACACACTCCTCACCTTTGAGGAGATTTGGACCTTTTATCTCGTGGCTATACCTGTAACCAAGGTACTTTCGTTTCAGGAATGAAAGACTTGGTTGGTGATGGTCCTTCCATTACATATATAATTCCTGAAAGACTTGGTTGGTGATGGTCCTTCCATTACATATATACCACAATGATGTGCTAGCTGTTATTTGAACCCATGACTTACCAGTGTTGTTAATAAGTTAGAAAAAACTGTGTTGGTGCACGTTTTCAGCTATTTTTGTCATATGCTATATATGTCAAAAAAAGTGTTTTGAGGAATGTTAGGTGATAGTAAAACTGAGACTTCAGGATACATGCATGTCGAAAAAATACCTCAAATCCTCTCCTGCTGGCCTGGCAGCACCACGCCAAATTAAGCCTCAAAGGCTGTGTTTTGGATGATGCTGCACCACCGTGAAGTGTCATGTATGCTAGATCTGACGCGACTTCATGCTTGTGTAAAAGTCTCGTTAGGCTACTTTAGGCAAACAGGTTAAGAACATGTGCAAGCTCAAGCTCGCACACAAAGTGGCTTTCGATCCCAGATGGGTTTTAGTGGATAAGTAGGCCTTGTAATGCTCAACATACTCCCAATGTGTATATACTTCTCGTTTTGATATAATTGATTAATTGTTCGATCGCATAAAACTTATATCAAAAAACTGATGTTTCGTCAACGAAGTCGAAGATAATATTTATATTGGATGCTTACAACAGATTGACCGACAAGAAGAGCCTTTGCCAAGTAACACATCGTTTAGCCTAGGATTTAATCCAAAAAAGTCATTGAGATCTATTACATGAACATGTTGATGCACCAAAGCCTATGGTTGATCATGGTCACATATGACATATGTACTTAAAAGGGCTACATGCTGAGTAAATAAAAGTAATTTCCTAAGAAAATATGTATCTATTCGACTATTATTAAACCAAACCAAATGAGTCTAATATATCATCATGGAGGGTGGGATCGATGTCTGCAGATATTGACCTTTGATCTAAAAGAATAGAACGTTTGTTTTCATGTTTTGCAAATTATCCGCAACATTGAAGTCAAGTCTTTAAAAAACAACTTGATGCGACTTGTTTTGTTCATTATCTATTTGCAATGGATCTCACGTAGCTGAGTGAAAAATCTACTAATTAAGAAAGGCATAAATTAAAGATTGATTAGAAAGTATGTATCGCACCACCACACTTGAGTCGAACAGTAAGGGGTTGTTTGTTTAACTCTTAATAGTTTCATTGATAGACAACTTCTGAATCGTCAAAAGATGAATCTTGTTTAGCAAAAAAAAAAAATCTGCATTTTAATGGTTCTAAAACCATCAGAATGATTTTGTATCTTGCGCCTCCCTTAACCATTCATCCCTAATTACATTTTGAACAATTATCCAACAATTATCCCTAAAACTTCCTTCTCTAAAACCATTTTCCCTTGTAGTATCTTAATTATTCTGCACCATTTAATCATTTTATACCAAACCATTCATTAACTACAAAATAGTCTTCCGTTTATTCTTACGGATGTTCTCTATTCATCAATATCAGTGAATCATCTGGTAGTATTAAGCTATGTCTTGAAATAATACCGGCAACAATTAAAACAATCAACTCACTTAACCCTAACATGTTACAAAATAAAAAACAATTAGGCTTTCAGTAATAGACCCTAACCCTAATGATTAACAAAAAATTACCAATTAGATATCAACCGACAAATTCCTAACCGTAATGATTAACAAAAAATTACCAATTAGATGTCAACTAACAAATCCTAACCCTAATCGTAAGTCCTAAATAATTAAAAATAATAATAAAAAAATAGTGATATATTATCAACTAACAAACCATAAAAAAAGCCCTAACAATTAACAACTTAGGCATCGACTAATTAACAAACTCTAACTTTAACAATTAACGATTAACAAAAAAAAATTAACAATCAAGTATCAATTGATAAACCTTAACTTTAACAATTAACAATAAACCATTAATACAATAAACAAATTATCAAAGTAATTCTAAATGAAACTAAGCTAATCTTTTTTGAGGGGTCAAATCCTATATTTATTGGGGTCAAAGCATTATATATATATATATATATATATATATATATATAGAGAGAGAGAGAGAGAGTTTGAAATGCAACTCATTATATTTGTATAATCAATGCAATTTAATAAATTGAAATATTTATAGAAATGATGAGAGTTCATTTATTATGATTTAAATATTTATAAAAGATGAATAAGATTCATTAATTATGATCAATACTTTATATTAAGAAACAATCAAAATTTTTATAAAATTACATATTCATCAAATTAAATTGACGGTTAAGATTGAATTGTATTGGTTGTATAAATGTAAAGAGTTGTATAATAACCATATATATCTATACTATATTATAATGCATTTGGCTAAAACTCTTAAAAACTCTTAAACTCTTAAACTCTTAAAAACTCTTAAACCCGTTCATCCCTATCCGATTTCATC
>NC_037530.1:31263968-31268663 GCF_001531365.2 Cynara cardunculus var. scolymus
CGCGAGTACGCTTCTAGTATATATATATATATATATATATATATATATATATATATAAGAACTACTAAAAAAATCAAATAATTTGAAATTGTACAAGTGTCACCATCTTCTCAAGCTGTACGTCCGCCTCTGATTATATACTGTATGTAACTTCTTAAAATTTTATAAAACAATCTTATAAAATTCATAGAATTACCTTATTTTAAAGAAAATCTAAATTATATTAAATATAATTAATAATTTTATTTACACACATTGGATAAAGAAAACAGGTATTTTTTTTTAATTTAATACCTATATCGACATTTTTTTAGTATTTTAATCGGATTTTTAAAATTTTGATCACGAGTATACTCGCATGAATGTATTAATTACTATAACTTTACCTTATTTTTTTAAAAATGTCTTAAAGTTGAAGTTTACCGTATAAATACAACTTAAACTTACGTTTGAACTCCATGAAACTAAAGGACAACCAATGATAAATATGCTCAAATTAATACAAGATAAATGTTCAACTCAAACCCACACAAAACCATAAAATATGTTTACTATATTATAAAACATTTGACCATTACAAATAAAGTTAGATTTATATGACGTCAAAAATGTCTAAATGATATAATAAACTAATTTATGGAGATTGAGTATCAACCAATTAAAGTTTTATATCTAAAAGTATTACAATAAGTTTATATAATGTTTTTTTGAGTGTTTTAATAAATTCTTTTAAACACTTTCAATATATAGTTGTCCTATCAACTTTTTTATGTGACAATATTTAAAAAGACGTTTATGAAAACATATATTTTATAAAAAAATGTGTTTATAGGACACTTTTTAGTGGTGTCACATAAAATAGTAACACAACACTTTATGCCAAAATTGTTTTAAAAAACTTATTAAGATGCCAAAAGTTTTCTAAAAATTTATTGTAATACTTTTAGAAATGACGTTTTATTGTTTAATCTTGTGAACCCAAGTCTAATAAAACAATTTATGAAGATATTTAGACATTCTAAAACCTATATTTTTTTGTAGTGAACAAGAACTCATAAAACAACTTATTAAGCAATAAATATTGTTTGGTATATCACTACAAAAATGCAGAGTATCAGCGAGGGAAAAATCCCTCGCAAATCCCTCGCTGAAAGGCAATCCGTCGCTGATCCGTCGCTGATACTCCGTCGGTCAAATAATCGTAGGTAATGCTATCAGCGACGGATCAGGGACGATTATCAGCGACGGATTTGCGAGGGACACTTTCAGCGACGGATCAGCGAGGGATAATTTCAGCGACGGATCTGCGAGGGATAATTTCAGCGATGGATCTGCGAGGGAACTTTCAGCGACGGATCTGCAAGGGAACTTTCAGCGACGGATCTGCGACGGAACTTTCAGCGACGGATCTGCGACGGAACTTTCAGCGACGGATCTGCGACGGAACTTTCAGCGACGGATTTGGGACGGAATTTTCGAGGACTTTCAGCGACGGATTTTCCCTCGCTAATCCGTCGCTAATTTGTATAAATTTAAAAAATAATTTTTTTGAAATTGGATAAGTCCTGTATTTATTTATAAAAATAACCTGAAAATATTTAACAAACAAAAACTGTAAACAGATTTTAATAACCAATTCATACGATTTAAAATATGGATTCATAAAATTTAAAATATTCAATTCATACAATTTAATATTCAAATACATACAATCTAACTATCGGGAGGTGGGGGAGTGGGAAAACGTATCCTAACTGCCGCATAAACGTAGCAAAATGCTCCGATAATGCGGCCTGTTGGGCTAATGCAGCAGCTTGTATGGCCTGTTCGGCCTCCAAATCTGCCATCTTCCTCCGTTCGTCCTCCATTTTGGCCAGATGACGTTTCTCCCGTAACTGTGCCTCCTCCTCTACCCTTGCCAACTTCTCTCTCAACTCCGCAACCTGTAAATATTAAATATTCGACAAAATCAGTAATTTGTTCCCAATTTTAGCAATGAGAAAGTTTATAACAAAATAACCAACATACCTCCGCTCTTGACTCGTATGATGACCCGCTACTGCTACATCTACCCGTCATAGCATAAAAGGGATCCTGAGTGGTCCCGAAACCAAATAWTCGGCCTTTCCTCCGTCCTCCGACACTTTGTTCCCAAAGAGATGCCTCATCAGGGAGAGGGCTGTCGGTACTAGATTGTGACTCACACCCTAAGCGATTGAAATCGCTCCTATGGTTCACCAAAACAAAAACGAGTGAGGTTATGTATGTAGATATTTCAGCAGAATAACGACTGTAAATCAAACATTACCAATGCATGTTTTTAACAACTAAGCATTCTAATAATACCAATGTTGAAGTCACATTCTCAATCTACTTACTTAACCTAACGTCTGTCCAACAATGGCATCCCAAACTAATAGCATCACTATGTTTATTGAAATATATTACCTTAAACCTATCAAACGTATCTATTAACCAAAGTAATTGTTTTAGAAAACTTACATGATATCTAGCAGCTTTGGGGTAACTGAACTGAGGAGGATCGATAGGCGAGTCGGACGAACCTTGATCGAACTTCCGGTTCGTGCARTGAGTGCGCTCAAACACCTCAGTAGCAGTCGGCTCACGACCCATTACTTGTGCCTACATTAGACAATTAGGTTAAGTTGTTACTAACATAAAGAACGAATTACATTTTCAAAAACGATTATATACTTACCATCCTGTCTCGATGTTGTGCAGTACTAATCGATCCTCCAGTGTGTCTGGACGACACCCCCTCAAACTGGGTGTTCCGATTGGCCCTATTGATCTTGGATTTCCTTTTCCAAGCCTCGGTATCCCACACTTGTTAAAAACATAGCACATATATAAGACGAAAGGCGGTACACATGGCAGTTCGAAAAGCTTACAATACAGATACATACCGTGTCAATCATTTGCAGCCAAAATCTGTCTGGTATCCATACGGGACAGTGTAATCTAATCCGTGAGAAGTCCTCACCATCCCATTGCTGATCACCAAGATAGGCCTGTGCCACGTCCCAATCAGGTGCAGAGCTCATCCAGTCAGAGTACCTGTTGTGCATGGCTTTGGTCCATAAATCATGAACCGTGTCATCCAGCTCAGGTTCCCACTGGAACTTAGCCTACATACACAATGTTTGTATAAATGTAAAAACAATAACCTTATATGTATAATTACATTAAAATGGTATACCAACCCTAAAGCGCTGGAACATCAAGTCGCATGCTTCCTGAGGTACTTCCTTCCATCTATGCCACGGACCAGCAAAGGAAGACCTGAAAATAGTAGTCATTTCTCGGATAACATGGGCATCTTTAAACCTGTACAATTAAAAACATATTTACAACACAAAGATATTCATATTATTTTATTATGTAATACAAAGTCTTATACACATCTACTTACCCATGGCCTAACAAAGATAGATGTCTTCGGTGGCTCGGATGACTCAGTGTTGGCATCTCCATGTTGGGGCCTCTCCCCGTCCCTGTACCTGTCGAAGCTGGGGGCTCTATGGCCACCTCTTGCTCATCTAAACCGCGTAAAGCGGTGTCCGAAAACTCTACAATATCATCGGCGCAGGCAGAGTTGCCACCCCTACCAGACATGGGGCTGTCATCGTCGCAACCCCTACTTTTGAAAAAGTTTTACATTTATCCCATAAAGGCTCGTCAACAGTTTGTAACATGTTATAAAATCCTTGGGCAGAAGGATTAGGTGTTTGCTCTTCCCATGTCATGGCATCATGTACCATGTGATCGTTCACCATTTGAAAATAACCTTCATTATGATCCACTATAGGATTAGAAGATTGACACACGTCTTGATGAGATGCATGTAAAGAAAAGGTTTCACCATGTCCCCACCAAATGAAATAATCAGGCATGAAACCATATTTCATCAAGTGCAGTTTCACGTCTTCTCTTTCTCTATAGGCTTCGTTTCGACACTTGGAGCAAGGACATCTGATGTGGAACACTATCCCATCACGTGTAGTTGCCCTTTCAACATAATCTTCATTAGCATAGGCAATGTCCAAAAAACCTTCCAAGTATTTGACATAGGTCTGGCTCAGAGCCCCGCGATCATCATTCTTTCTATACATCCATCCTCTATATGTCGACATATTCAATAACTACAACAAAGAAAGAAGTAGTTAGTCGACAAAATCAACGTATAGGTTTAGAGGGAGTTTCGGATGACTTTAAAACTTTGACCACTTGAAAGTCAAAGTCAAACCATAGGTGCGCATGAAATTGGCAGTCTTTGAAAGAGTTGAGAAGCCTACATGTCAAGTGTTGACTACTAGAAAGTCAAACTGTAGGTTTAGAGGAGTTTCAGATGACTTTAAAACTCTAAGTGTAAAAGTTTGACCACTTGAAAGTCAAACCGTAGGTGCGAATGAAATTGACGGTCTTTGAAAGAGTTGAGAAGACTACATGTCAAGTGTTGACTACTAGAAAGTCAAACCGTAGGTTTAGAGGAGTTTCGGATGACTTTAGAACTCTAAGTGTAAAGGTTTGGCCGAATAGAGAAGCCTATTTTTTTAAAAATTTCGCCGGCATAACGGCTATAAAATGAACATTTCCAAATGAATTAAGCCTAACGTTTGCCCAACAATTGACAACCGAACTACAAATATATATATATATATATATATATATATA
>NC_037530.1:31269283-31271090 GCF_001531365.2 Cynara cardunculus var. scolymus
TATATAGATAATCAAGCCTAATATTTGCCCAACAATTGGCAACCCAACTAATTAACAATGAACATAACCAACGAATATGTAAAATATAACAAACAATAAACCTAACCAACGAAGTTAATTTAATCTAGAATACGTACGTGTTCTTTATTATTATATGCATATATAAGCATCAAATAAAGCAACCAATCAAAGATCCTTAGACGGGCTTATGTTCTAATTCCTTGACAATATCCCAACATAAATTAAAGCTTTGGTTCATGTGAATAATCAAATAAAATAAAATAATAAAAACCGTATAACTTGATGTAAATTTGGTAGCATTCCACTCGGTATTCGGTTCAATTAAATACCAACGGCCCAACTTGACATATATAAGGTTCGACAAGTTTACTTTTCGACTTGTTTGAACAAAAGGGTATAAATGTAAACTTCAATATCAGTTTAATTTTGTTGCTTAGCATGAAAAGGTGATTTACAAATTGATTAACAATTTAAAATTCACACATTACCAACTTCATGTAATTTTGAAGACAACAAATTGATTAACAGTTTAAAACTACAGATTGAAGACAACAAATTGATTAACAGTTTAAAACTACAAATTAACAGTTAAAGACAACAACTTTATGTAATTTTGTGACTAACAAATTGATTAACAGTTTTAAATTCACTCATTACCAACAAGGAAAAAAATCATTAAAAAAAGAACAAATCTAAGTACCAGTCGGCAGTGGTGGTTGGAAATGGAGACGACAGTGGTGGTCGGAAATGGAGACGGCGGTGACGGGAAGGCAGTGGTGGTCGGCAGAAACAGTCAGAAATGGAGACGGCGGTGACGAGGTCGGCAGAAACAGTCGTCAGGTGTGGCTATGGCGGTCGGCGACGGTGTTGGGCGACGACGGTGGTGGTAGGCGACGACGGTGGTGGTCGGCGACAGGAAGGCGATGGTGGTTGACAACGGTGTCGGGCGCCGGCAGTGGTGGTCGGCGACGGGAGCTGGCTCGATCTCTCGCTCTATCTCTCGATGTGCAGAAAATGGAGGCGTAACCTAGTTTGGGTTCGTTATATATGTGAAAATCAGCAACGGATTTCCGAGGGAAATTTTGTCGCTAAAAAGGGTTTTTTTTATAATTATTTCATTTATTTAATTACTATTTTTTAATTAATAACTATAAATTTTATTAATTATTACATTATAAAATTATGAAACCGAATAAATCCCATTAAGGCCCAACAAATCGAATAGAGCCCATTAAGACCCAATAAAACCGAATCAAGCCCATTAATGCCCAATAGAACCGAATAAAGTCCCTTAAGGCCCAATAAAACCGAATAAATCTCATTAAGACCCAATAAAACCTAATAAAGTCCACTAAGGCCCATAAAACCGAATAAAGTCCACTAAGGCCCATAAAACCGAATAAATCTCATTAAGGTCCAACAAATCGAATAGAGCCCATTAAGGCCTAAAAAACCGAATCAAGCCCATTAATGCCTAATAAAACCGAATAAAGTCTCTTAAGGCCCAATAAAACCGAATCAAGTCCTTTAAGGCCCAATAAAAAGTAATAAAGTCCACTAAGGCCCATAAAACCAAATAAAGTCCCTTAAGGCCCAATAAAACCGAATATGTATATACACATTTATACATATCGTGTATACATATGTATATAACACGGACTGACGAGTATATGTATACATATAACCATTACAACATCGTGTAAACATATATATACACACACATGCGTACATATAATACACATCGCGGTTAGCGACCACAACATATATATATATATATATATATATA
>NC_037530.1:31272494-31280560 GCF_001531365.2 Cynara cardunculus var. scolymus
AACAAATTACTTCGTTATTGTACCTAAATTAAATTATAATAAAAAAAATTGAATTAAAAACTTACACAAAAAATGAGGAAGTTTAAATAGTTAATTTGATACGAATATCGATATATTTTTGTTATGCATAAAGTACTGTATATTGATGCATATTATTAAAATTCAATATTACAAGTAATTATGCATAAGTACAACTTATTAAAGCTCGATGTTTGAATTCGTATAAGTAACTGCAGATAAACATAATTAAATAGATGATGGACATCTCATTTTAAAATATAAAAAATCTAAAATATAATTAGAATAATTATCGAGTTCCAACAAAATAAATATTTATTATCTTTATAAAAAATTATATTATTAAACCAAATATAATTACTTCATTATTGTACATAAATTAAATTATAAAAAATTGAATTAAAAAATTACACAAAAAAATGAGGAATTTCAAATAGTTAATTTGATATTAATATCGATATATTTTTATCAAATTTTTATGATATTTTCAAACATATATTTTATTTAAAAATAAGAACATCATTGCTTTCTCAAAATCACATAAAACCATATTATAACATTGACTGAGATAAAGAATAAAATGAAATATTAAAATCACGATGTATCTCGCTGCATTGCGCGAGTACGCTTCTAGTATATATATATATATATATATATATATATATACAAACAATACATATACATGTATACATAGGACACCAACACATAATAATATGTACATATAACACATAAAAATGAGAAAATAGGAAAATCCCTCGCTGATCAGCGAGGGATCAGCGAGGGAATCTGATTTTTGCCAAATCCCTCGCTGATCCCTCTCTGATCAGCGAGAGAATTCTCCTATTTTCTTGATTTTTATGTGTTACATGTACACATTTTTATATTTATGTAGCGTATGTATACATGTGCATGTGTTATAGGTATATATATATATATATATGTTTACACGACGTTGTATGTGTTATATGTATATATACCCGTCGGTCAATGTTATATACATATATATACACGATGTGTACTGGTTGCTAACCACCACACATTTATACACATCGTGTATACATATGTATATAACATGGACTGACGAGTATATGTATACATATAACAATTACAACATCGTGTTAACATATATATATATATATATATATATATATATGCAAACAACACATATACATGTATACGTAGGACACCAACACATAATAATATGAACATATAACACATAAAAATGAGAAAATAGGAAAAATAGGAAAATCCCTCGCTGATCAGCGAGGGAATCTGATTTTTGCCAAATCCCTCACTGATCCCTTGCTGATCAACGAGGGATCAGCGAGGGAATTGTCCTATTTTTTATTTTTCGTTTTTTTTATGTGTTATATATACACATTTTTATATGTAGGTATCGTATGTAGTCATTTTCGATTTTATTGGGTCTTAAACCATTTAACTGAGCTTTGTTCGGTTTTATTGGACCTTAATCCATTTACGGGGCTATTTTAAGTTTATCGGGCCTTAATAAACTTTATTCGGTTTTATTAATTAATTTTTGTAATATTATAATAAATAATAAATAATTGGATATTTAATAATCAGTAATTAAAAATTAATAAGTAATTAAATTTCTGGTTAAAAAAATGACGAAAATCAGATTCCCTCGCTGATCAGCGAGGGATCAGCGAGGGAATCTGATTTTTGCCAAATCCCTCGCTGATCCCTCGCTGATTAGGGAAACTGATTTTTGCCAATTCCCTCGTTGATCCCTCGCTGATCAGCGAGGGATCAGCGAGGGAATTGTCCTATTTTTTTCTTTTTCTTTTTTTTATGGGTTATATATACACAGTTTTATATGTAGGTATCGTATGTTGTCATGTTCGATTTTAATGGGTCTTAAACCATTTAACTGAGCTTTGTTCGGTTTTATTGGACCTTAATCCATTTACCGGGCTATTTTAAATTTATCAGGCCTTAATAAACTTTATTCGGTTTTATTGGCCTAAATGGGCTTTATTCGGTTAATTAATTTTTGTAATATTATAATAAATAATTGGAAATTTAATAATCAGTAATTAAAAATTAATAAGTAATTATATTTGTAGTTAAAAAATAAAAAGAAATAGCGAAAATTAGATTCCCTCGCTGATCCCTCGCTGATCTGCGAGGGATCAGCGAGGGATTGTCCATAAACTCAATCCCTCCCTGATCCCTCGCTGATCAGCGAGAGATTTCCCAAAAACTCAATCCGTCGCTGATCCCTCGCTGATGTTCATCGCTGATACCTGATTTTCTAGTAGTGAAATTATATATATAAATACCTTAAACTTCAATATTATAAGTTATTATAGCTTATGTATAATTTTTTAAAAATTTATAAAATTAATTGATAAACTCTAAAGAATTTCCTTTTTTTAATCTATTTTCTTAAATATAATTAATTAATTTTAAAACTAAATAAATTGTATCAAAAAGTAACTAATTTTTTTTAATTTAATTCAAATGCATTTTTTTTTATTATAAGACTTTAGCTCATGTACTGAAAGTCGCTTAACAGTAAGGGACCGTTTACCAAACACTTATCCGGTAAGTATGTAGCGGTAAAATTCAACATTATCATTTACTTACTAGGTAAGATTTTAGTCAACGAAAACGGCTTTAATTCTATGTAACAATTTAGTCGGTAAGAGCTGACCGTAGTAAGAGTCATTGTCATCACTTACTGGGTAAGACTCTCGGTCTTTGCCTCGTTCTTACCAGGTTAGATTTTTTGTCATTGTCATATCCATCCGGTAAAGTAATATAACTTAGTAAGCGCTTACCCGAGTAAGCATTTGGTAAACGGCCCCTAAAACTATGTTGCATACATATAATTTCTAAAAACTTCACGTTTATATCACTAATAGATAACCAATTAATATAAAATTTAAATATAAGATAAACATTAAACCTTATTTAATAATGCAAAATACTCCATAAAATGATTTAAGTGATAACCAACCATAGATTTCTCGTTATCTCAAAACCATATAAAATCATAAAATAAGTTTGAGAGGAACGAAGAATAAGATCTAATAGTTAATTAAAATTGAGGGTTCCAGTTCTCAAAATGACAGCTTCTATTCATTGATGAGTACTGTTTTCTTTCTGAACATTATAAAGAATATATGTCAAATAACATGTTTCTTTTTTCAAGAAATCTTGAATATTGCTTGTTGCTTCCATTCATGATGAATATTGTTTTCTTCATAATAATCCATGAATAAACACACATACACACACGGAAATAGTAACAATAGCACCTGTATATTTCTTTTCCTATAATTTCAAGGGATGTTGCTTTTTTGTCGAAAATCAAGGGCAAACTCACCAGCTCAACATGATCTGATCATGTGGTGGTAGGAGAGGAGCAACCACCC
This sequence comes from Cynara cardunculus var. scolymus, assembly GCF_001531365.2. NCBI lineage: Eukaryota > Viridiplantae > Streptophyta > Magnoliopsida > Asterales > Asteraceae > Cynara > Cynara cardunculus. Next base: position 31,275,917 of record NC_037530.1, read on the forward strand.
TTACAGAACTTCCCGTCTCTCTCGTCGGAACCTCGTTTGTTTTACCGAGCATCTTTTTCAGATCCATGGGTTATTACCGAGCATCTTCTTCGGATCCCCAATTTCCAAAGCTGCTCTTCACCAACAAAAATTAAAAGGAAACAGACCCACAAAAATCAATGAAGAAACAGATGTGTGTGTATATAAGATGAAATCGGAACCGAAAGAAAGCATAACTCCAAATTCTAGGGTTTTGAAAAACCTGTGAAATTAAATTAACAGGGAGGGGAGAGCTATATGTATCAATGAGGTTGTGATACATCAAATCACTTTGATATATGAAATCGGTTCTCTGATCGAGGTGATACATCCATACCATCATTGTTATGTCCCGTGAAGAAGAAAGGGCTCTGTTTTCTAATCAAAAATGCCTTTTTGTTTTGTGGTAGCAAGAAAGGATAAGAAGAAAAGGAAAAATTGGTCTTGTGGTAGCAGATTTGGGGAAGAGAAGAAGATACAAATATGTGTGTGTATATATATATATATATAAGAAGATACAAATATGTGTGTGTATATATATATATATATATATATATATATATATATAAAAGTATAAATAATAATAGAATTAATATGTAGAAAAAAAATGTAAATTACCATTGCTTCAATGATGTTCTTTCTAATTTTGGTAATTGAAGTACAATGGAAAAAGAATTAAAAAAGTTTGACAAGTTGCCCTTGTTTCTTCCTTATCTTCTTCTCTCTTTTTTTGACCTAGACAGTAATCGTCCCCTTTCCTCTCTTTTTCCTTCTTCTTCCCCGTCACGACACCATTTTTTGGGCCTTGAATTTAAATGGTTCAATTGCAGTAACCCAGTCGTAACCCCATTTTTCCTTCTTCTTCCCCATCTAACCCAGTCGACCTAGAAATAGTAATTAAAATCGTTACGCACATCTACATCAAGAACAAAATGCAGAAAGAAGAAGTCGATCTAAAAACAATAACACAATCGCAAGAAGTCAATGGATGAAGCAATAACAAAACTACTCAGTCAATCTAGAAACAAAAACGGAACCTACAATTGAGAATCATGTGATGGTCTCTTTAACTAGATTAAATTCTGGGGTATTCTTATGACTTAAAAAAAACCGTGAGGGAGTTTGGCTATGATCGATAAACAACAGTTTGTCTCTCTAACTCCATATTTGCTTTGATGGAAATTGTTTGTATTCGAAATTAACAACAACAAATTACTGCTGTTAATCATCTTGATGTTCTGGCCTTCAAAATTAACTTATAATATTATTTGGCCTCCTACCCTAATCTTATATCAGATTTTATGGAAGCTAGACACTAAACAAGCTGCAATTACTTAGTTCAGACCAGGACAAAAACACACAGAAGCCAGCTAAGATGTGGTCCTGTATAGCATTAGTCCCTGTTAATCATGGTCTTTTATGAAATTACCACAGCAATATGAGAGCTGATAATCATGGAAGAAATTTGAGTGAAATGAAGATCAACCACTCGTAGTCGCATAAACCCTATTTTTGTAAACAACCCAGAAACTAAGGATCAGACCCACTAGCCCTAAAACATCAACATTTATTAAAGGAAGAGAGAAAGGAAAGAAAAGCAGCTTTAAGACGACATTAGTACATGTCCATGCTCTTTCTCTTTTCACATGGCACAATGCTAGCTAGCTTCAGAAAGTACTTGTTTTGCAACCCTACTGTTCAAATAATCAAAGCCCTAGACTCGCAAGGACTAAATTTACATCATCCTTTATTTTCTTTTAAATATATTTCGAGAAAGGTAACTAAAAAAAATTACTGTGTAATTAAGCACTCTTATATTTTGTTATATGGCATTGATATTTTTGTATATTGAAATATATTTTAAACACTTCAAAAAATAATTAAACAATTTTATGTCAAATAATTTTGGTAGCATAAAACAAGTACATCTTAATGTCATTTTGCAAAAATGGTGCATCAAATCAATAAAACTTACAAATGACAATGTCTCATACATTTACTTATAGCAGCATGTGTATATCATGTTAATAACACAAGACAATGTCTCAGTCCAACTCTAATTACATTTTTGCAAATGGGTTGAACTTAACATCTTACCTTCAGACACTGTCTATTGATTAACTTGCTAATGTTTCTTCAAATACTGACTGGCAAACAGAAGTTGAATTCATAGAAAAAATGTTTCTTAAAGAAAAATGAGATCAACCCATGATCCCTTTGACTCCCAAAACTTAAGTTAATGATTATGCTTCCATAGATCATATATGTTAGAAAGTTCTCTCTCTCTATTCCATGTGTTTTTGCAATCTTATTCAACTTGTCAAGTTAATTTGGAGTCTTTGTCAAGCTATTTGGGTTTGCCTAGTTTGGCTTCCCATTTAGAGTGTTCAAGATAGATGGATGGTTATCAATTGCAACTTCAAGTTAAGTTTCTTTACATTTTTAGTTCAAATATTGGTGTTTTGGGGGTTAGCAAAGTTTGAGTTTCAAGTATCATTTTCAGTTTGCTAATTCATATGTTGCTGTTTAGGGTTTAATTCGCACATACCAATTTGTTTCATAATCAATGTTGTCATCAGGTTTTGTGTCAGGATTCTTCACTTGGGTTCCACTATATCAATACAATAACTTTTTTGCCAAACAAGAAACGTAGTTCTATATATAAATATGCTGCACAATCTGCTTAACTAGATTTCCTACATACCACTGTCATTTTTTGTATTACTTTTGGAGAAATGAAACTCGTATGTAAGTAGAAGATATAGAAAGCTAAATCAGAAGTGATGGGCATCTAGGACATGAACCCCAAGACCACTGCAATTCAGGAATAATTCCTAACAAATTTTGACCAAAAGTCCAAAGGTCATATCTACCGGACCTCACTGCACAAGTTGAAAGGAAGGCTACCATTTGGCATAATTCAACAGTGTAGACCATAAGATAAAGTTACGAGCTATGCAAGTATAAATAAATGGTCCGTTTTTTTGCACTAGCATTTGCAGCACATGCTTGGTTTGATTTTGAAGTGTTAGATATTTGCACTGTAGGTTGTCCATCAAAGGGATATCATTGAATGAACCAGGTCAAGAATTGGGTTTCAGGTTGGTGATACGAAGCCTTTGGACTCAGGCCCCTGATCTAAGGCAGCCTGTCTAGTCTCAAAAGTTTTTCAAGCCATTTTAAGGACCTACAGAACCAATGTAGCCATATCCGACTCATGGCTATGGAGTTTTCCCTAGAAACCAAGAGTCTACCTTCCATGGAGAGCAATGCTCTTCTAAAATGGTCCACAACCTATCAAACTTATTTGGAAACTAGGCAGATATCACTGTTATAAGATTTTGTTAAAAACCAATGAAGTGAATAGTAATTTAAAAATCCCCTACAACATAAAACTACAAGGCCTAGACTATAAAATAGTCCCTGCCTTGGGCTCAATTATTTTTCCAATATATGTAGGTGGCTTACAAAGAACATAACTAATCAAACTCAAAACTCGAAAAAACTATAGGAATAGGAAACTATACATAAGTAACATATATATATATATATATATATATATATATATATCTACTAACACACCCCCACGGTCGAAATGGGATTATGACGGATGTTAAGACGTACACATACCGTGAGGTACAAGGTACGTGAATGACACGCACTTTATCAATGGAGACTCTTTTATTAACCAAATGAATTCTATCTCAATATATTTGAAGCATTATGTATGCTGACCAGATTCAACGATTGCACGAACATGGAGCAATAACTCGCATAACTATCAAGACGTAATAATTATGTTTTGTTATAATAACATATACTTGAGACTCGATTCGCATTAGATTGTGTAACCTCTATATCTTGGTTTTTCCGGTATTATAACAATATTTTGTAATGATAAAAAATCTATTGAGCCACAGATGGTTTGATTATATCTGATCTTAGAACTCAAACTTAAATGAACTACCTGTGTAGTTTACGAAGCCCAAAAGGAGTTTCTCAAATAAATGGGCTAAGCCCATTAGAAGGTCCAATAGCCATGGGTATATATATAGCCCAGTTCAGCTTCTTCCACGTTTTTCTAAAGACATCTTCTTTAAGTAATTTTTGGTGAACTCCAAGGCCGTTCCAATATTTTAGGTCCCGTAAAGTTTATACCGAACCTATCGATGGATCGGAAGCGTATTGAATAACAAAATGCAAAAGTTTATACCATATCTATATTATCTTATAAAACATTTGGCTATAACCACTATCTCAAAATGTCACTTAGGCAACAAATGAAAAATGTTGCCTAAGAGGAGTTTATATGTTACATAAGGCTAAGGCAATAAACCCGTGTTGCCTAAGCAGTGTTGCCTTCTCAATGTTGCATAAGAACCAAGGCAACATATCTGAAAAATCTTAAAAATTCTTAAACCCATTCATCCCTAAACGATTTCATCCCTATCCGATTTCATCCCTATCCGATTTCATCTCATATCTGAATTCGTGTAACTAACTGCAGATAAACACAATCAAATACAGGATAAACATCTCATTTTAAATATAAAAACTCTAAAATATAATTAGTATAATCATTAAATTCTAACATAATACTTAATTATTATCTTTATAAAATTTATA
>NC_037530.1:31281754-31288621 GCF_001531365.2 Cynara cardunculus var. scolymus
ATATCTTCAAACATATATTTTATTCAAAAATAAAAACATCATCGCTTTCTCAAAATCACATAAAGCCATATTATAACATCAACTGAGATAAAAAATAAAATGAAATATTAAAATCACGATGTATCTCGCTGCATTGCACGAGTATGCTTCTAGTATTATATTAAATATCTTACAAGTTAACCACAATGGTGGTGCCTGATTGATTTGAGTTTGGCTACAAAGGTCAAAAGTACCAGGAGGTCCCGGTTCAAATCCAAGAAGAAATAAAAATCCCCTTGTGGCCACGGAGGTTCAATTTGCGATGACTCTGGGCTATCTAAAACGCAGGTGGTCGCTCTGGGATTAGTCGGCTCACATAGCGGGTTGGATATCCAGGTTAATAAAAAAATATATCTTACAAGTAAAAACAACAAAAATATCTTAAAATGATTAAATAACATAGAACATTTACATAATTAGAATCATTCTTCTAATTTTTGAAATAATATCCTGAATCAGTTCTTCATAATCAATTTTCTTTCCGGGAAAAGAAATTGGGTTAAAACCTTATAATCGGGTTGATCATCAAAACATATATAACTAGGTACGTTAAAAGCTAAAACATGTACGATTGAAAAAAAAAAAAAAATTGAGGTCTTGTTTCATATCTCATATTGGTACACCCTCACTCATAGTTCTTGTGAGTCGCGACGGAGGAAGGTTAACTTGAATTGCGTTGTGAATATATTGGATTACATGGAAGTCGTGAAACAAAGATGACGAGAGTCTTTAAGGAAGAAATTGGTATATATATTGGTAAGTAGATTAAACGTCAAGGACTTTGACATAACCTAAGGTGACTTTCACTTATAAAAATATATAGATAGCAATCTAAATGTCTTAATATGACAAATATTCAATCGTTAGGCAAATATACAAAATCGTTACTAGAAAAAGGACCGGTACCGACAGAAATTTCCATCAGAATACAAGGGTGTAGGTATAACATATTCTTCCATGTTTTCACTACAAAAATATTGAGTATCAATGAGGGAAAATCCTTCATTGATCCGTCGATAAAGGCCTCCTCCATCGCTGATCCGTCGTCGATCGTCTGTCAGTCAAAAGTTCGTATGTGATATTATCAGGGACGGATCAGTGATAGAAACTTTCTGCGACGGATCAACGAGAGAAACTTTCATCAACAGATCAATGAGACCCAATAAAGCTCATTAAGACCCACTAAAATTGAATAAAGCCAAATAAATAAATTAAGGTCTAATAAAAACGAATAAAACTCATTAAAGCCCAATAAAAACCATTAAGGCTCAATAAAATGGATTAGAACCAAATAAAATTGAATATATACACATCGTGTATACATATGTATATAACATGGGCAAACGGGTATATATACATATAATACACATTATTTAAACATATATACAACGTCTGATGCATGTATCTTCAATAATATATACATAGATCCAATAGTGGTTAACAACCAACAAACATATACACATCGTGTATATATGTATATAATACGGGCCGACGGGTATATATACATATAACACATACACATGTGTTCATATAACACACATTATCTAGACATTCGCATATATACATACATGTATACATATGACACTTACACATAAACACATACATACATATAACGCATATACATATATACATATGACAGCTACACATAATCATGTGTATATATAACACATAAAAAATGATAAAATAAGAAAAATAAGATAATCTCTCACAGATCCCTTGCTGATCAACGATGGATTGGTCATTCCCTCGCAGATCAACGGTTGGATGTAATTAGCGATTGAATTCCAAGTCCATGACTCGACTAGATTAGCTAATTAGAGATTAGGTGTTAAAGTGTTTCATACTAATCATGCTTTTGGAACAAATGAGGCATTGACGCATGTTGAATGTTCAAGCCAAATTGAATTCTATCGAGAAAATATTTAGTTGAATGAGTCGATGATATGCAATTCAAAGAATTAGTTGATTGTTGCTCATTACTAGATTTCATGTTCTATTCTTTAAAGTTTTAATTTAATTTTTATACTCAGATTAATCAACAACTTATTACTAGAAATTTCAGCAACATAATGGCTGTAAATTAAACATATCCAATGCCTGTTTTTAACTAGTCACATTCTCAACCTATCTACTTAGCCTAACGTCTGCCCAACAATGGCAACCCAAACTAATAACATCACTACGTTTTTTAAAATATATTACCTTAAAACTACCAAACTCTATTAACCGAAGTAATGGTTTTAGAAAACTTACATGATACTTAGCAACTTTTGGGTAACTGAACTGAGGAGGATCAGTAGGCGGGTCGAACCTTGATCGAACTTCCAGTTCGTGCAGTGATTGCGCTCAAACACCTTAGTAGCAGTCGGCTCACGACCCATTAGTTTTGCTTACATTAGACAATTAGGTTAAGTTGTTAGTAAACATAGAGAACGAATTACATATTCAAAAAAGATTATATACTCACCATCCTTTCTTGATGTTGTGCAGTACTGATTGATCTTCCGTTGTGTCTGGACGACACCCCCTTAAACTGTGTTTTCCGATTAGCTCTATTGATCCTTGATTTCCTTTTCCAAGGTTCGGTATCCCAAACCTGTTAAAAACATAGCATGTATATAAGGCGGTACAAAACACATGGCAGTTCAAAAGGCTCACAATAAAGATACATACCTGGTCAATCATCTGAATCCAAAACCTCTCTGGATCCATATAGGATGGTGTAATCTAATCCGTGAGAAGTCCTCACCGTCCCATTGCTGAACACCGGGATAGGCCTGTGCCACAGCCTAGTCACGTGCAGCGCTCATCCAATCTTAGTATCTATTGTGCATGGCTTTGGTCCATAAATCAGGAACCATGTCATACAGGCCTGGTTCCCACTGGAACTTAGCCTACATACATAATATTTGTATCAATGTAAAAACAATAACCTTATATGTATAATTACATTAAAATTCTACACCAACCCAAAAACGCTGGAACATCAAGTCGCGGCTTCCTGAGGGACTTTCTTCCATCTATGCCACAGACTAACAAAGGAAGACTTGAATATGGTTGTCATCTCCCGAATAACATGGACATCTTTAAACCTGTACAGTTAAAAAAATATTTACAACATAAAAGACATTCATATCATTTTATTAATGTAATACAAATTATATACCACATCTACTTACTCGTTGCCTAACAAAGAAAGATATCTTCGTTGGCTCGGATAATTGGGTGTCGGCATCTCATTGTTGGGGCCTCTCCCGACCCTAAACCTGTTGGTCGCCACACCCGCCATCAGAGTTGATGCCCCTAACAGACATGGGGCTACCGTGGCTACCATGACGACCTCTACCACGCTCTCGACGTAACATATCTTAAAAAAACAAAAATTAGATTCTATCATTTGAATTATCTTCTATGTATTCAAATTGTGGTTCATCCTCGCTATCTACATTTCCTGGCATATCATCGCTATCATCATCTGAATCGTCGCCACCTTCATCTTCATTAATATTATGGAGTACGTTTACTTCCCATGTGACAAGACGAACATCATCGAGCTTGTTTTCCAATGCGAACGTTGTATGAGGTACCCTTTCGTTCATTTGAAATAATTATTCTCCATCCACATGATCATTGTTTTCAACAACGTTAATCATGTAGGATACTTCATATATGCCACGAGCCTTTGTCTTGACAACTTCCCACCAATCTTTCAAATCCTTTGTCATCGAAGGATATGAAGTATAGTAGACTTGTTATGCATGTGATGCTAGAACGAACGGGTCGTCGGATCCAAGTCTAGACTTCTATTTGATATCTACCAAATTGTGTTTAGGTTCAAGTCTAACCCCCGAGGCAATATCTAACCAAGTGCATCTGAACATGGCAATGTCGCATAGAGCCATAATACTCCACCTCTATAACATCATCTAACATTTCATAGAAGTCAGACACACACTCGTAATAGCAGGCCCCCTAACACATATACCACTATTATGGGTAACTCGATCGAAATTCATAGGTTACCGTATGGAACTTGTAACCATTCACAACGTATCCGTGATGCGTGGTGGCATAACATCCTGGTCTGCGTGTTAGGGATTTCAATTGTTCATTTGAGTCGTTTAACTCAAACATGACCTATAAAAGAAGGCCACACGTAAGAAACACATAACGTACGTCATTGCATTCTGTATGTTAATACATTGGCCAGTTGATGGCTTGGAATCGTAAGTGTTCACACAGTAGGCACAAAGTCCCCACAGTGGAGGTGCAAGTGCACGCCGACACTATGATCGCTTCAAGTAATAAAAGTGGTATAGTACCAAGATCGTTTCCACAGTGATTGGACTACTGAGAATTAAAGAGTTTCATGAACTTCTTGAGCATGTTTCGGTTTGGGAAGTTGAGTTTTGTTGGTAAAAAGCTTAGAATACAAAATAAACCTTTTCAAATTAAGAGATGGGTATGAGTAAGTTTCCCTTAAGAAGATTGTAAGAACAGTATGGTCAGAAACTCATGGGACTTCTATAAAAACTCCAATCTCTCGGAAGTGAATTTTTATATATTGTGCCCACAGAGTGCCCATTTTTATCAGTTTTAAGCTTGCCGAATTAGCTAAGTGATAAAAAGATATCTAGTTCCACTAGCTTGAAGATTTATACTCATATCTTTTTGTTTGTATAAATCTCGACTAATATTTGAACATTAGCTCAAAACATGCAAAATTCGTATCTCTGTGTGATTATCAAAGACTCTCTCAAATCTTTGTACATCACTTAAGTCGTATTTCAAATTCGTCCATCTCTGGATCAATGATCTAATATTAACACTTCAAAGTGATCGGCTTATCTGCGTTAAGTTTAAGTCCCGACTTAAGTGACCAAGCTTAAGAATTAATAACAATGGCAACACCCAAGTGTGCCTTCAAGTTCTTAATTTTAACTCACGCCCACACCCAAAAAGGGTGATTAGCTCATAATAAAATTACAGAACATAGAAGAAGAAGAGAAATGCATAAGAAATACTTGAATTGAAATTTATTAAAACTGTTGCCCTTAGTGGGCATAGAATGGACAGATTCGTAGCTGAAAATTAAATACGAGACAGAAAATAAATACAAAAAATTAAACTTGAACTACTGCTTCAAATCTTCAGATGAGAGTAAATGCTCCAAGAGATGTGTCTTCCAAATGAGAGTAAATGTTTCAATTTATAGGAGAAAGGGAGAGATGGACATCCCTTTACCCAAATGAAGAAAGTCTTCTTCAATCTTGAAGGCAAAGACTTCATTTCATATCATGCAAAATCTTTAGGTCTTGTCACCTTTTATGAAATGCTGAAAAAGATAGAGATGACATTTCCCTTAAAATAAGGAAAAAAACACTTTAAGACATTTTTTATACAACAATACTCATCCTTTTAAATAAAGTGAGATTTCCATATTTGATCGTAAAAATAATTCTCTTAAATACCCAGAAAAACAGGCATTTAAACTTATCCAAATCCGCTTTGAAGAAAATATCGAAGTGGACAGAAAGTGAGCAGACAGTGGGCATTTTTCCAGCAGTGACGGTTTTTCAGAATAAATTCAAATCGTTGATTTTTCATCACCTCTTAAAACATTTTAGACAAAAAAATTACAAGATAGAAGCAAAATGGGTACATAAAACACATAAGGAGTATTGAACAATAAATAACTCTCAGTGTATATATATATACTCACGTGGTGCGAGAACCAGTCAGCAAACCTCTCCTCCCGAATTCTATCAAGTTCATCATCATCAATATTCGGTTCTATTTCTCGATTTTTTTTCATCAAAACCGAATAAAGCCCATTAAGGTCCAATAAAACCGAATAAATCCCATTAAGGACCAATAAAACCAAATAAAGTCCAATAAAATCAAATAAAGCCATTAAGCTAATAAAACCGAATAAAGTCCAAGAAAATCGAATAAAGCCCATTAGGCCCAATAAAACCGAATAAAGTTCAAGAAAATGGATTGAGGCCCAATAAAACCAAATAAAGCTCATTAAGGCCTATTAAACCAAACAAAGTCTAATAAAACCGAATAAAGCCCATTAGGGCCAATAAAACCGAATAAAGCACATTAAGGCCCATTAAACCGAATAAAGTCCAAAAAAATCGAATAAATCCCATTAGGCCCAATAAAACCGAATAAAGTTCAATAAAACCGAATAAAGCCCATTAGGCTCAATAAAACTGAATAAAGCTCAAGAAAATGGATTGAGGCCAATAAAGCCCATTAGGCTAATAAAATCGAATAAAGTCCAATAAAATGGATTAAAGCCCAATAAAATTGAATAAAGCCTAATAAAACCAAATAAAGTCCAATAAAATGGATTAAGGCCCAATAAATTTGACTAAAGCCCATTAAGACCTAATAAACTCAATAAAGCTCGATAAATGGATTAAGACTTAATAAAACTGAACAAAACCCAATAAAATGGGTTAAGGCTCAATAAAACCAAATAAAGTTCCAAATAACACACATACTATCTATACATTCACATATACACATATGTTAGAACATATATACATCATGCGATGTATATGTATCTTAAACAACATATACATCGATCGAATCGTGGTTAGCAACTAACGCACATCTATACACATTGTGTGTGTGTGTATATATATATATATATATATATATATATATATATATAGAGGGGTGTTATTATACACCCTCTACCATTCATACAACCTATGCAACCTTAATCTAAACCATTCATTTTTTAATCAATGATCCAGATTAAATTCATGGCATAATTGTAATAAAATTGAAGTTGGGAAACACGCGCTGCAT
>NC_037530.1:31289626-31300555 GCF_001531365.2 Cynara cardunculus var. scolymus
TATTTATTGATATTATTTAAAAATAATAATTATTATATAAAATTAGCAAATGATAATATTAACCTTTTCATTTAAAAAATAAATTAAAACAAACAAAATTCATTGATTGGTTGAGAGGGAGGTTGCATGGGTTGTACAAATAGGGAGGGTTGTAAAAGAAATATACCCTATATATGTATGTATATATAACACGGTTGACGGACCGACGGGTATATATACATATAACACATACAACATCATGTAAATATATGTATATAACACAGGCCGACGGTTATATACTTATACCACATGCACATGTGTACATGTAATACACATCATGGTTAGCAACCAAAACACACACACACACACACATATATATATATATATATACACACACACACTAATAACACATATACATGTATACATACGACACTGCACATAAAATATGTACATATAACACATAAAATATGAGAAAATAAGAAAAAGTGGGATAATCCCCCGTTGATCCCTCACATATCAGCGATGGATCAACGAGGGAATTATTTTTTTGGCCAATTACCTTGCAGATCCTTCGCTGATCTGCGAGTGATCAACAAGGGAAATTGTTTTTGGGCAATTCCCTTGCCGATCAACGAAGGTTAGTGAGGGAATTGGGTTTTAGACATTACCTAGCTGATCCCTCGTTGATCAGCGAGGGAACTGGTTTTTGTCCTTTCCGTCGCTAATCCCTATCTAATCAGTGAGGGATCAACGCTGATCCCTAGCTGATCAGTGAGGGATCAACGCTGATCCCTAGCTGATCAGTGAGNATCAGTGAGGGATCAACGCTGATCCCTAGCTGATCAGTGAGGGATCAACGCTGATCCCTAGCTGATCAGTGAGAGATCAACGAGTGAATCGGTTTTTGGATATTCGAGGGATCAACGAGGGAATTGGTTTGTTCTTTCCCTCACTGATTAGCAAAGAATTTTTTCCGTCTTTGATACCTTGTTTTCTAGTAGTGATATACTTGGATTTTAAGATGTTTTAAAAAGCTGAGGCAAATTAGTTAGATGTTTTAAAGTAAATATATAACAAGTTGATTTAATAGAACTCATTTTTGAGGGAGAACACAAACTTAACTATCTCCAACTTTAACTGGTTTTTAAATCTCACCATTAATTTGATTCTTGTTATTGATTGTTAAGCCCATATTTGACAATTACACAGTAACCAGTTCCTTTTTTTTTAGTTTATTAATTTAGTTTTTCCAACGACCTCATATTTACCCGTTAATTTGCCAAACACGATCTAGACATTAAGAAGTGATCACTTTGAGAATGTGCATCCTACAAGAGATCGAAGATTATCGGTTATTAAAATCGTCAAGGGGTTAGAAATAGAAATGCTTCAAAACATGAGGGATGATATGTGTAGTTTCATGTAACACAAAATTAAAAGTCAATGGTTTGACAAAAAAATGAGTTTATAGAAGTATCCAGTGGCAGCAATTGCTTGAACGCGAAGGCAGGTCTCGTTGGAAGAATGGTCGGCACCACCTCTTGCTCCCTCCCCGCATTATTTGGACCTTATGACCCTCCCTCAATTTTTCCAATAATTTTTACTTATTTTAATTAAAGTAAATTATTAATAAAATATTACAAAATATATAAATATAATCCCCCATGAAAGCAAAACCAAAAGCTCCATTTATTTGTAAATACCAAATCCAACCCCTCATAGTACTCGATCTCCATGCTCTCTCCTCCATCCTCCGCCCTCCACCCGCTATGGTTGCCGGAACACGATCACCCACAACTGTAATCATTCTTGTATCTCTCTTCCTCCTCCTCCTCCTCTTATGGTGCACCACCACACAACCACCAACTGCAATCGCCATTCGTGTTATAAACAACCACCAAGAGGATCAACATTATTATCAACCGTTATCGACTCACCGCGTACTGATCAGCAACAGGAAGGTGTTATCACATCCCACGAAATTCGACTTCACACCATTCATTCATGGGCATCACCACCACCACCACCACCGTCACCGCCACCACCAACACCGGCTGGCGGCAGCAGGGTCCAAGATCGACCCACGATACGGTGTTGAGATGCGGCTTGTCCCGACGGGTCCAAACCCTTTGCACCATTAAGGTTTCCTTGACCTTACTTGATATATGTAATTGTAGTATATGTTGCTTATTCAGCAAAACAAAAAGAGGTAAAAAAATATAACGGAATTTATTCATAAATACATATTTTTTTTTTAATTTTCTTATCATCATTCACTTTCTATTATTGAGACTTCAGTGGTTAATACTTATAACACTACTGGTTACTTGTTCCAATTCTAATTATGACTTGCATGTCTCTACGTGTCTGAATATTGTATTATATATTATTATCATTCACATATGAATACACTAACAGTAAACAAGTGCCATGGATCAACGATCGATGGTCAAATTGGTGTTTCACCGACCCTTTAATCCCAGTTATACATTCAAAGATTCACCACTAACAAATGAATCCTATATTTTCTTAAAAAAGAAAAACAAATAATTAAAAAATATTATTTTTTATTATATTTAATATTAATTAAATAAAAGAATATTGGAAATAGATGAAGGTGATCATGGTTATTAGTAGCACTAAAATATATGAATGATCCATAGATTCAGGGACGACGGAGGAGTGAATGTGACGGCACGGCACCTCCACGTTTTCGTTAAAAAAACCATATAAAAATAATTAATTACTTGTTTAATAAATCTATTTCAAAACATGCATATTTGTTTAATAAATCATATTAATACAATAACAATAACTTCGTTTTCGTTAATATTTTCAAGAATCGCATTAATTTATCGTTTAACAAAATAAGAATTAAATCAAAATAACGATTTTTATGTAACATAAGATATAAAGGGTTGACTTTTGGATTTCTTAGATTGGTTCATTTTATTACTGAAATTGAATTTGGGAATTATCATGGGGATTTGTGTTATTATATGATAAAAATGCATACAAAAGCTAATGAATATTCTAATATATACCAAACAGCTAGCATTGGTATAAGAAAGACTGGTCCATTAAGCTGTACATTTTGCTGAACATGAACTTAAAAGATGGCATACATACAGCTACTATACATACCCATATCAAAACGTCTGAATCAAATTAATGTGTACTGATTACATGTATCCAATACCAAGATTTTGTGATTATAACCAAACCAAAATGCTTAATTGTTTAATGAATGAGATGTAAAATGGGAAATGGGAAATGGGGTGGGTGGATAAGTGGGGTATAAAGTATTATGGGTTTCATAAGTGGTATATTTTCAAGAGAGGTGTTGTAGATGGGAAGATGTTCTTTAGCCATCATTGACTTTAATTTCATAGCTAAAGGTGAGTGAGTGGGTAACACAAGCAAGTGGACATAAACCCCTTTCTACATTCTTATGATTTGCTTTTACTGTACCTTCTATTTATTACTCTACCACACACTTAACCCAACCCCATTTCAGACCATGATTCATGTTTTTAAATCTGTATCTTAGCTATCAAATCTTTTATTTAACAAAATAATGTTAAGGGACTTCTCCTTATAACCTATAGTTTTGATGGGAATTTGATTCAATGATTGTTAGGGGTTATTTTTGTCCACGATCCACAGTAGCACACAAGATATATATTCAACTAAAATGGAGTGACGGTTGACCGACCGACCCCATTAAGCTTTGTGGTCTAAATTGGAATTTATGATTCATTATTAGATATTAAGATATCAGGTATGTGTTATCTTGGTCTACATTCTGAATACAGATCGCTAGCTCGATCATAATCATACAATCATTAATATATGTTCTTGTACGAACAATTTTTATCGATATTATATTAAATGAAATCTAAATTTGAAAAAGGAATTTTTGTTGTTAGCCCTGATCAGTTTAGTCATCAATCATGATATAAAAAAGCTTGTAGCATCGATCAAAATCTTTTTATGTGACATGATGATACCAAAATTTGCCAGGATAATGTTCTTGAGCCTCGAGTTGGGGTACGTTGGACCACTTCAATAGACCTTGTATCGCTCATAGAAAAGATCTTTACAATTGCCTTGAGGGTGTGTTGGTAGAGAGAGTTCTCATGGTCAAGTTGCAAAGCATGAAAAAATTTGGTGCATTACTTGGTTCTATGAAAACTTTCAATGCCTATTTCATATACTTGGTACAATTGTGTAGCATACTTACAACTATTCTTAGAAACTAGTGGATAAGTTATTGTTGACTGACATATTAACTGTTGGTTCATAAGTTAGCTTGAAATAGTCATATTTGATACAAATAAATTAAATTAGCTGATAAATTATATGACACAATAAAATTAACAAAAGATACGGTTTTTTTGGCCATTTAGTATAAAGTATAAGAGGTATAATGGAAGATAAAAGAAAGTGAAAAAAAAACCTAAATCTTATTGAAATGTTACAGAAACAACTGTTTCAAAAAGCCAGCCTATAAGTTAATTTATTTGTTTACGAATATTCTTTTCCAGTAAGCTCAAAAAATGAGTTCGTTTAGAGTTGTCAAATATGATCTACATGTTGTACTAACGGACCCAGTTCTTTATAATTACGTAAAAATTTGTTTTCTACCATATATGACAACATCGTCTTCGATCTAGGTCTTAATCTCTACTGTACTCTATTTGCATGTTTCGTTTGACTTATGCGCGCGAATTGTTAGAGAACTAAAAGTAAGGAAAGAAAACTTACGTGGAATGTAGTTAGAATATTTTTCCATAAGATGTATGTGAAGTTTCACTCGTAATAGCAATTAATTAAATAACTAAGTAGCAATCTATTCAAAATGTGGTGCAAGCAAATACAAAACCAACACAAAACAAAGTAACTTAAGCACACAATTTTCTAGCGGCGAGCAAAAACTTGTTGCACACGTCGTTAAATAGATAACATGGATTAAGTTTGTAAACCTAACATATTTCAATACAAGGGTAAGTTGAGATACGAATCAAGATATCATTGTTATTTTGGAAAGAACAAAATCCACAAAATAACAATCTACTTTCATAATTTTCTTTATTATAGCATTGTATTTTCAGTTTTTCTTAATACTGTACTTTCAAATTATTTTTTATTAGGACATTGTACTTTGAAAAATTTACCCATTATAGCAATGGGTAACCTTTTTTATTTAAATTTACCCATTATACTAGGTTTCCATGCCACCTCATTGTCCACGTAGGCTGTCCACATGTAATATAATGATGTGACTTTCTTACTACATCATTGTACTTTCAAAATTGTTTTATTATAGTATCTATTAGTTCTTATCAAACACTGTATTTTTAATTTTAATATTTGTATATTTTACGTGTAATTTAATAAATATATTAAATGAATTAAAAAAAATTCTAAATTATTCATTAATATATCAATATCAATAAAACTAGTAGAACACAACTTATCTCGCTAACATTTTTAAAAAAATATGTGTTTTTTGAAAAAAAAGGAAAATAAGAATTGTTCTCTTTTACCAAAAAATATTATCTTTTAAAAAATATATTATATTTGATTTGTTCAAAAACTTTTTACTTGACGTATAAATATATTAAATTAATTAGACTTTTTTGAATTATTTATTAATATAACAATATTAAAAAATTGTAGATAACAATTTATTTCGTTAATATATTAAAGAGAACTTTAAAAGATATGTATTTATTTGAACAACATAAAATAAGAAAAGTTACTTTTTTTTCAAACAAAATATATCTCGAAAATAATGTTTCATATTTATTTAATAAATATTTTACTCTAAGAATATTTAATTTGAATGCAACTTAATAAGAAAAAAGTAAAAAAAAATTAAATATTTTTTAGATCATAGCAATGAAAAATGAAAATCATTAATAATAATTTAAAATATATTTTAATTTTAATTTTAGTTAAGTCATTAAAATGATATGACATCCACATCACCTCATTAAAGCCACACAAGCAAAAAAGTCAAAGGGTTCATCGTTTTAAAATGTAACAGGTTACCCATTGCTATTATGGGTAGATTTTTTAAAGTACAATGCCTTAATAAAAAATAATTTGAAAGTACATTGCTGTAATAAAGAAAAACAAAAGTAAAATATTATAATAAGAAATTTTATGAAAGTAGGTTGCTATTTCATGCATTTAACCCTTTTAGAAATAGTGATTTTACTTTTTTTTTATTTTTAATTCTGATGTCTTGGTTAATTAGTGTACTTTAACATATAGTGTTAAGTTATAAATATTAACAAAAAACAATGCATTCATTATAACTTTGCATGTGAGGTCAGTGGTACTGAAATGTAAATTAAATAAAAGACAATAAGTAGGCCAAAGGTGATAACCTGAAGCTGGTACAGATTTTCCTGATTTTACAACTCAATATATATTCCCTCTTACGTGAAGAAAACCTTCTAGCCATAATCATTCTACACGTACCTTGTTTCATTTTCCATTTTCCATTTTTATGGGACAATATACAATTCACTCAATCAATGAAATAAGAAAGGCACACCACTACGAATATTTCAATAACAATTGTACTGTTGCTGACTCATTTTTTGTCTGAGGAATTGGCAATCCTTGTTACCAACTATCAATGTTTTGTTGCTGACTTGGCATTTTGTCATAGAGCACGCTATGGCATTTACAATTACAACATTAATTTTGCCAAATAATTTCTCATTCACATGGACTTTGTTTAGGTGTAGGTGTGCCATAGTAAAACAAAACTCTACATAGAAGAACAAATAGACCCACAAACATGCTTTCAATTAAAGTTTGGACTTCAGACTGTCTTTGGATCCAAAAATAGACATTAAACTCAGATTTAACAGTGTTTACTTGTGCTTATTCACACAACTGTTGGCTTATTCAGTAAGATGGGTAGGGTGTGTGCTAATCGGGTTTTTGGTTATACAACTTCGGGATAATTTTTGAAAGGTATTGATAAGTGGTTAGATTTTAATTATTTATGTGCTTAATTGTGTAAATAAGTCCACCGTCTTAAGGTGTCATGCATGAGATATTTGTTATATCTCACAGAAGAATGTGAAAGTATGATTTTAAAACTATTAAACTCCACCGCCTATGAGTTAATTATGGTGGTATAAAAGTGATAGATAAGATTCATCTTATTTGTTTGTTTTTTGGAGAGAAAGAAAAGAAAGAAAACCTCACTGTTTGTTTTCTTGTGTGAAATCTTGCTAGATTCTATAAGAAGAAGAATTTCATTTTGTGGTTATATTTGAAAATTGCTACTGTGTGAATTTATCTTCAAATACATGAAAAAGGTGAGTTTATGTTATCAATTTTCTTTATTTGGTGTTTGAAACATGGAACCATATAGTTCTTATGTGTAAAGATGATAAAACAGATTCTTGAAAGATGTTTGAGCTTGATGATAAATCACTACTAGAAAATCATGTATCAGCGACGAACATCAGCGAGGGATTTTCAGCGAGGGATTTCCCAAACACTCAATCCCTCGCTGATCTGCGATGGATCAGCAAGTGAATTAGTTTTTAGACAATCCCTCGCGGATCCCTCGCAGATCAGCGAGGGAATCTGATTTTCATTATTTTTTTATTTTTTAACTAGAAATATAATTACTTATTAATTTTTAATTACTGATTATTAAATTTTCAATTATTTATTATAATATTACAAAAATTAATTAATAAAACCGAATAAAGATCATTTAGGCCAATAAAACCGAATAAAGTTTATTAAGGCCCGATAAACTTAAAATAGCCCGGTAAATTGATTAAGGTCCAATAAAACCGAACAAAGCTCAGTTAAATGGTTTAAGACCCAATAAAATCGAACATGACAACATACGATACCTACATATAAAAAAGTGTATATATAACACATAAAAAAAATAAAAATAAAAATAAAAAATAGGATAATTCCCTCGCTGATCAGCTAGGGATCAGCGAGGGAATTGGCAAAAATCAGTTTCCCTCGCTGATCAGTGAGGGATTAGCGAGGGATTTGGCAAAAATCAGATTCTCTCGCTGATCCCTCCGTGATCAGCGAGGAATCAGCGAGGGAATCTGATTTTCGTCATTTTTTTTATTTTTTAACCAGAAATTTAATTACTTATTAATTTTTAATTACTGATTATTAAATTTTCAATTATTTATTATTTATTATAATATTACAAAAATTAATTAATAAAACCGAATAAAGCTCATTTAGGCCAATAAAACCGAATAAAGTTTATTAAGGTCCGATAAACTTAAAATAGCCCGGTAAATTGATTAAGGTCCAATAAAACCGAACAAAGCTCACTTAAATGGTTTAAGACCCAATAAAATCGAACATGACTACATATGATACCTACATATAAAAATGTGTATATATCAGCGATGGATCAGCGAGGGATTTGGCAAAAATCAGATTCCCTCGCTGATCAGCGAGGGATTTTCCTATTTTTCCTATTTTCTCATTTTTATGTGTTATATGTACATATTATTATGTGTTGGTGTTCTATGTATACATGTATATGTGTTGTTTGTATATATATATATATATATATATATATATATATATATATTGTGGTCGCTAACCGTGATGTGTATTATATGTATGCATGTGTGTGTATATGTATATATATATGTTTACACGATGTTGTAATTGTTATATGTATACATATACTCGTCAGTCCGTGTTATATACATTTGTATTCACGATGTGTATAAATGTGTATACATATTCGGTTTTATTGGGCTTTAAGGGACTTTATTTGGTTTTATAGGCTTTAGTGGACTTTATTACGTTTTATTGGATCTTAAAGGACTTGATTCAGTTTTATTGGGTCTTAAGAGACTTTATTCGGTTTTATTGGGCATTAATGGGCTTGATTCGGTTTTTTTGGACCTTAATGAGCTCTATTCGATTTGTTGGGCCTTAATGGGATTTATTTGGTTTTATGGGCCTTAGTGGACTTTATTAGGTTTTATTAGGCCTTAAAGGACTTTATTCGGTTTTATTGGGCATTAATGGGCTTGATTCGGATTTATTGGGCCTTAATGAGCTCTATTCGATTTGTTGGGCCTTAATGAGATTTATTCGGTTTCATAATTTTATAATGTAATAATTAATAATTAATTAAATTTATAGTTATTAATTAAAAAATAGTAATTAAATAAATTAAATAATTATAAAAAAACCTTTTTAGCAACGGAATTTCCCTCGGAAATCCGTCGCTGATTTTCACATATATAAAGAACCCAATCCGTCGAGAGAGAGAGAGAGCGAGAGATCGAGCCAGCTCCCGTCGCCGACCACCACCGCCGGCGCCCGACCCCGTTGTCAACCACCATCGCCTTCCCGTCGCCGACCACCACTGTCGGCGCCCAACACCGTCGCCGACCGCCACAGCCACACCCGCCGACTGTTTCTGCCGACACCGTCACCTCCATCTCCATTTCCGACTGTTTCTCTCGACCACCACTGCCTTCCCGTCACCGCCGTCTCCATTTCCGACCACCACCGTCGTCTCCATTTCCGACCACCACTGCCGACAGGTACTTAGATTTGTTCTGTTTTAATGATTTTTTTCCTTGTTGGTAATGAGTGAATTTAAAACTGTTAATCAATTTGTTAGTCACAAAATTACATCAAGTTGTTGTCTTTAACTGTTAACTTGTAGTTTTAAACTGTTAATCAATTTGATGTCTTCAATTTGTAGTTTTAAACTGTTAATCAATTTGCTGTCTTCAAAATTACATGAAGTTGGTAATGTGTGAATTTTAAATTGTTAATCAATTTGTTAATCACCTTTTTATGCTAAGCAACAAAATTAAACTGATATTGAAGTTTACATTTATACCCTTTTGTTCAAACAAATCGAAAAGTAAACTTGTTGAACCTTATATATGTCAAGTTGGGCCGTTGGTATTTAATTGAACCGAATACCGAGTGGAATGCTACCAAATTTACATCAAGTTAGTACGGTTTTTATTATTTTATTTTATTTGATTAATCACATGAACCAAAGCTTTAATTTATATTGGGATATTGTCAAGGAATTAGAACATAAGCCCGTCTAAGGATCTTGGATTGGTTGCTTTATTTGATGCTTATATATGCATATAATAATANTTGGGATATTGTCAAGGAATTAGAACATAAGCCCGTCTAAGGATCTTGGATTGGTTGCTTTATTTGATGCTTATATATGCATATAATAATAAAGAACACGTACGCATTCTAGATTAAATTAACTTCGTTGGTTAGGTTTATTGTTTGTTATATTTTACATATTCGTTGGTTGTGTTCATTGTTAATTAGTTGGGTTGCCAATTGTTGGGCAAACATTAAACTTGATTATATATATATATATATATATATATATATATATTTGTAGTTGAGTTGCCAATTGTTGGGCAAACATTAGGTTTGATTATATATATATATATATATATATATATTTGTAGTTGGGTTGTCAATTGTTGGGCAAACGTTAGCCTTAATTCATTTGGAAATGTTCATTTAATAGCCTTTATGCCGGCAAATTTTTTTAAAAAATAGGCTTCTCTATTCGGTCAAACCTTTACACTTAGAGTTTCAAAGTCATTTGAAACTCCTCTAAACCTACGGTTTGACTTTCTAGTAGTCAACACTTGACATTTAGGCTTCTCAACTATTTCAAAGACCGCCAATTTCATGCGCACCTACGGTTTGACTTTCAAGTGGTCAAACCTTTACACTTAGAGCTTTAAAGTCATCTGAAACTCCTCTAAACCTACGGTTTAACTTTCTAGTAGTCAACACTTGACATGTAGGCTTCTCAACTATTTCAAAGACCGCCAATTTCGTGCGCACCTATGGTTTGACTTTCAAGTGGTCAAACCTTTACACTTAGAGTTTTAAAGTCATCCGAAACTC
>NC_037530.1:31300788-31334539 GCF_001531365.2 Cynara cardunculus var. scolymus
ACTTAGAGTTTTAAAGTCATCCGAAACTCCTCTAACCCTACGGTTTGACTTTCTAGTAGTCAACACTTGACATGTAGGCTTCTCAACTATTTCAAAGACCGCCAATTTCATGCACACCTACGGTTTGACTTTCAAGTGGTCAAACCTTTACACTTAAAGTTTTAAAGTCATCCGAAACTCCACTAAACTTACGGTTTGCGCTTGTTTGGTGTTTTCACGTGATTGCGACCGGAAAGGGGTACTAAAAAACATAGTTACCTACATGTCCAGCATCACTGTATCATCACATCCAATGGAACCAATATCACATCTTTCTATTTTTATAGCCCCATAGCTATATTTGCCCAACAACTAAAATTTTCGATTATAATTAAAAAGAAAAAAACACATTTCAATTGAACACTTCTGATGCAAATCGACACACTCGAATCAGGTGATAGTTGGGTCAATCACCAATGATATTGTTGGTGGGCTGCTGACGGTGCGCGGTGGTGGTGGTGGTGGTGGTTCATGGAGGGGGAAAGGGTCGCCATTGGCCATATACAACCATCTTATAGCATTTTTAAAAAAGAAACCATACACCAAATGTGCACCAAAATATTATTATTTTATGAATTTAACAAGCTAAAACTCTCTACTTGCACCGATTTTCTGGTTTCGTTCAAACAATTCTTCATACGCCAGAAGTCGCAACCTCTTCATGAGTACTTGGACAACCAAGAGATCAACAACGGCCGCTGCCACCAGACCGAACACACAGAGAGACAATACCCCGGCTACGACCAAGGAAAGAAGGATAGCGAACGGAACCCATATCGGGCTGGTGATGATGATAATGGGGGCAAAGCATATGAGGCCGAGAACGGTGGTGACGACGGTGATGCCGGAAATGATGAACAAGAGTCCACTAGAGACAAACAAGGCCATAATACCCATGAGTTGGGTTGATTTCTCTGGGTAGGGACCCTCGAGCCTACGAAAGGGTGGTCTTCCATCACCGATGATGGTACCTCTTGGTTGTTTCTTGAGGTGGGGTTGACCGGTGCCGTTATACCGACCGTCCATGGCTGAGACCGGTCTTTGATGGATAAGCGTGTTTTTGAAGAGGATAATGGGAAACTATCTGTGGGACACGTTAACCGGTATGAAAACATGCAAATGCAACACGTGTAGTTAACTACGAGACCATGATGTTTGTATTCTTATTTAAATTGGTGGTATTCTTCATGTAATACATAAATAAATTAGAAGTCATCTGCTTACGTTGCAGGGCCGGTCCTACACTACTAAACACAGAGAGGCTTTCGAAAATTCACTAAACATTTGGCTTTTACCGGCCAAGAGGACGTTAAAATTCCTTAGTAAAATCATAAGGGTGGTGCTTGATTGGTTTGAGTTTGGCTTCGAAGATCAAAAATATTAGGAGGTTTCGGGTTCAAATCCAATGAGGAATAAAAATCTCCTTGTGGCCACGAAAGTTCAAATGCGGTGACACCGGGCTATCTGCAAAGCAGGTGGTCGCCCTTGGATTAGTTGGTTCGCATAGCAGGCCCAGGTTAATAAAAAAAATTCCGTCGGAAAAGTTGATTACAGTGAAATTAGTAATGGATTGACCATCCGTGGATAATTAGTCGATATATAATTTCATATAATTAAAAATCGTCATATGTGAGAATAAAAATTAATTTAATTAGTTAAATCACCGGTGGGTTGTCTGATAAAAATAAAATGTATACACGTAGAGATATTCAATAGTAATCCGTCGGTAGTTTTAAATTCATGTAAATGGTAGAAATACCATTAAATGTAAACGATACAAACGTAAACCTATATATCGTACATTAAAAATAAAAGAGCAATATGCCGTTAAATATAGAAATACTATGTTGTTCTTCGATTTCATAATAGACCCAAGGTAGGTTTCAAACATTTGGTTTCACTTGTTACTTATGTTTCTTATCATTGTTTTTTATCGACAATCTGGATTTCGAACTTTATTTTGGTTTCCTTTTCTCTTGTTTTTTGGTGATTGTTGTGCTACTATGATGACAAATGTACAACATCTGATTTATATATATGGTACATGTGATTAGACGACGACGAAGACGTGGTTCAATGGAAAAGAATGTACAAGCATTTTGCTTTCTCAACTCAAATCGATTTTATTTCAAAGTTGAATGATGATAATATGGTTTACAAAAATAGAATTTGAATGTTATAAAATGGACAATGATACCAATGTTTCCTCAAACAACTTATCAAACTTTTCTACTTCTCGGTAAGCGGATAATGAATTGCAGGTGATTTTAGTGTCGTCAATTATTTGGTGTAATTGTGATTTACTTGAGATCGATTAAGGTGATAATTCAAACAACGTGAGTTAGGAGGTGCAAAGTGCAATCTAACAAATGTTTGTTCTCGTCACCTTAAATGGTCGAAATACAGAGGTCAATAGAGTTGCGCCCCCTTGCAGGGTCCTTGGAAGATCGCCCCTACTGATGACTTTAAGAAAAGTCTTAATTAGGAAATTTCATGTTTTGGGATGATTTGGACGAATTTCAAAAGGATAGGAACCTTCTATAAATTGTTCTTGAACTTCGAAAAATTTGCAGAAAGTGTAGTTTAGAGAGGCAGTGTAATCAAAGCCTCTGAGTCTTATGCTAAGAGATCTAAGTCTTTGCCAAGATTCCTAAGTGATGAGGATCAAAGCCTCTGATCCTTTTGATTAGTGCCTTTGGACCTTCGGTCTCTAGTCTATATAATTAGAGCCTCTGATCCTTGTGGTTAGAGCTCTAGACCTCTTCTCTATGATGGTTTTGACTCAGAGCCTCTAAGTAATTTGTAACTGTTTTTTTAATCTTATCCATAAGTGGTTGTAGTTGTTGTGTTGTTGCATATTAACTATCTAACCGTCTGTAACCATTGATTCCTCTTACAAATACTTAAATGTTTGATCTGGTTGATATATATATATAGGGGGTGTTTGGGATTGCTTATTTTATCTGCTTATTGACTTATTTCAGTCTGGCACTGGTGATAAGCTAATACCTAGTGTTTGGATAAGAAAAAAGAAAACTGCTTATATCGGTGTCAAACCGATAATAAGCAGTTTTTGATAAGTTAATCCGTCTTGACTTATGAAAAACTGCTTATTACCAGTTTACCATTTTAACCCTATTACCCTTTATACTTATCTCTTTTCCTCCAGATAACATCGATCTCAATCTTCTCCCTTCTTCGGATAAAAATCTCAATCTTCTCTCTGTCCTTAAAATTTTAAATAATTGCATTTTAGGTATTTTAAAATTCTTATCTCTCATCTTTCCTCTCTCTTCTATTGATCGTTCTCTATATACCCACTAATACCTATTGTTATATCCAATGTGATACCCACCATATACATGTTGTGATACTTTAAGATATACAACTTCATATACATTGTAAACAACGAAAACACAAAATGTGATACAAATGAAACTATGAAATAATGAAAATACACTTTGTGTTACTAGCATTAAAGATTCAAATGTAACACACTCTGAAGAGTTATGAATTTCCTATTTATGGACATAATAAATTAATTAAACGCATTTATGAGTTGTCTTTTTTTATTACTAAATTACCCTTTTTCTATTTATTAAAAAAATAACATAATTATCATAAATGAGTGACTCATATTGAATCTCATGATTATAACAAATTATTGAGTTCTCATTTGATTAAGCCTATATATATATATATATATATATATATATATATATACACACACACACATTCATGAATTTGTGCCTTAGTTTGAATATATAATTTATAGATTATCCCAGTACTAATTTTGTCCAAGTATTATCAAACTACAAAATCAGATTTCCCAACATGAATAAGCGAGATAGTGAGAATGAAAGGAATTTCAAATAGCTACCTTTATTTTGTTCAGATGTATTTTTTGTAATGATATAAATAAACAATTGATTGAAAAGAAGTTGAAATTCATAGGTGACTTCAAAAATTCTTATTGTACAAATTAAATTTTTTATATATGATTACACATATTCAAATATCTATCGTTTTATAAAAACAAAGGAGGAGTCATAGAGTTCCATATCGCCTCTTTTTTGCCGACCCCCAAAAATGTTTTCTTGATGATAAATCTCAAAGAACTCACTGAAAATAACCAATTGGCATTTAGAGACCAAGACCATCTGTCGGGATTTTTAGATAGTGAACAATCCCCAATACCCTCCCTCAATTGATCGATATCCTTGGATTCTCTACCATCTTGGACGGGTCTTCGCCAAGACCAAGAGTTTTCCGTCTTAGTCCTATCAGCTATGGTTGCTTGCCTCTCATTTTCTAGAGTGAAAAGTCTAGAAAAAACGAGAGGAAAATGGACAGGTGCCTCCAAGTATCGGTCCAAAAGTCGTACTAAGACCATTGTTGATTTGTTTCAAACACAACTCGTTGAAATTAATGTGAAGAAGGCCCAACTATCTCATTGCCGAAAGCACACTACCCCACGAACTACATATGCTCAAAGGCCCCCGTTCCAAGGAAAACCACCATTGACTCCATATAATTTAATAGACCTCCATTTTTCTTGTCTCTAAGTACAGTTCTCTGGTTAATCCAAGCCATTTTTATGTTCTCACCTTCCGATCTCCAAGAAAAAAAAAGTCTCTTCTTAGTTTCTTCAATGAATCAATCACCTTTTTGGGAGCTTTGAAAATCAAAAGGCAGTATGTTGCGATGCTACCGAGTACTACTTGAGTCAATACATGTCTCCTTTCGAACGATAGATTTTAACCTTTCATCTACTTAGCTTTTTTGGAACCTCTCTATAATCGGATCCCACGCTTTAGCTCTGGACATATTTGTACCCAACGGAACCTCGAGATGTTTACTCGGAAATTTCCCAGTGTTACAATTAAGTTCTCTAGCGGCTTTATTGACAACATTCTCTCCCACACCACACCGAAAATATGGTTTTATATTACTCGATATGTATTGGTACGTGTGATTTTAAGTTTTTTTTTTGGATTAAATTAAATTTCTTTTGGTTTTAGGTTATTATTTATTATATGATGTTGTTATTTTTTTGTATTAAATTAAATTCATTTTCATTTTAGGTTTATTAGAAATATATGAGATTTAAACATGTGTGTTCTTTCACATATTTGACTAAAAATAGATTACATAAACGGAAAAAAGAATCTTTGTTCCCCATTGGGGATGGGGATGGGAATTTGATTGTATTCCCCGGTGGGGATGGGGATGGGGACTAGTAGTCGGGGACGGGGATGGGGATTGAGATCTCCGTCCCATTACCATGTCCAAAAAAAATAGATTTATAAGACATTTTTTCAAAAGTATCCTATAAATTGCTAACACGATGTTTTGTATTAAAAGTATCTTAAAAAAACTTGTTAGAATGCCCAAAAACGTCTTATAAACGTATTACAACGCCTTTATATAGGACTTTATATTTGGGTTCTAAAAAATAAGTTCTATAAAACGGTTCTATCAGGACAAATTGAAATTGGTGGCATCCTATAATCCCTATTTTGTTGTATTGCTTGTTTATATTAGTTGTGGTGCCTATTAATATTCATAGTCCTCATGCTTAGATTTACCTTTCTGATAGATGATATATTTAACAATTATAAAGGCATAGGAACATAAACACATAATCAGAAATCAATTTAATATAATATCATAAAGAGTTAGTAAAACTAGCCTGGAGCACTTTTTATGCGCAACGAAGTTCATTGAAGCGGAAACAGTCATCGTTGCGTGTAAATCGACGTCTTCTAATGCTCTATACAGTTTGCTTCAAAATGTGGATGAACTGAATGCAATATCATGTAGGCAATAGGGTCTTGATCTCCTTTATTTATAGGCCATGGAAACCTAGAGACTCATCTCATAAGGAGTCCTCGTTTATCTTTAGGTTTGATCTTCAAAATAGGAGAAGATATACACTTACCTCTAATTAACTTAATGAATTATCCTACTCATATTAGGAGATTATATCCTAATATTTGACTCGATTATAATTGATATAGGATTCTCTTGATAAATATAAATGTTTAATTAATTGTCCTTTAACATTTATTACACATAATGATAAAAGTCCAACTTATTTCCAACATTTCATAAGTGGTTATTCATTTACTTAAATATCATCTGATATATAAGTGGTTATTCATATACTTAAATGTCATCTGATGTTTGCCTTTTGTTGGATCAAGTCAAGTTTGTACTACATTATGTATGCCCACTTTCGACTACATTATGTATGCCCACTTTCGACTACATTATCTGCTTATGTTTTATCAGGTGATTGTGGTGTTGAGTTGGCTCTCCATTGGTTGAATGTAAAACATCACTTTTTGTTGTTTTTGCACACCTTAGGTACATCATACATGTAAGCTTAATGAGACAGATCAAAAGGCTGGGTTTTTTTCATGAAATTTGCATCAAAGCCCATAATAACATAACATATATAAAAGTATTTTGAAGAGACAGACGCACAGGGGTTGGGCAAATATTGGATTTTTTTCTATAAAATAGAAACACCAAAAGTCAACATGTAGATCCAATTATGCAATTCTAGGAACTCGAGGAAATATTGTTGAGAATCGAGTTGGGTGTTAATTATTATGAAATCTACTTGTGCATGTACTTTTTGGGAATAGGGGGCATGGAAGAGGTGCAAATCTAAGAGTAAAATACTTTGTGGTTTTTTTAGCTTATGTTTTCTTATACGTTTATTTAAATCTTGGATTGTATGGGTTTGTACTTCTCAACGGTTATTTATGTTTCAAACAATGCAACTAAAGCATTAGTTTTTGCTCACGTCAGATACCGTTTGGGAACAGGGGGCATGAAACACTCACTAAAGGTGCAGAACTATCTTTTTGGTTTTTTACTTGGTGAAAGTGGTGATTGTATTTCTAGCGCTGTCGGTATCAATTCTCTTTGTCAATCTCCGATTGAACTAAATTCTCATGCTAATTCTGTCAACGATGGACTCGAAATCAATGCATTGTTTTACTTGCTCCATACAATGTTGTCCAAATTTCACCAGGATGGCCTTTTGGTGCATTAGAAGCTTTCTTTTCTCTCTCTCTCTCTCTCTCTCTCTCTCTCTATATATATATATATATATATATATATGTTTGTGTGTGTATATATTATGCTCGAGTCTTTTGGATATATGTGAATGTTATTAAATATTGTAGAGACTTACACCATAACTCACCTGTAGTTAATTTGTTCCCTAACTAATCTGTAGCTAATATATTTCCTAACTAACCCGTAGAGAATTCATTCCCTAGTTAATCTCTAGAAAACTCATTCTCTAGCTAATCGGTAGCAAATTCGTTCCCTAGCTAATCCGTATAAATACTTCCCTAGATAATCCATAGAAAATTCACTCGCTAACTAATCCGTAGCTTTTCAGTGGAATTTTACTTGAAACGATGAAAATAATAAAACGTGTAAACCACCTTTTTGCTATGGATGTGCTCCGGACTCTTCCATCACTAATACTAAAGTCCTGTTTGCTAAATCCGTAGCAAAATAAATGATTTTTTTTATTCATTAGCACCAATGCACCAATGAGATGAGTTATTATTACTTTATATAATTTTGTTTAAAAAAGACATAATAATTTAGTAATAAAATTTATGCTGAAGTCTCTAAATAAAGAATCTAGTAGAGTTAATTGTATTTTATTTTAGAGATCATGACTATTTTAGAGATAAATTATAAAGAATTTGTTGGACATGTATTTTTTTGTGAAAAAAACGAATGGATATTGTGATTTATTTAGAGCTCCATGGTATTGTAATGAGTTAGAAAATCCATCTTGTTTACTCTTACAGAAGTCCACATGCAATGCATGCTCAGTCAATTAGAACTCCCAAAATTGTTGTCATCCTGAAAACCATGCATTAACTGCATTCATTCTCATATTGACATGAAACTTACTCAAACTATTAAAATCTTGGTTCATCTAGTCATCAACAAGAAAAAAAAAGGGGTAAATGCAGTGAATGTTTACAAAAAAACATCTAAAAAGCTAAAGTTAAGAGAATTTCTAAGTTTTGCAAGTCTTCGCATGAAATAA
Organism: Cynara cardunculus var. scolymus; assembly: GCF_001531365.2. Classification (NCBI taxonomy): domain Eukaryota; kingdom Viridiplantae; phylum Streptophyta; class Magnoliopsida; order Asterales; family Asteraceae; genus Cynara; species Cynara cardunculus. The sequence continues at coordinate 31,308,917 of NC_037530.1, forward strand.
AAATTACCATAACATATTCGCAGCACTAGTATGTTTTGACCATGCAGAAGAGGCTAAGGGGGAGGCTGGTCCTCATCCGTAACCATAAAACAATTCATACGGCGGCATACTAAAATAACAAAAGCATTAGCAGTTCATGTTTATCCTTCATCTGATCATTGATACATCTTGCAAATTACCATTGGTGCTATGATGGATATAAATAGTACTATTGTCCGGGCAATAACAAGTTCAATTTGTTTCTTGATGATGAGATGGCCAGTGAGTTCTAATACTAAAGCATATCTCTGAAATAAACCATTCTTAATCTATTTATCAAACACACAGTCATTTGCCTATCGCTATCAAAAGTTCAATCCATTGCCTCATGATTCCAAGTCCACTAAATGCTTGGGTTCAAAATCGCCTCATAATACCGTTATATATTCTAATAAGGAAATTTTATGTGCTTTTTATTTGTTCTGTCTCATGATTCCATTAATTGACTACACAAGAAGCCACAAGTATGGTAGATCTTGTACTTTTTGTTCATGATCTTCAACGCAAAATTTGAGCATCAACTTGAAGAAAGAAAGTATTGTTGGACCGATACTAGGGAACCGCCCACATGATATTGTCCGCTTTGGGCTACCCCTCCCGGCAACAACCCCTCACGGCTTTAAAACACGTCACTGGTAGGAGTAAGATCCCCCCTTCCTTATAAGGAAGACGAATCCCCCTAGCCTCACCGATGTGGGATGCTCCTGCATTGCTACAGGAGCGTTGGGTTTAAGAATCGCGGATTTGACCGGCTCGAGGGAACAATGAGGCGGAAGTCCCAACAAGTATCAATCTGTAAATAGTACTTTTTTCCAACTCCACGGTTCCACTGCCAAATTTAAGTCGCGAGTGCTTGGGTTTGTGGTTTCAATATCTTCACAATTTCCTGAACCTTAAGATTCAGTTTTTATTTATAGGTAGCCTTATTTTACCCCCTTTATCCTCAGAAATTCTAAAGAACAAACTAAAAACAAGAAAATTTATACAAATGTACATTTGTATAATACCACCAGTTTTATTTAAATCTCTCCTGCTAACTTTTAAATATTTCATGAATTCACAATTTCTAGGAACTATTTATGCTTTACAAATTAGGTTTTAAATCTATTTCTATTTACATCAATTGTGATTCTGCAAACAACTTTAGGAATGAAAGTCACAAGAACACATAAAATAGCTCAATACCTAGGTTAGATCCATATGGATTCACGAGAAATCATGAAAAACAAAAGACAGATCTCGCCCCAAATTTTACAACCAAGTACTATATCTAGCAATAATATATACAAACATATGTGGAAAAAGTGATATATAAGAAAGATCCACTTGAACATTCTTCTAAACACAAGTCAAGCAAAACTGTCTCAAAAAAACAACAAACACAAATAAAGTATATGTAGTTTAGATAAGGAAGGCTAGGAATCTGGCAAATAATTGAAAGAAAAATACGGACCATATGCAAGAACAATAATTGGTGGATAAAGTTCTTTTAAACACAAGTCAAGCAAAAGTGTTTCCAGAAAAAACAACAAAAACAAATAAAGTATATGTAGTTTTGATAAGGAAGGCTAAGAATCTTGCAAATAATTGAAAGAAGGATACATACCATATGCAAGAACAATAGTTGGTGGATTCAATTGTGTGTCGAGAGAGTAGCAAATGCCTTCATAGCGAATATGGCTTTGAAATAAGATGCTAACGTATTTCCCGATCAGTCTGTAAGAACAAGGACGAGTTAGGTGTGGATGCTGATGACGCCATTGATCACCTAGATAGCTATACAACTAATTAAGCCTTCAAAATAGACGAACCCTTCTTGTACATATATATATATATATGTATATATATATATATATGTATGTATATATATATATATATGTATGTATGTATATATATATATGTATGTATGTATATAAAGAGATAAAGAGAGAGAGAGAGAAAGAGAAATGTGAAATGTGAAATTCTCCAAATTTGAATAACTCTCCAAAATGATTACCTATGAAAGAGAAATTAATTTTTGTTTTCTCTAACAATGAGAATCTTTGAAAATAAATGTATAAGAGAGAGAAATAATATTTTATAAAAAATATTTTAATATTTTAATTATATAAATCATCTTGTAATCTCCACAATAGAAAAATTGTTGGAGATGAATATAATTCTTTTGGACACTCTGACATTTGATTTTCCATTTCGACAAATCTGTTGGAGATGCTCTAATGTGTTCTAAATGATAATAAAAGACCGGAAATCACTCTTCTTGGCTACCATTAGATAACTCCAAAAATGATTAGCTTTGGAAGATATATTAATTTTTGTTTTTCCTAACAATGAGAATCCTTGAAATTGAATGTATAGGAGAAAGAAATAATATTTTTGTAAAAAGTATTAAATATTTGAATAATATAATTCATATTGTATTCTCCACAATAGATAAGTTTTTAGAGATGAATATAATATTTTAGAACATTTTGACTTTTTGACTTTCCTTTTTGGATATGATCTAATCTATTCCAAATGATAATAGAAGACAAGAAATCACTCTGGTTCTTAGCTACAATTAAAAGTGTGCAAATCTGGTGAGGCTATGAAACTCACTTTAGAACATCTCCAACAGATTTTCTAAACTAGAGAAAATGAAGATTTTGTTTTATATTTTGCTCCAACAGATTCTCTATATTGTTCTCTAAAATAAAGAAACAAAGACAAAACTTCAATTTTAAAGGAATTTTTTAAAACTTGATAGAGGAGAAAGAAATGATTTTTTATTCATCAACATCAATGCACCAATGACATTAAGTTATTATTATTTTATATAATATTGTTTATAAAAAGCATTGAATGATAAAATTATAGAATAATTAAGTAATAAAATTTATATTGACGTCTCTAAAATAAAGAATTTATTGGAGTTAAATGTAATTCGTCTTAAAGATTGTTAGTTTTGCAGAATAAATTATAAAGAATCTGTTACAGATGCTCTTCTTTCAAAAAGAGTGAATGGATATTGTGATTTATTGAAATAACAAAGTCAAAGACATGTAAAACGATCAACTACGATGCAATTTACAACTTAATTTCTAAAATGTCATATTACCTTAACAAATTACACTTCACTACAAATGATTTTTAACCAATTTTTGTATTAATACATCATCATAAAAAAACTATATTTTAATAAATACAACAAAACTACAATTAATGTTATTCATTTTACTTTAATCTATACTATCTTATTAAACATCTATACTCAAAGTCTTAAAGTCTTAATTTTTTTAATACCCAAAATACCCTTTCTTTCTTTAAACCATCCTTATCCTTAATTTTTTTAATAATAATACCCAAATACACCCATCCCTTCTCCCAACAACACGGCTTCCCTCCCCCCAAGATTCCTTCACCCAGCCTTAATTTTTTTAATCTATATCTATTCTATCCTTATGCATAGAGTACTCCAAGGCATCGATTCCTTCTCCATTTCTTTCTCCCAGACAGCATGCGGTTACTTCTCCGAGGCAGCATGCGGTTCCTTCTCCAAACCCACCTCCACCTCTGTTCATTCTTCTACTTATTTGGTTCATGGCAACCACGCATCGGAACCACTTCCACCGTCACATCCCTCCGCACCACCACCGTCAACTGCGCAACCACCTCCACTTCCACCCCTTTCAACTCAACCGTCGGCGACACCAGAACTGACTCACCTAAAGACCTAGACTTCACTACCCACCGTGTTCCGTCAAGTACTCCGAGTACACACCATGCCAGGACCAAAAAAGATCCTTGAAGTTCCAGAGAGACCGACTTATATACCGTGAAAGACATTGCTCGGAGAAAGATGAGCTCCTTAAATGCCGTGTGCCGGCGCCCGTTCGGTTACAAGAACCCATTTAAATGGCCGACGAGCAGAGATCTTCAAGGGACTGAGGGAGAAGTAAAGAAGAAATTTTTTACCTCTGTTGACTGTTGAGAAAAACCAGTGGAGTGAAYGTGTAGGGATAGGGAGAGCCGGAGACCATCGCTACCGGCGTAGCTGTCGCCGTCGCCGATTAGGGTAGGGAGAGCCGAAGAGGGAGTCGTATGATGTATCGCCGATTAGGGTAGGGAGAGCCGAAGACGGAGTCGTATTTTGTCAATAGGGATTTTGATTTCTGAGTTGGAAGGAGACGATAAGGCAAATACAATGGGCTGGACGCATTCTCTAGACTAAATTAACAGGCCAAAGTTGTCTGCTTGCTTTATGTGCTTCTCTTTCACTTCTCTCCATATGTTCTTTTTGTTACTCTCTTCTTTTCTACATATTCCACTACTTATTTTAATTATAGTTCCCTCTAATTTTCATTAATTTCAATTCATTATATCTAAATTATAAATCTTAATCAAAATATGGATGTAATATTGGTATCCGTCCCCGGCCCCATCCTCGGCTTGAGCCAAGCGGGGATCCCCATCCCGTTCCTGTCCCCGGGACCCGATTTTTCAGGGAATCCCCGATCGGGGCGGGTGGACCGGGTTACCCGACGGGTCGGAGTTCATTTTCATCCCTAATCTGCATACCAAACGCACCCTTAATGAACTTTTTATATCCCGCCGCATTGCGCGGGTAGACAACTAGTATGAAATAATCAAGTAATTATTATAAGGTAAAATTATTAATTAAATAAAATATTTATTTTGATTTATAAAATGTTTTGATTCAATAAATAAATGTTTCTATTTATGAATTAAAACTTTAAAGTAATTTTTAATATTTCATATAGTTTTTATTTATTCTATTTATGTATATTTAATGTATTAATACTTAATACAAAACAAAAAACTATACATTATAATTAAACACACATTCTTTATTCATTTTTACAACATTAAATTAAATGCAAGATAAAAACATTACATTAATTGTTTTTTTTTCTTCTACATTGCTTTTGGATATAGTTTTTGTACTAAAAAAAGAATGGTATGGGAGATTTGATACATGGTTATATAAATTTAAACATCGTTTATATCATCTAGTTGATGAATATAAACTTGGCGTTCGTCTTCGACGATCAGGTTGTACATGATTAATTATGAATGTTCTCATTATTTCTTCAATAATCTCTTTGTACCACATACGAGCTTGCCAACAAATAACAGTGAACCGGATTGCCCACTTTTAAGAACGAACAATGATGTAATTTTATTATGTAATATCTTTTATTTTTATATTGTAACCAAAAAAAATTATTTGACATATTATAGGATCCATTAATATATTAATTTTAAATTAATAAAATATCGAATATATAATGTTCAATTTATTATTTAATAAATAAAAAATAATAACAATATTAATTAATGATCGAACTATTTATATTTTTTTAAATCAAAATTTCATTTAATAAATTATTCATAAATTTTTATATACCTATTTCACAAAAGATCAAAAAGAATGATATCACATTAAAATTACCAAAAACCAATTTCTTATTAAGAATTTATATCTTAAAATTCTTTATAGCATTCACCCTCACATTAACAAAAAATATATTATGTTTATAGACGGGGGTTGAATACATTTTCATTTTTTTTATTATGTATATTTATTAAAAACAAACAATTACTGATTTACCGCGGAAGGTGGGAAGGTAAGACGGGTGCCAAATTTGTTAAATACTGAAAGGGTAATAAAAGAATGTACTCTTTCAGATCCGAAGAACTGAGATAGTCCCACAGATTGTTGACATCGATTTTTTCTAAGAAATTATCATTCATAATTTCTTTCAAAATGAGTGAGTTGCAACATTTGACAAGGATGGTCATTTATGGTCACTATTGTATTAAATGTTATCCAATTTTAACGTGTGTTTTCATCTGACTTGTTGATCAGTGCATCATTGTACTTATCATTTCAGTCTTATAATATTGACGTACACATATGTCAACACAATGCATCCTTCTATATTTAGAGGAAACAATTAAAAAAAAGTATGGTACTAATAAAATAGTAATTTTAAACTTACTTAGTTTGACATGCTGAATACATTCCCAAAACTAAGACAAGAGTTCATAGAGTTTGTGAGCCAAATTTCATGGTTTAAGTTTGTACTCAATTGGCTTCCCAAATGTATTATTTGTTAAACTATTTTTGACTTTATCTCATATTGATCTTTAATCGGCCAGATGACAATCCGATCTACTATGGTGACTATCTTCGCCTCCCTTCAACTAGTCTTCGATTTCGTTGAAGACTTTTTGCTCGTCGACGGGTAGAGATAATAACTAGACTTTTACAAGAAAAATCCGATCACTAAATTTTTTCTTCGAAATATAAGCTATATATCGATTCCAGCAAGACTATGTTTTACGAAGTATTGGATTCAAATCCTGTAATTTATTTGGATCCTCTTAACTCGATTTCCAAATTCGGATATCAATCTGGTTGATCAATCCGGTTGTAAATTCGATACTGAATCCAATTTATAAATCCATTTTATAAATCGATTTGCAAAGTAGTGTTTTTTATAACTAATTGGAGTAGACATGAAATGGAAGGTAATAGCCGAAATATGATTCATTTTTCTGAATTGTTTTGTTGTCCGGTAGAAGACAGTTAATTTTAAAAATATTTCTAAATGTTATCGAATGTATTTAAGTTATTATCAAATTAAAAAGTTGAGACACACAATACCCCCGATTTTCTTAATAATATAAATAAATAGATTTTAAAAAACTTAGAAAAAAAAAAATGAAGCCAAAACTCATAACATAAAATACATTTGAACTCATAAATTCAAGTGATCTATTTTTGGATTTTTTTTTACCCTTTCTTTTTGTTCTTTTGTATTTTAACTTTTAAAGGCTTTTCTTTTTCTTTCTATTTTTGGATCACATTAGAATTAACACATAAAAATGTAGGCTTTCATTTATTCTAGACATTGAAGTTAAAAAGTACCAAGTAAAGTTTACAAAGTTACGGAATCAAAGTGTTGAGATTCATCCATTCACTTTCTCTTTTCTTTGGTGGTTGCAACCTGAGAGAGTCCTGCTCTCCAATCCTTGCTTTCCAAAAAGCATCCTTCTTTGCCTTCTTTTCTGCAACTTCATCTTCATAGCTCATCTTTTCTTTTCCTTTTCCATTTCCTTTTCCTTTGTTCACCAAGTTCAGATTAGGAATCAGATGGTGGTCTTCTATTGCTTGTTCCTCCACAATTATATCCTCATGTTTATCCTCCTTTTCTTTATTTGAGCTACTGGAGTGATTAGAGTTGGATTTCTCCTCCTCAGTAGCTCTAGATGAAGAAAGAAGCTTGCCAATCTGGGTGAAATTAAAGGAAGGGATATATCAATTTGTTCACGACGTTATTCAATTTCAATCATTCTTACACGATCCTCAAGTGTGAAAGAGAAAGGATGAGAGGAGGTCAGAACATCTTGAAACAGAATGTGAACCATGTTGGTCTAGGAATTGACCGTGGAATGAAGCTGTTCTCACAACAAGAAGTCGAATGTTTACTAGATCTAAACATGATGTTGGCTAATCTATTATAAGGCTCAAGCTAATCTAAGTTGTCCTGGAGGGCACTTACACAGAAACTAGATCTTTGTGGCTGTCAATTACTGATCTCAGCTACTCGAAATCTTACGACAACATATCTCATTTCTAGGCATGCTGAAAACTCGGTTTAGAATTGAATGAAAGTGGATCATTCAGGTTTTTTGTCGTAGGTTGGCATATCCCTACCTGTCTCTTTTGGTGGAACCCATTAGAGAATACACCTAATTGATCATCTCTAGTGGCATCCCTGTGCAGACTCAAGACAATCCACACTTCTTTTTCTTCTCTACCATTTTCTTAGCCTAGTGATTTCATGTGATTACTGATCAATCAAGTTATAGAAATATAATATTTTATGGACCAATTTTAACTTCTTTATGTCTAACTCCTCGATTCTCATTCTTATATGGCATCATCATGGCCAAACAAGGTAAATCCTTTTCTCGTATTACGGTTATTTGGATCCTTCTACTGGAAACGAAAAGCCTAAGGCAACTTGGAAAACTATTCTTTGATTGCTTTTGCTCGATTTAGTATGGAGGGTGGCACTATCTCATTTGATCATCAAGTTGTTTCACATTCCGGTGATTAGCTTGTAGTCTTATATTTTCTTATCTCTTTTCATGTCATGTAACCCCCCGCCCCCAAAAAATGTATAATCCTGTAGCTCTCTTTAACGATAACTTTTTCTCTTGCCCTTCTCAAAGAAGGATGAGAATATGTACTAATGTTCATATCGCGTACCAAAGAAGACACAACATCCCCCCACATCTATATATATATATGTACATTTCCTCTGGCATGCTAGAACCATAAGCTCCCTCTACAGCAATTAATGCAACATATTTTCCTCAATTAACAAACTATTTAGTGTTTTTAACTTCTATATGTCACGCTACAGAAAGACACCAACTGCGATGTGTTTCTGTGGTGTGCAAGCATAAAACCCTACACTTCTATATTCATATGGGGATCGCCAAATATGGAACAAAATTAACGAGTTGGTATTTAACCTTCATCCAATCATATGAAAGATCGTGTTTAACTGAATAGAGCAAACTATATATTTTACGCATTACTAGCTCCTCATGTCCCTGGACGTTTCCAGGTCCGTGCTTACATTATTCCAGTAACATAGGCCATTGCAGTTGTACTATAAGGAAATTAACAAATATTTTGAAATGTTAAACATGCATTGCTAGTTTGGTGCCTATACTTCACTTTGATATACTAAACAAGATTACATTGTGGCTAGACAATGAACTAATTAATAGAAATGGCCTATACAACTTTCTGAAAGCACAAATGCATGAATAATCTAAAGATAACAGACATCCCCTATTAGCATTGAATAGTGAACCATCTGACCACAAAGTTCTCCGTTTGATAGCAGTTGAGCAAGAGGATATTGGCAACATTTACCTCCATATGCAACTGTATCACAAAATTAGTAAGATGTGGGACGATAATCATACCTTTTTATCAGATGAAGAAACTTCATGCGCCCGCTTATTTTCAGGTATGATCATGGGTGGCTGAATGCGGCTATCAAAATCTCCAAAAAACGAAGGAAACACAACAGTGTCCTCAGTCTGAAATAAAATATAATCAGGAACATAAGCTTTATACATAGAAAATTTAGGTCTTCGGAATCCAAAAGAAGGGTAATATTTTTTAGTCTATCAATGATAATGAACTCTAATAGCCATAGAATGATCTAAGCATGAGCTCTTAAGCACTTTTGTGGTGTTTATGAAATCGTTTATGGTTTTATGCTAGTTGTAGCTAGTAAATTGATAGTATGGAGAAGATCTCTGAGTACCTTGTTCGTTGGCGAGGCCTTATTGCCATTTTTGTTTTCCTGGAGACTTCTAATGGTCTGATCTTTATACAAATCTACTGAACTTGTTATTTCTTCTATCCCAGTCTCATTTACATGTACAGTGGACTTGCCTTTGACTTCCGTTGGAGGTTCTATAACGATGGACTTTCCGTTGCTGGTTGGACATTGAACGTTGGCATTTACATGATGATTACCAAATGCTGGAGCCATTTGATTTACTGAGATATTGGAACTAGCCATGGTATGGATAACCGGACCATATTCAGTTAGCGAATAGAAGGAATTTGGTGACATCAAGTTCAATGTTGCATAATGTTGAAGCATACGATGGTACTGCAATACGACAAGTCAAGTAAACGAATCAAAAATAAACTTAGGTTGATCTTCATGGAATCTCTAAAACATTATTTTTGAGTGAAAAACAGTATTCAATGGTTTTAAACGTCTTTGCATACCTCTTGAGCTGAAAGATTGTTCGTATCGATCATATTCCAGCTTGGCACTGCTAGGATTTTCATCTCCTGTATGAGCATGTACGACAGAGATATTTCAAAGGAAGACGAAAAAATTCCATAAACTAAAAGGAAGGAAATAATAACTAGAAATAGATAGAAAGTCTAACCACAATTTTGTTTGCAAGAAATACCATATGCTCCACCAAATAGTCCTTAGGAGGAACCTCAAAACCCCCCCTATTTGTCCCTCGACCTTCAGTTCCACAATTTTTGACTGGCCGCCAAGGGAAGCACATCAATTGAAAAACACAAAGGATCGTGAAACTCCAATACATTATTTAGTAGATGAAATAATGATCAAATAGTTTTTGCTCTAGACATGGAAAATAATGTTAAAATACTGTCCAGGGGTTTGGATTTCTACAACGCAATTTTGGCTCTCCAGACTACTACTTTTCTAAAAGAAGGCTATCAACAATTAAAGCAAATGCTACGCGGGTAGCGTATGCAGAAAAACGAAAATTAAGAGAAGAAAGAGATAGAAAACCGAATGGTGAGGCGCAGGAGTGTCTCCGAATGATCACCAAACAACTAAGAAAACAAAATAGAATGAACTAGAAACCATTAGAAAGGTTCAGCTGCAAATTCTAAAATCTTCTAAAAAAGCTTCTAAAAAGCAAAAATTAAGAGAATTTCTAAGTTTTGCAGATCTTTCGCGTGAAATAAAAATTACCATGACATTTTCGCAGCACTAGTATGTTTTGACCATGCAGAAGAGGCTAAGGGGGAGGCTGGTACCCGTAACCAAAGATACAACTCATACGGTGTACTAAAATAACAAAAACACTAGCAATTTATGTTTATCCTCCATCTGATCATTGGTATCTCTTGCAAAGTACCATTGGTGCTATGATGGATATTAAAAGTACTACTATCCGGGCAATAACAAGTTCAATTAGTTTCTTGAATACGAGATGGCCAATGAATTCTAAAACTGAAGCCTATCTCTTAGATAAACCATATATTCTTAATCTATTCATCAAACACATAAGTTCTTTAGAATTTTTTCCTCCTTTATCCTTAAAATTCTAAAGAACAAAGTGAACAAGAAAAATTATACCACCAGTTTTATTTAAATCTCTCCATCTAACTTTTAGATATTTCACCAATTCACAATTTTGGAACTAATTATGCTTTACAAGTTAGATATTAAATCTATTTTTATTTACAATATTAATTAGTCTTTTCTGATTCTGCAAAACAATTTTAAGAATGGAAGTCACAAAAAAACACATAAAATAGCTCAATACCTAAAGTTAGATTCATATGGATTCTTGAGAAATCATGAAAAACAAAAAAGAAAGATCTCGCCCCCACTTTTACAATCTTGCAATAATGTACAAGCATATGTGGAAAAAGTGATATGTTAAGAAAGATCCACTTGAAGGTTCTTCTAAATACAAGTCAAGCAAAAATGTCTCAAAAAAATAACAAAAACAAATAAAGCATATGTAGTTCAGATCAGAAAAAAAAATGACAAAAACTAATAAAGGATATGTAGTTCAAGTCAGGAAGGCTAGGAATTTGGCAGACGATTGAAAGAAGGATACAGACCATATGCTAGAACAATAGTTGGTGGATTTGAATGTGCATCGACAGAATAGCAGATGCCTTCATAGCGAATATTGCTTTGAAATACGATGCTAATGTACTTCCCCGTCAGTGTTTCAGTCTGTAAGAACACCGATGGGTTAGGTGTGGAAGCTGACGACGCCATTGATCACCTAGATAGCTATACAACTGACTGAGCTTTCACAATATACGAACCTTTCTTGTATACTATATATATAGAGAGAGAGAGAGATGTGAAATTCTTCAAATTTGAATAACTCTCCAAAAAAGATTACCTATCAAAGAGAAATTAATTTTTTTTCTATCAATGAGAATCTTTAAAATTAAATGTATAGGAGAGAGAAATAATAATTTATGAAAAATATTAAATATTTTAAGAATATAATTCATATTGTAACCTTCAAAATGGAAAAATTGTTGGAAATGAATATAACTTTTTCTAGACTTTTTGACTTTTGATTTTTCATTTTGATAAATTTGTTGGAGATGCTCTAATATATTCCAACAGATAATAGAAGACAAGAAATCATTCTGGTTCTTGGATACAATTAAATAACTCTCCAAAATGATTTGCTATGCAAGAGAAATTAGTTTTTGTTTTCCATAACAATAATAGTCTTTGAAATTAAATGTATATGAGAGAGATAATATTTTATGAAAAATATTAAATATTTTAATAATATAATTAATATTGTAATCTTAAAAATGGTGAAGTTGTAGAGATGAATATTACTTAATGGATTCCAAAATGATAATGGAAGAGAAGAAATCTGGTTCTTGGATACAATTAAATAACTCTCCAAAAATGTTTTCCTATGAAAGAAAAATTTAATTTTTGTTTTTCCTACCAATAAGAGTTTTTGAATTAAATGTATAGGAGAGAGAAATAACATTTTATAAAGAGTATTAAATATTTTAATAATATTGTAATCTTCAAAATGGAGAAGTTGAAGATGAATATAATTTAATATATACTATATTATAAAGTATTTGGCATAAACTTTTAAAAACCATTTTTATGCATGAAATATTGCTTATTGATGCATATTATTTAAAATTCAAGATTACAAGTAAAATGTGTGTAAGTATAATTTATTAAAACTTAATGTTTGAATTTTGTAACTAAATGCAGATAAACCTAATCAAAATTGGATACTGGAAAATTTATCATTTTAAATATAAAAAATCTAAAATATAATAATTATTTAACAGAATACTTAATTATTATTTTTATAAAAAATTATATTATTAAATCAAAAATATATTACTTTGTTATTAAATTTAAATTAAATTATAATTAAAAAATTGGTAAAGAAATTACAAAAAAAAAACTAGAGCTTTTATATTTTTTTTCAAATTTATATTTTATTAAAAAATAAAAACATTATCGATTTCTCAAACCACATGAAACCGTATTATAACATTTATAAAAACAAAGAATAAAACGAAACATTAAAATCGAAATATATCTCACCAGCAAATCTAATGAAACTATGAAACTTACCAAAGAGCATCTTCAAGAGATTCTCTAGACCAGAGAAAATGGAGGATTTATTTTCTATTTTACTTCAACAGATTCTCTATATTGTTCTCTAAAATAAAGAAAGCAAGACAAAACTTTAAGTTTAGAGAATTTTTTTAAACTTGATAATGGAAAAAGAAATGATTTTTTTTATTCATCAGCACCAATGCACCAGTGACGATAAGTTATTATTATTTTATATAGTTTTGTTTATAAAGAGCATTAGATGATAAAATTATATAATGATTTAGGAATATAATTAATGTTGACGTCTCTAAAATAAAAAATCTATTGGAATTAAATGTAATTCGTCTTAAAGATTGTCAGTTTTGGTCACTATTTTAGAGATAAATTATAAAGAATCTGTTGAAGACGCTATTTTTTCAGAAATACTGAGTGGATATTGTGATTTACTGAAATAACAAAGTCACAGGCATGTAAAACGATCAACTACGATTCAATTTACAACATAATTTCTAAAATGCCATATTACACTTTAGAAATTACGCTTTACTACAATTGATTTCTCACCAATTTTTGAAATGATACATCATCGTAAAACCTATATTTTAATAATACAACAAAACTACAATTAATCGTATTCACTATACTTTAATATGGAGTAATTAAAATTATGATTAAATCCATGAAATAACAACCTATTTTTGTATAAAAAAAAAATTATTATAGCATTCTACTTTTGTTTTTCTTTATTACAACAATGTACTTTCAAATTATTTTTTATTAAGGCATCGTACTTTAAAATTTTACCCATAATAACAATGGCTAACCTGTTACCTTTTAAACCGGTTAATCCCTTGACTTTTTTTGCTTATGTGGCTTTAGTAAGGTGATGTGGATGACATATCATTTTGATGATTTATCTATAATAAAATTAAAAACCTACTTCAAATTATTATTAATGATTTTCATTTTTCATTGCTATAATCTAAAAAAACATTTAATATTTTTTGACTTTTTTTATTAAGTTGCATGCAAATTAAATATTCTAGAGTAAAATATTTCTTAAATAAATATGAAACATTATTTTCGAGATATGTTTTGTTTGTAAAAAAGATAACACTTCTTATTATATGTTGTTCAAATAAACACATATTTTTTAAAGTTCTCTTTAAAATGTTAACGAAATAAATTGTGATCTACAATTTTTTTAATATTGTTATAYTAATAAATAATTCAAAAAAATCTAATTAATTTAATATATGTATACGCCAAGTAAAAGTTTTTGAACAAATATAATATATTTTTTAAGAGATAATATTTTTTGGTAAAAGATGAACAATTCTTATTTTCTTTTTTTCAAAAAACACATATTATTTTAAAAATATTAACGAGATAAATTGTGTTCTACTAGTTTTATTGATATTGGTATATTAATCAATAATTTAAAAAAATTAATTTATTTAATATATTTATTAAATAACATGTAAAATATCTAAATATGAAAATTAAAAATACAATGTTTAATAAGAACTAATAGATGTTATAATAAAATAATTCTGAAAGTATAATAATGTAGTAAGAAAGTCACATCACTGTAGTATATGTGGACAGCTTACGTGGACAATGAGGTGGCATGGAAACCTGGTATAATGGGAAAATTTAAATCAAAAAATTATCGAATGTTATAATGGGTAAATTTTCAAAGTACAATGTCATAATAAAAATAGTTTGAAAGTACATTGATGTAATAAGAAAAACTTGAAATATAATATTATAATAAAAAAAAATTATAAAAATAGATTGTTATTTTATGCATTATATCCTTAAAATTATTATTATAAAGTGAAATTATTAATTCAAGAAAATATTTATTTTGATTTATAAAATGTTTTGATTCATTAAATAAATGTTCCTATTTATGAATTAAGAAGTTGAAGTAATTTTTAGTGTTTCATATAGTTTATTTATTCTATTTATGTATATTTAATTTGTTAATACAAAACAAAAAACTATATATTAAATTAAAAACACATTGTTTATTGAATATTAAAATATTAAATTAAATGCAAGGCAAAAACGTTACATTAATTGTCATTTTATTCTATATTGTTGCTTTTGGATATAGTTTCGTACTAAAAAAGAATGGTATGAGAAATTTGAGATGGAATTATTTAATATCGTCTATATCATCTAGTTGATGAATATCAACTTGACTTTCATCTTCGATGATCAGGTGGTACATTATTAATTACTAGAAGGGTACCCGTGCAATGCATCGAGACACATCCCGATTTTAACATTTTATTTTATTCTTTATCTACATCGATATAATAAGGTTTTATGTTGTTCTGAAAATACGATAATATTTTTATTTTTGAATAAAATATCATAAAAATTTGAAAAAAACTATATCGATATTAATATCAAATTAACTATTTAAAAGTTTTTGTTTTGTATAATTTTTTTAATTCAAATTTTTTATTATAATTTAATATAACGTAACGAAGTAATTTAATTTAGGTTTAATTATATAATTCTTTATAAAGATAATAATTAAGTATTATGTTAAAACTTAATGATTATTCTAATTATATTTTAGATTTTTTATATTTAAAATGAGATGTTTATCTTGTATTTGATTATGTTTATCTGGAGATAGTTACGCAAATTAAAAAATGGAGCTTTAACAAGTTGTACTTACACACAATTTACTTGTGATATTGAATTTTAAGTAATATGCATCAATAAACAGTATTTCGTGGATGAAAAATGGTTTTTAAGAGTTTTTGTCAAATGCTCTATAATATAGTATAAGTACATGTTCTCATTATTTCTCCAATTATATTTTTGTACCACACACGAGCTTGCCAACAAATTACAGGACCAGGATGGCCCATTTTTAAACGAACAATGATGTAATTTTATTATGTAATATATGTTATTTATATTAATATTAATTACATTTGGCATGTTATAATATTCATTAATATATTAATGTTAAATTTATAAAAAAAATTATGTATAATGTTAAATTTATAATCTAATAAATAAAAATATATACCAATATTATTAATGATCAAACTATTTGTATTTTTTTATAACGAAAATCTCATTTAATAAATTATTCATAAATTTATATATACATATTTCACGAAAGATCAAAAAGAATGACACCATATTAACAATTATCAAAAATCAATTTCTTATTAAGAAATTATACCTCAATATTCCTTATATTATTCACCGTCACATCAACAAAAATATTGACTTGACATTAGCAATTATACCAAAACTCAATATCTCATTAAGAAATTATGCTCACAACAACCGTTATTTCTAATACAAAAGTGTGGTGGTCGTGGAATGGTAATGACTAACACAGCAAGTATTTGTAGATGGGGGTTGATTACAAAAGTAGTAGATTTCACTATTTCATTATGTATGTTTATTAGAAACAAAAATTTACAGATCTATTACAGAAGGTGGGAAGGTAAAAACATGATCCTAAATAATTTAGCGGGTGCGAAATTTGCTAAATACTGAAAGAGTAATAGAAGAATGTACTCTTTTCATATCTGAAGAACTAAGATACTTCTACAGATTGTTGACATTGATTTTTTCTAAGAAACTATGATAGGTAATTCTTTCAAAATGGGTTAGTTTCAAAATTTGACAATGATGACCTTTTTTATACCCACCATTGCATTAAATGTTATCTTCCAATTTTATCGAGTGTCTTCATCTGATTTGTTGATCAGTGCATCATTGTACTCATCATTTCATCCTTTTAATATTGAAGTACACGTTTGTTAACATAATGGATCTTTCTATATGTATAGGAAACAGTAAATAAAGTATGGTACTAATAGAATAGTAATTTTGAACTTACTTTATTTTGACATGTTAAGTACATTGCCATACAGGACAAGAGTTCGTAGAGTTGGTGAGTCGAATTTATGGTTAAGTTTGTACTCAAAAACCGGTTTCCTAGATACAGTATTTGTTAGACTATTTTTGACTTTATCTCCTACTGATCTTAAATTGGATAGATTTACAATCCGTTTTGGTGACTATCTATGCTTCCCTTCAACTAGTCTTTTATATCGTTGAAGATTTTTTTCTCCTGGACCAATACAGTTAATAAAAAGTCTTTTACAAGAAAAATCCTATCTCTAAATTTTCTCTCTGAAACATAAGTTATAACTCGATTCCAACAAGACTCTGTTTTATGAAGTATTAGATTCAGATCCTCTTAACTTTTCGATTTCCAAATCAATATGATTAATCTATCCAATTGTAAATCCAGATATTGAGTCCAATTTACAAATCTTGATTGTCTTGTTATCCGGTAGAAGACAATTAAATTTAAGAATATTTTCAAGTGTTAGATCGGATGTGTTTGAGTTATTACTACATTTAAAAAGTTGAGACACACAATGTCCCCGATTTCTTAATAATATAAATAAATAGATTTCAGAACATTTGGAAAAAAAAATGAGACCAAAAGTCATAATATAAAATACATTTGTACTCATAAATTCACTGATCAATTTTTGGATTTCCTTTTCCTTTTTCTTTTTGTTCTGTTATGTTTTTAATTTTTAAAGGCTTTTTAATTCCTTTCCTTTTCTTTTTATTTTGTATCCCTTTTCTTTTTTCTTTTTCTTTTTTTGGATTACATAAGAAACAATACAAGATGGTGCAGACATAACATATCGAAAAATGTAGACTTTCATTTATTCTAAGCATTACAGTTAAAAAATACCAAGTAAATTTACAAAGTTATGGATTTAGAATTTTGAGCTCCATCTGTGCACTTTCCATTTTCTTTGGTGGTAGCATCTTGAGAGAGTCCAGCTCAACAATCCTTGCTTTCCAAAGAGCATCCTTCTTCACTTTCTTTTCTGCAAGTTCATCTTCATAACTCATCTTTCCTGTTCCTTTATTCACCAAGTTCAAATCAGGAATCAAATGATGGTCTTTTGGCTCCCTTCACTCGAATGATGGTATTCTACTACTTGCTTCCCTTCAACTATATCCTCCTGTTTATCCTCTTTTTCTTTATTTGAGCTATTAGAGTTATTAGAGTTGGATTTCTCCCCCTCAGTAGCTCTAGATGAAGAAAGAAGTATCTAGGTGGAAATCAAATGAAGGGATATGTTAATTTTTTTCATGATGTTATTCAATTTAATCATTCTTGCACGATTCTCAAGTGTGAAAGAAAGAGGATGAGAGAAGGTCAAAACATCTTGAAACAGCATGTAGACCATGTTGGCCTGGGAATTGACCTTGGAATGAAGTTGTTCACACAACAAGAAGTAAAATGATGACAAGTCCAAAAACATGATATTGGCTAATCTATTATGAGGCTCAAGTTACTTTAAGCTGACCTGAAGGGAACTGACACATGCACTAGATCTTTATGGGGAGTCAATTACCTATATCATGCTACTCAAAAATCTTATGACAACATATCTCATTTCTAGGCATGCTGAAAATTCGGTTTACAATTGAATGAAAGTGAATCATTCAAGTTTTTTTTATCATAGTTGGGCATATCCCTACCTGTCTCTTATCACCAAAGAATGCCTTGGTGGAATCCCAATAGAGAATATTGTTGGATCAAAATCTACACAATATATCATATCACTTTTATTGAGACAAAATCAGTAACATTCTTCACAAGATGTCTTAACAAAGATATAATGGTTACAACCCTTTATAGAAACGACACAAACTTTTGGGAGTTGACATTTAATTAACTGTCAATCGTATTAACTAATATTAATTAACTTCTAATTAACTGCAAGAATTTGCATCACTTAACCAACCTAACCTTACTAGCTTATAATTCAACACACCCCCTTAAGCTAGTAAAGATAAGACTTCCAACCTTTCTTTCATCACCTTAAAGCTTTCAAGTTGAAGTGCCTTTGTGAAGCAGTCTTCTAGTTGATCTTTTGTTCCACATAACTCTATCCTCAATTCATCATTTTCCACCAACTCACGAATTAAATGGAACTTGATTCTTATGTGTTTATTTTTTCCATGGAACACATGATTTTTAGTTAGAGTTATAGCTAACTTATTATCACAGTATATGGTAGTAGGACTATCTTGTGCATGTTCAAGTTCTTCCAAAATTGATCTTAACCACAAAGCTTAGCAACTAACAATTGATGGGAACATATACTTTGCCTCAGCAGAAGATAGTGCCACCACCCTTTGTTCTTTTTATTGCCAAGACATAGCCCCAGATCCCATACTCAAGATGTATCATGTTGTGCTTCTTCCATCATCCAAATAGCCACCAAAATCACATTCACTATATCCAATCATACTAAAATTCCTTACCTTATAGTAGATAATCCCATGATCTAAGGTACCTTGAACATATTTAAGGATCCTTTTTCCTGCTTCCCCAGTGACATGTCTTGGGAGTATCCATAAACCTGCTAATAATACTTATAGAAAAAGCCATGTCTGGCTTGGTAGCAGTCAAGTACATGAGACTTCCAACCAAACTTTTGTAGAGACTAGGGTCCACCTCTACCTCTCTATTATCCTTTGATAATATAAACCAAAATCCATAGGTGTACTAATAGGATTGGATTGTCCCATGTTAAATTCGTCCAACAAGTTTTGTGCATACCTTTGTTGTGATATTTTGATCAGTTCTTCCTCTTGTTTTACCTCAATCCCCAAGAAATAGTGTAAAATCCAATGTCAGTCATATCAAATTATTTCTTCATTGCATCTTGAAATTATCAATCATCCTTTGTGAAATCCTTGTGAATACTAAGTCATCCACATAAATGCATACAATAAGTATCATAACTCAGATTTTTTTAGTGAACAAAGTATGCTCTTATAGACATTTTTTGAAGCCTTTTGACAAGAAGTATCCCTCTATTCTACTATACCAAGCATGTGGTCTTGTTTCAGTCCATATAGGCCCTTTCTTAAGTGGCAAACCTTGTGTTCTTATCCCATTTTGATGTATCCTTCAGGGTGTTCAATGTAAACATCTTCTTCCAAGCTTCGATTCAAGAAAGCTGATTTTACATCCATTTGGTGTAGCCTACAATTGTGTTGAGCAGCAATTGCAAGCACTAATCTTATTGTTTCCAATCTGATCACAAGGTAAAAGACTTCTTGATAATCTATGCCATACTTTTGTTTATATTCCTTTACCACTAATCTTGCCTTATACCTATCAACCTCCCCCTTTTCATTTGACTTACTTTTGTAAATCCATTTTACTCCAATGGGTTTGTGGTTCTTTGGAAGATTAACTAATCCTAGGTGTTATTTTTCATAATAGCTTCTCTCTCCTAGCATCCCTCCATCTTTCATCTTGACAAGCTTCTTCATACGATAAAGGATCTGCATGAGAAAATAATGCAAAGTATGCCACATCATCTAAGTATATCACTCTTGGTGTTGTCATCAATGTTTCTCAAGCTTCTAAAACCTCTCTTTGTTAGACTTTCTAATGAGGATGTTGAATTTGTTGACTCTTGAACATCTTGATCATTCATAGGACTTGAAGCAGCAGTTTTTGTAGTAGGAGTCAAGTTATGATCATCTTGATCAACCTTTGTTTAATTTTGTGTCTCAATCTCATTGGTGATGTGAGTAGTGTGTCCATCATCTTGTAGTGAGCCATTCCAAGCCTTATTTTCCTCAAATACTACATCCCTACTAATTACGGTCTTTCTAGTTACTGGATTAAGAAGCTTGTATGCCTTTGATTTTTCACTATAACCAACAAAGATGGTTTTTTCTAACTTATCCTCTAACTTGCTTCTTTTTTGATCTGGTATGTGTGAGTATGCAATACAACCAAAAGTTTTTAATTTAGCAACAATGGGCTTATAGCTACTCCATGCTTCTTGGGGTGTCTTATTGGATAAGCTCTTAGTTGATGTCATGTTCATTAGGTAACAGGCACATGCAACTGTTTTTGCCCAAAAGCAATTATCCAAGTTTTTTACTTTTCATCACGCTTCTTGCTTTCTTTATAATGGTTCTATTTTTCTTTTCTGCTACCCCATTATGTTGGGGAGTGTATCTAGTGATCATTTGATGGTGTATGCCATTTTCTTTCAAAAAAATCTAAGAAATAAGTGGAGTTATACTCCTCAGCCCCATCAGATCTAAGGGCTTTCAGTTGATGACCACTTTGTTTTTCAACATATAATATAAACATCTTAAAAGTATTGAAAACTTCTGACTTTTCTTTTATGAAATATACCCATATTTTTATGCTGAAATCATCTATAAAAGTTAATAAGTACCTCTTTCCTCAAATGGAAGGGGTCATCATCGGTCCACACACATTTGTGTGGATGAGTTCCAGTGATTTTGTGGTTCTATAAGCTTTTTCTTAAGGGAAAGACTCCCTTGCTTGTTTTCCAAGCATGCAACCTTCACAAACCTCCTCTATAAAACTGTTGATATTGGTCATTCCCTTTACCAAATTATGCCTCAAAAGACTATATCAAGTAAATCATGCAAGTATGCATGGCTTACAAGTATCGTCCAAATCAAGTAATAATGGTAAGTAATATCAAATATCGTTCCACAGAGATTTAAATTGCAAAGAGAGTCACAAAAGTTAACTTTAAAGTGAGATTTCAGAAAAGGGTTTTTTGGAAGCAATAAAGCTTCAGAGAGAAAATATATTTGCTAGAGTTGGTAACCAAATACTGAAATGAAACAATAATTAAAAGATAGTATGGATGCAAGATCGGATTGGATTTCAGCAACGAAGTGTAGTGGATGTTACTACTTAAATAGCTCTTTACAACACTAATGAAACGTCCTTCCAAAGAAGTGCAGATTAAACCATATGTTGGAAGTGCACTTGGTGATGCATCAATCCCAAACTAGTGCAGATTTTGCCTTTCTTTCCATATAGTTTTGCAACCCATAAGATTACTTCGACTCTTTATAGCATCTATAACACACTTAGTAAAACTATTTGCATTGTCTTAATTTTAAGTCGAACTCATCTGAATAAAATAACATGTGTCAATTTTTGTCAAAAATTACCATATTAAATATTGATACCACTTGTAAATAGTGATATAAATTGCTATTAACAAGCAATCATCGACTAACACTTGGCTTAATCTCACAACCTTCACTTACACCCACACTAAGGTATTTAGCATAGCATGACTGAATGTAAGTGCTTAAAAATAAATGAAATAAATGAAAATGATTTAATGTAAATGACGTAAAAGTAAATTCTGCAAGAAAAGTAAAGAGAAAGCTGGAAAGGTTGCTGTAGCAACTGATAGTGACGAAGAACACTTAAAAATTACTCGCAAAATGATATTAAAAAGTACCAATAACCCAAATCTTATATTGAAGCTTTGTTCCTAATGACAAAGTGATATTGTTTAAAGTGCACACACTAACCAAAATATTACCCCCATATATATACTACGAAGAGGAAGAATCAAAAGTACTAGAAGATAATAACCATTGATCATTAACCAATGGGTAATACAAAAGATGTCCTAGTACAAAAGATGCTTAAGTACAAAAGGTTAAGGTATCTTTGCAGTGGCATCTTTTATCAAAATCGCCTGCTATCAGTATTAGAAGATGTCTTTCTCCAAAATTTGACTTTTCAAAATATTCAACGGGATTGAGCCAGTTGTGCCAATATCCAGTGTCCAGTGATGCAGCAATGTATACACCTGCTACAACAATGCTTATGTCAACATTTCATTCACCAAATACATAAAACAGTACCATTCACGCATCCAAGCTCTAATGAATGTGGAACTATAAAATAAGACTAAAACACAATATAGGATTAGGAAATGTGTGAAATAAAGTGAAATAAAGTTATAATTAGGTGCTAAAGTGTATGCTTTTGCACACTTATCACCTACACTAAGTAGGTTATGTTTTAGACAGGAACAAAACATACACTAGAGATTTTCTTTTGCCCCATCTTGGTGTTAACCATGATTTTACCTATTCCTTGCACATTCAATATCTTATCATATCTAGTCCTTTTATTTTTTTTGTTTCATCTACTTGAAGAAAAATAGCTTTGTTCCCTGTCATGTGGTTGCTACAATCACTGTCAAAGTACCAATTGTCATTAAACGGAACTTCTTGAGTGTTTAAGATCATAAACATAGTATCATCTTCATTTCCATCCTCCATGTTAATGAAAGTGGATAACACTGTAATGTGAAGTATTTCTTCCTTTAAATCTTCCTTTGATTTCACTTTCTTGGTCTAAACCTTTGTTCCTCTCTTGTGTAGTAAAGGATTGTAGTTGAAAAGCTTGCTCAAATGGTGAGGAATCAAATTGCCTCATTCTGAATTCATGTTATTGTAGAGTTCCAAGAAGACTTTCAAGGGAGAGCATGATAAATCCTTTGATTCTTCTATTGCTACCACTATATATTCAACTTTCCTAGTCAAAATTCTAAATATCTTTTACACAACCCTTCTGTCGTCCATAACTTTTCCATTCAATCTCAATTGATTAAGTACCAAGATCACACGATTGTAGAATTCTTCAATGGTTTTTGAGTCCTTCATCTTAAGTCCATCAAACTCACATCTCAGTGTTTGTAACTTAACCACTTCAACTTTTCCCTCTCCACGATATGTTTTGTGAAGCATGTCCCATGCTTCCTTAGACGGATTTGTGGAAGAAATTTGTTCAAAAATGATTTCATCTACTGCCTGATAGATTTTATAAAGAGACTTCTTGTCTTTCTTCCTTATATCTCTCAATTTATTTTCATGTTCTTCTGTCAATTCGTCTATCTCAATTGGTTCATCAAAGCCTTGTTCGACAAAATCCCACATTTCTTGGGATTTAAACAGTACCTTTATCTGAATGCTCCAGTGATAATAATTTATTCCATTTAGTTTTACAAGTTGTGTGTGTAACAACTTATTTGATGTGGAAGCCAACTGTGTTCGTGGCTCTGATACCACAATGTTGGATCAGAATTTACACAATATATAATATCACTTTTATTGAGACAAATCAGTAACCTTCTTCACAAGATGTCTTCACAGAAACGACACAAACTTTCAGAAGTTGACAATTAATTAACTATCAACCATATTAACTAATATTAATTAACTGCAAGAATCTGTTTGCATCACATAACCAGCCTAACCTTATTATATAACACATTTGTACTCATAAATTCATTGATCTATTTTCGGATTTCTTTTTCCTGTTACTTTTTGTTCTTTTATGTTTTTAACTTTTAAAGGCTTTTTCTTTCCTTTTCTTTTGTTTTCCTTTTCTTTTCTTTTTTTGGATTACATAAGAAAAAATACATCATAGTGAAAACATAACATATCGAAAAATATAGACTTTCATTTATTCTAGGCATTAAAGTTAAAAAAAATACTAAGTAAAGTTTTCAAAGTTATAGATTTAGAGTGTTGAGCTCCATCTGAGCACTTTCCATTTTCATTGGTGGTTGCATTCTGAGAAAGTCCAGCTCAGCAATCCTTGTTTTCCAAAGAGCATCATTCTTTGCTTTCTTTTCTGCAAGTTCATCTTCATAGCTCATATTTCATTTTCCTTTGTTCACCAAGTTCAAATCAAGAATCAAATGATGGTCTCCTGGCTCTTCCTCACTCGAATGATGGTATTCTACTACTTGCTTCCCTTCAATTATATCATATTGTTTATCCTCCTTTTTCCTTATTTGGGCTACTAGAGTGATTAGAGTTGGATTTCTCCCCCTTAGTAGCTCTAGATGAAGAAATAAGCTTGCCAATCTAGGTGGAAATCAAATGAAGGGATATGTTAATTTTTCATGATGTTATTCAACTTAATCATTCTTGCACGATTCTCAAGTGTGAGAAATAGGATGAGAGGAGGTCAGAACATCTTGAAACTGCATGTAGACCATGTTGGCCTGGGAATTGACTCTAGAATAAAGTTGTTCACACAACAAGAAGTGAAATGTTGACCAGTCCAAAACATGATGTTGACTAATCTATTATGAGGCTCAAGCTACTCTAAACTAACCTGAAGGGCACTTACATAGGAACAAGATCTTGGTGGGGAGTCAATTACTTATATATCATGTTACTCAGAAATCTTACGACAACATATATCATTTCTAAGCATGCTTAAAATTCGGTGAGTGTATTGAATGAAAGTGGATCATTCAGGTTTTTTGTCGTAGTTGAGCATATCCCTACCTGTCTCTTGTCACCAAAGAATGCCTTGGTGGAAACCTAATAGAGAATAAACCTAATTGATCATCTCTAGTGGAATCCCTGTGCAGACTCAAGACAACCTACACTTCTTTTTCTTCTCCAACATTTTCTTAGCCAAGTGATTTCATGTGATTGCTGATCAATCAAGTTATAGAAATATAATATTATCTGGACCAATTGTAACTTCTTTATGCCTAACTCCTCGACTCTCATCTTTATATGGCATCGTCATGGCTAAAAAAGGGTAAATAGTTCCTTTCCTCATATTATGGTTATTTGGATCCTTCTATCAGAAAGGAAAATCCTAAGCCAACTTGGAAAACTATTCTTCGATTGTTTTTGCTTAATTTAGTATGGAGGGTGGCACTATTTCATTTGATCATCAAGTTGTTTCATATCC
>NC_037530.1:31334564-31337781 GCF_001531365.2 Cynara cardunculus var. scolymus
CCCGACCCCAAAAAATGTATAATCTTGTATCTCTCTTCAACGATAACTTTTTCTCTTGCTCTTCTTAAAGAATGAGAATATGTACTAATGTTCATGTGTGTGTGTGTGTGCATGCGTGCACGCACGCACGTGTATATGTGTGTTTCCAAGTCCATGCTTACATCATTCCATTAACATTGGCCATTACAATTGTATTAAAAAGGAAATTATCAAATATTTTGAAATGTTAAACATGCATTACATTGTATTAAGCAATTAATGTTGAAATGCTAGTTTTGTGGCTAGGGAGACTAAGGGAGACTAGTGTGAAACTGTTGTTAAACTTAAGAATGTAGTATTGTGTCACTTTGTCTTGAAATGTTCTTCATGCTTTCTCTTATACAAGATCTGAGTTCACTTCGATTTACTAAACAAGATTATATTGTGGCTAGGCAATTACCTAATTAATAAAAATGGCCTATGCAATAATATTGCCCTAACTTTTCTGAAAGCTCAAATGCATGAATAATCTAAAATATGGAAAGCTGATAAAATGTATATTTAATTTATTAATATAAAAGAGGTGAGGATACATGCATCCCTCCATATTGATAAAGTGCGATCCCTCTTATCCTTTATGTCAAAGTCAACTAATTGCATTAATTTTTTTTCAAAAATTTATGTCTTATAAATCTATGTTTTGTAATTTTCTTCAACATTGTTTTCTAATTTTATTTTTCCAAATTTATGTTTTATAATAAATTTTTGCCAACTAACTATTTATAAATTAATTCAAATAACTATAAAATTATTTTTAATTTTTATAATTGTATTGTTAACGTTTTAATTAATTAATAATTTATATATGTATTTTTTCTAAATAAATATTTAAAGCTACAAAGATAAAATAATTTAATACAAAAAAGATGATCAAAATAAGTTAATAGATAAATCAACAAATAGAGTACAAAAAGTCTGAAAATATTACAACTCAATCAAATGAAATAAATTCTATAATACGATTACTAGATAACAGTTGCTCGTACTTATTTATTCGGGTCATATACGGAGTAGCTCGTGCAGTTGCGCAATCATATTTGAAAATGCAACCAATTTGGCACGATAGAAGGCATCGGGTGCCCTTTTGCCAAAGATATTTTAACGTAATGATTACCGTTAGCGTACCCAATAATAAAAGCAACATGTTCATACCACGACGGAGGACTAGATCGAAGTGGGAAGAATGTCAAACTACCTATAAGTTGTTAAAGAATGTAGTTATCACATTGTATCTTGAAGCAATCAACAAGTCCGTTTCAAAAACATCCATCCAATGCTCATTTGGTGCAAATGAGTCCAGCTCAAAGAAGTTTAAGGAGTTATAAAGATGATGTCATTGTTCAATGCCATACACCTCGAGATATTATGTCTTGTACATGTTTAACTCCTCCATTATATCATATCGAATAGATGGCCATTCATCTTCGTGGCGACCAAGACAAACGACTATCGCTCGAAATCCATAGTTTCCATCGCCTTTTACATCTTGTACCTGTATGATGTAAAGATGGAAATTATTTAAAAATTGATTAATACATTCAGATAAAAAATTAACTTGCATGAACTACGTTACGTACCTGCACAACGTAAGGATGAAAAATACTTGGAAATTGATTAATGTACGGATGTGCATAATTTTTTTGGTCGAAGTATGAACTATGTCTTGCTTGTTCATTGTTCGCCAAAACATCAAACTCCACAAATGTTGATGCATTTGGACAACTATGCCTATGAGGTTCATGAGTTGGTTGGTCGACACGACTTTTTTTGACAACCTTACTCTTCAATGAAGGACGACCATGAGTTGTTGTATGAATAGTCGGTTCACAAATACGAGTTGTCCAAGGCGTGATTATCTCCCTTAACTTTCTTAGAAAATTGGATTTCATTGATCTCGACTATTTTTTGAAGTTCTCAGTAAACATGTACACTTCATTATCACAACAAATATCATCATCTTCCATGGATATACACGGTGATAAATCAAGTTTCCTCCAAAATCCGTCAATCGATTTAAGTGGAATAGATTGGCCTGCATTGAAATAACATGTCTGTTCATGTGCACATAGTAACCTTTAACATGTACGCAGTTGATATTTACAGTTTCCTGAAACTAAGCCAAGATCTTTTGACCACTCAAATTCTTTGAAGATTAATTCCAACGCATGCAATGAAACAAAACCATGTAGTTGGTGGAAGTATGGTTTGTGAATGAAAATACAAATTTCACTTCCCTTTTTATAACAATAGTAGAATACATATCACTTCACTTAACTAATATCAAGTTCATTAAATTAACATTAAGTTCATTAACATATTCAAGAAGTCAATTTTTTTTTTCTTCCAACCCCCTCTAAGCTTATGTTTTCAAAATTTATTTTCTACATATTTTTAGTATAACAATATTGTTTTTTATAACAAAGCATAATACAATTTAAACTAATTTAATATTTGAATTTTTAATTAAAAAAAACAACGAGTTATTATCTGAATTTTTAGAGATTGTTGAAAACTGATGAAACTATTATATGAATATTCAAAAACTTAAATAAAAATTGATTAGTTACTTTTTACGTTTTAAAGTTGAAAAAAATGATGGATTATTTTCTGAATTTTTAAAGTTGTAGAAGGATTAATGATATATTCTATGAAAATATAGATAAAATGAAAATTAAGAATTTGCATACGAATTTTTAAAGTTTTTATTCAATTTTTATAAGGGCAAACTATATGACCATATACATATGGTTAAAATTTGTAAAATTATAAAATAAATGATATACTATCTTTTATAAATTACAAAGTTATTGTCTTTCCAATTTATTGGTTTTAAATTTGATTAATATACAATACAAATAAAAATTATAATTACTATAGACTAATAATTATTATATTATCTATTAATTAAAAAAACAAAAAAGTAAGAGAGAGAGGGGGGACATAAGAGAGAAAAAAATTCAAACTTTTAGATCATTTAATGATATTAATAGGTCTTTTTTGACTTTTTTAATAGGTGGGGGTGTAAATAACAATAAGGGTTGATATCCTCACCCCCTTACGTCACTTCTCACCCCCTTCTCACATCTTTCCCTCACTCACACCCTCACATTCACCGAATTTTTTAAAATTTTAATTTTAAATTTACATTTCATACCCCTGTAATTAGATAATTAATTTA
>NC_037530.1:31338756-31341638 GCF_001531365.2 Cynara cardunculus var. scolymus
ATAATATAAGTTAATTAATTTATATAATTATAATCTATATTAAAAATTAAAAACATAAAAAATATAATAACAAAATATTATAAAAGTTGAAGGGTCAAAACTGAAAATATCAAAAGGTTAAAASTGAAAAATAATATATAGGAGGGGGTATAGAAAATGTAGGGGGAAGAGTGTAGGAGGGGGTGGGGTTAGAAAACCCCATAACAATATATTAAATCAAAAACACATTGTTTATTGAATGTTAAAACATTAAATTAAATGCAAGGTAAAAACATTACATTAATTGTCATTTTCTTTTTCTCTGTTGATTTTGGATATAGTTTTCATACTCAAAAAGAATGGTATGAAAGATTTGAGACATGGTTATATTAAATTTAAGCATTGTCTATGTCATCAAGTTGACGGATATAAACTTGACGGTCATTTTCGACGATCAGGTTATGCATGATTAATTATATATGTTGCCATTATTTCTTCAATTATCTCTTTGCATCACATACAAACCTGCCAACAAATAACAGCAAACCGGGATGGCCTAGTTTTAAACGAACAATGATGTCATTTTTGTTATGTTCAACTTGTAATTTTATTATGTAATGTATTTTATTTGTATTGTAATATAAATTACATTTTGCATTTTAAAATATTCGCTAATATATTAATGTTAAATATATAAAAAGAATGAGTATATATAATGTTAAATTTATACTTTAATAAAAAAAATTATAGTAATATTAATTAAATGATCAAACTATGTATTTTTTTTATAATCAAAATCTCATTTATTAAATTATTCATACAATTTTTAAATACGTATCTCACAAAAGATCAAAAAGAACGATATGACATTTGCAATCACCAAAAATCAATTTTTTATCAAGAAATTAGAACTCGTAATTTCTAATACTATTCACTGTCGCATAAACAAAAAATATCAATTTGGCATTAGCAATTATACCAGGTCAATATCTTATTAAGAAATTATACTCACAACAACCATAATTTTTAATATAAAAGTGTGTTGGTCGTGGAACGGTAATGACTAACACAAAAGGGTTTGTAGATGAGGGTTAAATACAAACATAGTAGATTTTCATTTTTGTTTAATTATGTATTTTTATTAGAAAAAACAATAGGCTTCCCAAAGTAGTATTTGTCAGACTACTTTTGACTTTATCTCATATTGATCATCAATTGGCTAGATGACAATCCAATTCGCTTTGGTGACTATCTTTGCTTCCCTTTCAACTAGCTTCCGATAAATGGCAGCGTCAACATCCATACCTGACCAATCGCTCTCTTCTTACAGTTTGAAACACTAATAGGGAAGTACATTAGCATCTTATTTCAAAGCAACGTCCGTTATGATGGCATCTGCTACTCTGTCGACAGAGTTGACTCCACCTACTATTGCTCTTGCATATGGTCTGTATCCTTGTTTCATTCTTCTGGCAGATTCCTAGCCTTCTTAATCTGAAATATATTTACGTTGTTTGTTTTTGTTGTTTTTCTATATCAAATTTTGTTTGAAAGATACGTTCTTATAAACACAAGTCAAGCAACACTGTCTCCATAAAAACAACAAAAACAAACAACGTGTGTGTGTGTATATATATATATATATATATATATATATATATATTTCAGATTATGAAAGCTACGAATCTTGTAGATAAATGAAAGAAGGATACAGACCTTATGCAAGAACAATAGTAGGTGGATTTGACTGTATATCGACAGAGTAGCAGATGCTCTCATAGAGAACATCGCTATGAAATAAGATGCTAATGTACTTCCCTATTAATATTTCAGGTTGTAAGAACAACGACCGGTCCGGTGTGGCTACTAACGTCGTCGTTGATCACCTAGATAGTTATATAGCTCATTAAGCATTCACAATATGAACCTTTCTTGTATACATATAGAAAGAGATAGAGAGAGAGAGAGAGAAAAAAAACAATATTTAGGGCATTAAAGTCGGTAATGTGTAGATATTAATTGTAATAAATGCTATCTTTTGCCAAGTGTCCTGCATGACGGAAGGGATTTTCTTTTTGCAAACAAAAGTCAACTCCACTATATCAAAATTAAAATGTCTAACCATTCAAATAAAATACTTTATAGAAATTAAGTTTATAGAACCAAAATATAAAACGTTACAATAGATTTATAGGACTCTTTTGGGGGTTCAACAAGTTTATTAGGATATTTTTAAAATAAAGTGTCGTATCAACTACTTTATATAATACTTTTGATAAATGTCCTATAAACATCTTTTTATAAAATATTTGCGTTTTGTGTTATATAAAAATAGTTAATACGACACTTGTTTTATAAATGTCTTAAACACTTGTTAAAACATCCAAAAGTATCCTATAACATATTGTAACATTTTTAGATATCACTCTATTTGGTTTGGTCTTATAAATTTGTCCTATAAAGTATATTAATTAGGATGCTTGTCATTTTAGGCGTCATATAAAACAAATTTTGTTGTAGGTTGCTACAATCGAAAAATGCAAATATGGTGAAACTATGAAACTCACTATTATTTTTTTAATGAAAGAGCAAGAGAATGTATATTATAGAAATAACAAAAATCAAAGTTTGAAAACCATCCAGACAACGTTTTGTTAACGAACTTCTTAAGGGACACGTAGAAAGATGACATGGCACATTTTTGTGTTAAAAAATATGGTTGTCGCAAGGATGATTGCTTAACAAGAAATTGGGTTTTGATCATTGTTAATGTCATATCAATAATTTTTGCAGATGTGCTAGTGAATAACATAAGAAATTATGAGATATAATTTATTAAGAAGAAATTGTTTTTTTGGTAATTTTAATGTCATGTTATTATTTTTGATGTTTTATTGAAATAT
>NC_037530.1:31342196-31380905 GCF_001531365.2 Cynara cardunculus var. scolymus
TGAACGTTCGTTCATTTACCGTTCGTTTACGTTCGTTTATATTCGTTCGTTTATGTTCGTTTATATATTAAATTTAATATATAATCTTTTGTTTATATACTTTGAATTCAAATAATATTTATTTATGTCCGTTTAGCATGTTCGTTTATGTTCGTTTAGTCCGTTCGTTTATGTTCGTTCGTTTACGTTCGTTTAACATGTTAACGAACGAACATAAACGAACATAAACGAACACGAACATACATGATTTCTAAACGAACGAACACGAACACAAAGATTTTCGTTCGTTTACCGTTCGTGTTCGTTCGTTTGTTCGGTTAAGTTAAACGAACGAACATGAACAAGCCTCCGTTCGTGTTCGTTCGGTTCGTTTACAGCCCTAATGTTGTTGATCCGAACTCTTTTCAGTGATTTGATGATGACCCTCCATACTTAGTAAATTATGTTTGTTCTAATTCTATTCAGTTTCAACTATCATCTCTGAGTCCAGTGATCATTCTCAAAGAACAAGTATTTCTCAAAGACAAAACTTACACCAAAGGAACCTTCAGCGATGTCAAAGAAGTAGTTGAAGATAGAGACATAACAGTTCATGATCTGAAGTGGATTCAGTGATAACAAGTAAATCAAAGTGTGAAATCTGACTAAGACTCAACGAACACTGAAGAATCTTCAGAGATTAATCAGTATCAGCGATCAAATGAATCTTGCTCTACAATATTTGTTTTTGTCTTATCCTCTTGGACAAAAAACGACAACCCCATACCTCACATAGAAAAGTACATGTACGGATTATTTTATTATCTCCAAACGTGCTTACCAACTTTGTGAAAGACAATTGTTCATATGCGGCCAAAAACCTGCACATCTTAAGACAAAGGATAAGCTCTCCACTAGAAGCTTGCCATGTGCTTTGTACCTTCTAACTTGCATTAAATGCAATGGGTATAAGTAGCTGAGAAGATTCATCTTCTTAAAAGCCCTTCTTCTCCTTCTAACTCTCTTTTCTCTTGCTACTATCTTCTGTGAAAACTATGTGTTTCTAAGAATGTTTAGATTTGATCTTAACCTTATCTTCTTCTGCAACAATCTGTAATTTTCATATTGATTTTCTTTTATCAATAAAAAAATTTAAAAAGTAAAAAGTGTGTGTTTGTATTTATCCTCCCCCCCCCAGCCTCTTCTATAAACTATTACCTTTAAAACTCTAGTAGATCCGTTTGGGACCAATAAATGGTATCAGAGCAGTATTTATTATCTCTTCTTTAAGATAATTCACTCACCATTTTTAATGGCTTTACAAAACATAAATACAAATTATCATGATAATAACTCTCTTGCAAACCTCCCATATTCAGTAGGGACAAGTTCAGTCTCTAGAAAAATCAAATGTCCTTATTTCTAGAAGTTGTGGATCCTGAGATCCCTTATTATGTTGAAAATGGACCAAAGGAGTCAAAAATCTCTCTTATAGCTTTACTCTCTGAAACTCCTTCAGCCACTACTCCCTCTCTCACAATCACTTAGTTAGATACATCTAACTCTGAGGACTTAACAAACGCTGAACTTTCAGAGTTTGATGAGTCATTGGCTCTTCTTACAAAATCATTTAGAAGATTCGCCAGAAAAAACAACTTTCATAGACCTCTTACTATAACTATTGCTGACAAGCCAAAATCAACTCATGTTGACAAGGCTTCAGTGATATGCTATAACTGTGAACGCGAAGGACACTTTGTAAGTGAATGTAGGTTTAAAAGAGTTATGAAGTCATCTTCCACTTCTTCCTCCTTCAAACTAAAATATGATAAATATTTGAAGTTGAAGGAGAAGTACAAGAAAATGAAGAACTACTAGTGTAAAGGCAAGGGATGCTGAAGAATATGATTGGGCTGATTCATCTGACAAATCATCTTCAGATGAGGAAGACAAGGCCTATTTTTGGCTTCTGGCCAACATCAAAGAAGTCAACGACGAACAGCCCGATACTTCATCTTTAAATGATTCTACAACCTCAATTCAAGTATTAAATCTGAATGATCTTTCAATCTCTGGTACTGATAGTCTCTCTGCGTTGGATACACTAACTGTAGATCTTTATATTGCATTGAATGGCAAATCCAAAACTGAAAAACCAAATCTTGATTTACAAGAACAACTTAAAAAATGTCATTCAAAAATCAAAGAACTTACTGAGATCGAAGAAAATCTTAAGGATTAAGTCATTGTAAACCCAAGCAATCAGCATTGAATTAGAGCAAGCTATCACTGAGCGTGAGCAAGCTATCATAAATGCTTAGATACCCTCCAAGGTTAAGAGTAGTCTCATATACTCTTTAGACCAGGAAGACCACGTCAGTGACAAATCCATGTTAAAATTTGGAACTTTTGTCTCCTCCATCCCTGACACTTCTTCCAGCTAGTGTTCCACTAGATCTAAGCCTAATCATATTCTTGAAGAAACTCCTAAGAGTTCTAAATGTTTAGACAATAGTAAATACATTGTTAACATTCCTCAAAAGGCCAAGAAAAACCAAAGCTAAAGAAGACTTCTTCTAAACCTTCAGCTTGTCAACCTTCAACCTCTGGTAAAAAGATCTTTGAACTCATTCAAAGATCAACTCCAAAGCTAAAAGTTGATCTTACACCCAAAAAAATCTGAGAAACTAATTGTGGCCCCTAGAACTTCTAAAAAGAGTATTCTTGGACCAGGCCTTTCTCATCTTAAGTTTTCTAACTCTCATACTTCTGGCTTAAAAAGCTTCCTTCAGCTATAAGAAATGTTATCATTGTGGTGAAACTACTCACATAGTTAGCAAGTGTCTTATTGCTAACAAAGCTGAGAAATCAGCTAGGATAAAGAAAATCACCAAAGATAAAAAAACTAGCAAAAGTGAAAACCATCACAAAAGTTGGTAAAAAAACTAAAATGAAGAGAACCACTGAAGCTAAGTCATCAAATTCACTAAAGAATGTTGAAATCTCCACTACCACTAACTCAGCTAGACCCATTGTAAAATTGGTACCAAAGCAAAATTAATATCATTTTTATTGTAGGGAGTCAAAGGCATTTGGTATATTGATAGTGGATGCTCAAGACATATGACTAGCACTGAGTCCCTGTTATCTGATAACAAGGAAGAAAAAGGTCTTTCAATGACCATTAGTAGTGATATAAAATGATACACCAAAGGTTTTGGTGTATTAACCAATGGAGTAACCACGTTTAGACAAGTTGCTTACGTTGAAGGACTGAAGCATAATCTTCTCAACATCAGTCAATTATGTGATAAAGACTTCATAATGAGATTCTCAAAGAAAACATGTTCAGTCTTTGACAAGGGTGACAAACTCGCAGTAACTGGCACTCGCCTAGAACCTATATGTCATCAATATGGATTATCCTCTCATGAGAATATTTGTTTTCTATCTAAAGCCTCCTCAAATGTCAATTGGCTATGGAATAAAAAGTCTTCTCATCTTAACTTTAAAACACTGAATGACTTGTCAAGAAAAGAACTAGTTATTGGCCTTCCTCAACACTCTTTTACAAAGGAATATCTTTGTTCAGCATGTGAAAAGGAAAGCAAGCAAAGGCTAGTTTAAAATCAAAACAAGTCTCCTCATTGACCACTCCCCTTCAACTACTTCATATGGATTTATTTGGCCCCATCAACATTCAATCCATCATTGAAAGAAATATACTTTAGTCATTGTTGATCAATTCTCCAGGTATACTTGGGCATTCTTTCTCAGATCCAAGAGTGACACGCCTGATGAATTAATTTCTTTTATGAGGAATATGAAAGTACTAAATAACTTCAATGTCTGTTCAAGAAGAAATGATCATAGTACTGAGTTCAAAAATAGTACTATGGAAGACTTCTTTGAGAACAAAGAAATCTCTCACAATTTCTCAATTGTGAGAACTCCTCAGCAAAACAAAGTCGCTGAAAAAAGAAAATCGAACGATCATTGAAGTTGTTCGATCAATGCTCAGTGAATCTCATCTTCCTACTCAATTTTGGGCTGAAGTTGTCAACACTACATGTTTTACTCAAAATCGATCGATAATTATTAAAAGATTCAAGAAGACGGCGTATGAACTTTTTCATGGAAAAAAACCTACTCTCAGCTTTCTATACGTATTTGGTTGTAAATGTTACATTCTAAATAACAAAGATAATCTTGAAAAGTTTGATCCTAAAACTGATGATGGCATTTTTCTTGGATATTCTTCAGTAACCAAAGCCCTTAGAGTATTCAATAAATGCAGAAAAACTATTGAAGAAGCTAATCATGTCACTTTTATTGAATCACGTTCAGCTAACTCTAAATTCATCCCTAACGATGAAGAAGAGCTGAATAAATGGATGATATCTCACTTTGGAGAACTCGAAACTTCATTCATTAATCCTGATGATCAACAAGAAGATGATGATGACCCAGATATTATCCCCAGCATGAACAATAGTAGAGTTGAATCCTCTTCAGGGATCACTGTTGTTCCTATTAATCATTTGCCACCATCTGACACCTCAAATGTTGATCATTCAGTCATCGAATCTCCTTCTACAACTGAACCTCGTTCAGTAGATGATTCCTTACATGAACTCTAATGAATGTTAAAGAATTATTTGCTGAAGTTTCACCCTCCATGCCTGAGCCGCATATCTCTGAAGATGCTAACTCAACTCATCTACCAGCTCAGCAATGGACAAAGAATCATCCTATTGATCAATTTTTTGATGATCCAAATGCAGGTATTCAGACTCGACATGGCTGAAGGTCATGTCTATCGACTGGATAAAGCTCTCCATAAGTTAAAACATACTCCTCATAACTGGTATGACATTATTTCTTCATTTATTAAATGATGCATGTTTAATATAATTTTTTGTTTTTTATTAATAAATTAAATATATGTAAATAGAATAAAACTATACGAAACATTAAAAATTACTTTAATTTATTTTAATAAAAAAATTTAAACATGAATCAAAAACATTCTATAAATTAAAATAAAATATGTTATTTAATTAATCAATTTGACTTTATAATAATTAGTTTATAAATTATTCCATATTTAATTATGATAAATAATATTAACTATACTTTTATTGTTATTTGATTAAAATGTTTTCTTTTATAATAAGTTGCAATATTCGTGGTTGTTTATATTTTTTTTTATTACTTAAATATTATATTTTTTTCCTTTTATGAAGGCTTAGGTGGCGTTGCTTTCATATTGCAATCTTGTTTCTATAGTGTGTCAATTTGTCATGTCCTATGATTAGTCGGTTCGCATAATATGTTGGATATCCAGGTTAATAAAAAAAACATATTGCAACTATTATTTCTACAAGGTTTTCTTGTTGGTTTACAACTTCACATACATTATATAGATTTTTTGATCATTTTCTTCTAGCTTGTCTTGCAGTTGATATTTACATATATATTGTACATTTTTTTATCAGGTGATATATACTGATGTTTAATTTAGTTGTCCAAGTTTACCCCTAATTGTAAAGATTTAGGTATGGTAGCCCGTGTGAAAGCCTAATGCGTTTACACTGTGGGTAATAAAAAGCTTTTTAAGAGGATGAATATGGACCAAAAATTCATACAAGAATGGTAACGATATAAGGGGATGATTATGGACCACAAAATTCATTAAATAATATCTTAAATAAATAATTTTAATATAAATAAATAAGGGCATATAAATCATTTATTTATAAAAAAGTTATTTAAGGCATTTATTTAAAATTCTATTTATATTATATTTGTGATTTAATTTTTTATTTAATTTTCACAATCAAGTGATTTTCTTTGTTAATTTTTTTTTTACTAATCACATCATTTAAAGCGTGACCAAAATGATTAAAATTAAACAATAACAAAGAAAAATAATGAAAACAAAATCACATGCAATGTGTAGCAGAATACATTTAATATTTATAAGATCACATGTATGTAACGACTCGCCAAAACATATCACATATATCTATAACAACTCATAGTGATGTTACACATCAGTCCCAAAGTTAACACGATGATAAAACTGCTACAAGTTACTACAAACATTTTCTTACACAATGTGTACACAACAGTTTCATAATTCCTATAACAACAACTTCAGATAAAAACCCTAGTCTTGCATATAAGCATCACGTGTCTCAGTCACCAAAAATCACATATTTCCTTTATCTTTACCTTCTAGATCTGACTGCCTTGAAATGCACTTTTTTAAAACTAAAAGAGGGTTAAATAAGGTCCAGTGAGGAAATCTTTGTTAGTACAACATCGCATATATAAAACCCATACGTATCAATCTTTCAAAAATATTAAACAAATAATATACTACTAGAAAATTGAGCATTTCCGGCGCAGTTTCCGGCGGATTTGATCCGCCGGTAATTTTCAGGCGGATTTCCGGCGGCGTTCCGGCGGACACTAAAAAAGTCAACATTTTATTGACTTTCAAAAATTTCCGGCGGATTTCTTAATTACTCAGTTTAATCTTGAATTTACAATATTTTACCGGCGGATTTCCGGCGGATTTTTTAATTTTTTTCTAAAAAAAAGAGTAAATAAATTTTCGGCGTTTCCGGCGGAAAAATAAATAATTTTTTTAAAAAATTTAACATTTCCGGCGGATTTTTTAATTTTTTTCTTAAAAAAAGAGTAAACAATTTTCCGGCGGATTTCCGACGGAAAAATAAATAATTTTTTTTAAAATTTTAACATTTCCGGCGGATTTTTTAATTTTTTTCTAAAAAAAGAGTAAACAATTTTCCGGCGGATTTCCGGCGGAAAAATAAATAATTTTTTTTAAAAATTTAACATTTCCAGCTGATTTCCGGCGGATTTTTTAATTTTTTTCTAAAAACAAGAGTAAACAATTTTCCGCCGGAAATCCGGCGGATTTCCGGCGGAAAATTAAATAATTTTAAAAAAAAAAGAATAAACATTTTTCCGGCGGATTTCCGGCGGAAAAATAAATAATTTTTTTAAAAAACTTTAATATTACCGGCGGATTTCCAGCGGAAAATTAAAAAAATTCTTTAAAAAAGAAATAAACCATTTTCCGGCGGATTTCCGGCGGAAAATAAATAATTTTTCTAAAAACATTTACCATTTCCGGCGGATTTCCGGCGGATAATTAAATAATTTTTCTAAAAAAAGAATAAACAATTTTCCGGCGGATTTCCGGCGGATAATTAAATAATTTTNATTTCCGGCGGATAATTAAATAATTTTTCTAAAAAAAGAATAAACAATTTTCCGGCGGATTTCCGGCGGATAATTAAATAATTTTTCTAAAAAAATTACCATTTCCGGCGGATTTCCTGCGGAAAATTAAATAATTTTTTAAAAAAAAAAGAATAAACCATTTTCCGGCGGATTTCCGGCGGAAAATTAGATAATTTAAAAAAAAAGAATTAACAATTTACCATATTGGGCTTTAATGAACCGTATTGGGTTTTAATGGACCGTATTGGGATTTAATGGACCGTATTGGGATTTAATGGACAGTATTGAGTTTTAATGAACCGTATTGGGCTTTGGTGGAATCGTATTGGGCTTTGGTGGAATCGTATTGAGCTTTGGTGGAATTGTATTGGGCTTTGGTGGAATCGTATTGGGCTCTAATGAACCGTATTGGGCTTTCATGAACCGTATTGGACTTTAATGAACCCTATTGGGCTTTAACGGAAGTATTGGGCTTTTCGGCGAACCGTTGGGCTTTAATGAACCGTATTGTGCTTTAATGAACCGAATTGAGCTTTAATGGAAGTATTGGGCTTTTATGAACCGTTGGGCTTTAATGAACCATTGGGCTTTAATGAACCGTATTGGGCTTTTATGAATTGTTGGGCTTTAATGAACCGTATTGGGCTTTAATGAACCGTACTGGGCGTTAATGAACCGTATTGGGCTTTAATGAACCGTATTGGGCTTTAATGAACCGTATTGGGCTCTAATGAACCGTATTGGGCTTTAATGAACCGTATTGGGCTCTAATGAACCGTATTGGGCTCTAATGAACTGTATTGGACTTTAATTAACCGTATTAGGCTCTAATGAACCGTATTGGGCTTTCATAAACCGTATTGGGCTTTAATGACCCGTATTGGACTTTAATGAATCGTATTGGGATTTAATGAATCGTATTGGGATTTAATGGACCGTATTGGGTTTAATGGATCGTATTGGGCTTTTATGAACCGTATTGGGCTTTAATGAACCGTATTGGGTTTTGGATTGTATTGGGTTATAATGGATCGTATTGGGCTTTAATGAACCGTATTGGGGATTAATGAACTGTATTGGGCTTTAATGAACCCTATTAGGTTTTAATGGATCGTATTGGGCTTTAGTGAACCGTATTGGGCTTTAATGAACCGTTGGGCTTTGGTGAAACCGTATTGGGCTTTAGTGGAATCATATTGGGCTCTAATGATAATAATAATAATAACATTAATATTAATAATAATAATAATAATAATTTTAATTTTAATTTATTTTTAAAAAAGAAATAAATTACCGACGGATGTGTCCGCCGGAAATGTTAAAAATTTCAAAAAATTTCAAATTTCAAATAATAATAATAATAACAATAATAATAATTTCTTTCAACAGCGGCCGTGAACAAATACATCGTGAGAAAACTCCTGCCGAATAAGCCGTGAAAACCCGCCGATCTCGCCGTGAACTAAGCCGCCGACCTCGCCGTGAACTAACCGTCGTCGCCGCCGTGAACTAACCGCCGACTGCCTGCTGCATCGGCCGCCGACCTCGCCATGAACTAACCGCCGTCGCCGCCGTGAACTAACCGCCGACTGCCTGCTGCATCGGCCGCCGACCTCGCCATGAACTAACCGCCGTCACCGCCGTGAACTAACCGACCTCGCCGACCGCCTGCTTCACCGACCGCCTCTGTATGTATATGTATATATAAATCTGTATGTATATGTATATATATATATATATAAATCTGTACGTATATGTATATATATATCTGTGCGTATATATATATATATATATGAATCTGTACGTATATGTATATATATATATATATATAAATCTGTACGTATATGTATATATATATCTGTGCGTATATATATATATATATATGAATCTGTACGTATATGTATATATATATATATATATATATATTTCTGTCCATTATGTATGTGTATATATATATTGTTGCTTATGAACACATAATGGCATTCCATGAATAATCTTTTCACAAATAAACAGTTGGCGGATTTTTTTTTCCAAAATAAGTTCACTATACAAACACATTACACATGAGCTCACATGCCTAAAATCATGGAACCAAGAATACATTGTAACAACCAATTAGAAATGGGTTGCCAATTACACCCAGATTACGTTAGGACTTGTATTTTTAAACGAAYTTGATATATACTTTACGTTAGAAATGGGTTGCCAATTGTTGGGCAAACGTTAGGACTTGTATTTTTAAACGAACTTGAGATATAATTTACGTTAAAAATGGGTTGCCAATTGTTGGGCAAACGTTAGGACTTGTATTTTTAAACGAACTTGAGATATAATTTACGTTAGAAATGGGTTGCCAATTGTTGGGCAAACGTTAGGACTTGTATTTTTAAACGAACTTGAGATATAATTTACGTTAGACATGGGTTGTCAATTGTTGGGCAAATGTTAGTACTTGTATTTTTAAACAAAATAGAGGTTTTAAATATTAATTTTAAAATAAATTTAAAATATTATTATATATATATTTTTCCTGCCGATTTATCCGCCGGTATTTTTTTAAAAAAAAATTAAATCTTTTTTAAAATATTATTTTTTTAAAAAAATATTATTATATATATATTTTTCCGGCGGATTTATCCGCCGGTATTTTAAAAAAAATTAAATCTTTTTTAAAATATTATTATTTTTAAAAAAATATTATTATATATTTTTTTTCCGGTAGATTTATCCGCTGGTATTTTTTTTTTTTAAATTAAATCTTTTAGAAAATATTGTTTTTCTGGCGAGAAATTTTTCCGGCGGAATATTCCGCCGGAAATTTTAAAAAAATAAAAAAATTAAGGATTTGTTAAGTTAATCAAGAATTTTTTAAAAACGGGCGAAGATTTTCCGGCGGCCGTAATACACCGGAAACAGGGAAAATCCGCCGGAAACGCCGCCGGAAAAACAATCACCGGCGCCCTTTTTTCCGGCGGCCAAATCCGCCGGAAATAGTGGGTTTTTTGGTAGTGATAACTACTTTAAAAAGATGTAAGTCAACTACATATAAGATCGATATACCGACTTAACATCTCTGTTAGCATTGTTGGCATAACTGGCTCAACACCTTCATTATATATATTGCTATGTTATATGCACCACACTATCACATACACCTCACTAATACATACACTACTCCCTCACATACACCACAACATACGTACACGTCGGTCGTACCGACCCAAATTCCACATTGATAATCACCATAATAATGACTCACTTTACGACATTCTTGGATTCTCATACCAAATAGCACACTTTTTCATAACTATCTACAAGGGGCCTTTTTTACATCTCGCACAAGGCCTATAAAATGTCAGGAACGTACCTAATAAAGCCCTAGCATCTACTCCAGATATAAAACTCTTGATTTGGAGGAGGAAGAAAGGACGAATGGAAGGGAGTTAACTGGGAGATGAAAACCTTTGATTTGGAGGAGCAAGAGAAGATGAATGGAAGGGAGTTGGTGGTTGTTTGTTTAACTCTTAATAGTTTCATTAAGAGACGATATATGAATCGCTAAGAGGTGAATCTTGTTTGACAAAAAAAAGTTTACCTCTTAAGGGTTCTAAAACCCTCTTAATAGTTTTGTATCTTGAGCATCC
This sequence comes from Cynara cardunculus var. scolymus, assembly GCF_001531365.2. Classification (NCBI taxonomy): domain Eukaryota; kingdom Viridiplantae; phylum Streptophyta; class Magnoliopsida; order Asterales; family Asteraceae; genus Cynara; species Cynara cardunculus. Next base: position 31,353,098 of record NC_037530.1, read on the forward strand.
CTGAACCATTTAACGTTCTAATTTCATTATAAATAATTACCAAACAATCATATTTCATGTTGCACTCTAAACTATTAAATTGGGATGATCCTACAAATATGATTAAAAAGATGGTTATAATCATCTTTAAAAAAGATGCAAATATTTCTCCTTGATCTTTTAATCGAAAATCAGCAAAATACGGAAAAATAAAAGGAGCAAAATAAATTATACTAAAAAAAATATCACTTTATTATCTTTTAATTTAATATCTTTTTTTAGGTGGTGTTTGGGATTTGCTTATTTGAAACAATTTATGTTTTTTTTATAAAAGCACTTATCAACTTATTATAAGTCATAAGGGTTTAACTTCTTCCAAAACTCCTTATTACCGGTTTGGCACCGGTATAAGTTGTTTATCCGAACACTCAAAAATGCGTATTACCGGTATCACACCGTAATAAGTCAATAAATTGTTTTTATAAGCAATCTCAAACACCCGTATATAAATAAAAATTGATTTGAAATAAACGTGCAAATAACTCAATAAGCAATTGCACGGGTGCTGTTGCAGTCTTGTTGGATAGGTTACCAATTCTACCCCACTCGTCGTCTCTTTCGCTGTTACCTGCCTTCCCTCAGCAATCAGCGACTGTCTCCCTCCCTCAGCCTCGTATCTCGTCATTAGTTATGCCTTCTTGATTGGTATTTTTTCTGGTTTCGTTTTGATTGTCAGTCTCCATTTCTGCCTCATTTGCTTCACCTGCCTCATCGTGGTTAGTTTGTCATACAAAAAATATAATTTTTTCTTCCAGTTTTGCAACTACTTTATGTGTTTTTGTTTGAAATTATCTATCAATTTATGTCTTTTGATCTAGGTTTTGTGTACATGTAGAATGATGTTTTTGGGATTTTTATGTCTATGTAGATGGGTGTTCATGGGTATGTTTCTTCAAAGAACCGATAACATTTGAACCAAACTCAAATGATTCTCCGTCTTTTTACCAACCTCTTTGAAATCATGATCAACCCCATACGGTAGTAGCTAAATAGAAACACAGTAAATGATTTGATGTGACAAATGAACATGCAAATTTGGTGTTCGATGAAATGCCTCAATGACAGCAAGTTCAATATATGTGTGTGTTCTCCACAATACACATTACATGTTGTATTTTCTACTCTGATTGCTTCTTTCTGTTAGAACCAGATCAACGAATTATAGAATTACCCTTCCAAACTAAAATTAAAACAATACTAATCAGAAAATTAACCAAGAAAGTTAGTAAATTATAACCTTTACGATGATATATATATATATATATATATATATATGCAAAGATCGTGAGATAGAGGCCTGCCGAAACAGTGTCCTAAGACGAAATTTCGCCCCCAATCGTGCGTTGGTAAACGGACGTCGTCTTGAGGATATAACTATCTAACCGGATTGATGCACGTCAATCCGATTCCATTGAATCGATAATACGTTCCATGAAGCAACGATATAGAGAGAAAAACTATTGAGAGAGACTTCTGTTTCTGCGTGTGTTCTATGTAAACGAACAGCCCCCTAAAAAAATAAACCGCAAAAATGCAGTTACCACGGGTCGGGCAAAACCGTAACCGGGTCATAAGAGCCCCAAGGCTCATCTTTTGACCATTAATATTGGGTATTACTACACCCAAGCCCAAGGTCAATCCTTCCTTTGAGCCTCTCTCTAACTTGCTAATCCATGTGTGTAAAGCAATATAAACACATGAAAAGTTCTTTCTTTTTCCTATGTGGGACAAGGGTGGACTAATATCCAACACTTTCCCCATACTCAAATGGTATTAGCTTATCGGAAAATGGAATTGGTGTACTGGTGTAAAAAAAGCAAAATTATAGACAGAAGATTGGGAAGGAGCAGCTACACATATAAACTTAGCTGCTGAAAAAGCACCTTAGCTTAGCTGTTAATAGTTTTTATAAAGTCTATCAGAATCTCTTCACGACAATGGTCTTCCATAGTAGATCAAGAAATGGAATAGTGATCACTATGTATAACTTAATACAGGGAAGCGATTAAATGGCATGCCTTTTGGATATTGTTCTCTCTTGCTATTAGTTATTATCTTTCCTTTGACCTTGGAAAAATGTATGTCTCCTCCCACTTACTATTATTCTCTCTTTCTCACATGTCCATGAAGTGTTGTTATGTACTTGAAAAATGCGGTGCTTCTTAAATGATTTAAAGTTGCAGGAAGTAGTCAGGGCCAGCGCTGGCTATAGGTCCAGGTAGGGGTGCTCAAAAACCAGATCAACCCGATCAACCCAACCCAACACGAAATAACCCAACCCGAAGCAACCCGGTGTCTAATCGAGTTGTAAAATTGTTAAATCGTAGGTATTGGGTTGATATTGGGTTACTATTATTTGAACTCAACCCAACCCGACCAACCCGATATCCTTTTATTTCTATAAATATATACATTAGACAATTACACTATCATGTATGTTTTTCATATACACATATTTTCAATCTATTCATATCTCTATATAACTCATTCAGTAACTGTGAACATATATATGTAAATTGAGAAAATTAACTGAATGTGATATACGTAAGAAATATGAATAAGTTGTATCAAATGGTTGATGATGAAAAAGAAATTATGAGTAGAAAAATAACATGTTCAAGGTTAGAAGAATATTTTAATATACCAAAGTATCAACCCGACTAACCCGACTAACCCGACCAACCCGTACAGGTTGGGTTGGGTTGGGCTGGGTTGCACTTTGATTTGGGTTGGGTTGGATTAAAATTTTTCTAAGCCGCAAACATTAGGTTGGGTTGTTCAAATATCCTCAACCCAACCCATGAACACCCCTAAGTCCAGTAGGCGACGGATAAACCCTAGGCATCAAAATTTCAAAACCCAATGTGTATATATATAGGATCAGTTTTCATTTGGGCCTAAAAATATTACCTTTGCCCTGCGTCCAGGTCCATCATCCTCCCTCACGCTCGCTCTCGCCTCGCTCACTCACGGAACTCACGACTCAACAGAATAGAAATTGATTTCCTTCACGATTCACGAATCGCTATCGGCCTTGATAGTTGACACAATCGGGCAATCGGCTCTCGCTCTCGCGAATACTGCCTGCCGTCTGCCGTCTACGTTGCGTCTTCTGCCGTCTGCGACTCGCTCTCGCTCTCTGCCTTCTTTCGACTTGTGAGGTTAGGGATTTAGTCATTTAGCCAGTTACAGACTTACAGTTAGCCACTTAGGGTTATTAATTATTTTATTTTTTGAAGTTTCTAATTCTTGTTTGACTGCAAAACCTAATAATGAAACTGTGAAATTGGTCCTTTGTGGTTTGTCATTTATGTTTCTAATTCTTGTTACTGACTTACTGTATCACTTGTTAGTTGTTACTGACTTACTGTGTTTGAGTGTTTCATTTGTTAATTTTAGGGCTGTTTAGAAGCGGGTTAGTACTTAGTATAGGACAAAGGCTTAAGATTGATGCTTAGGGTGCTCAAAATAGGAAAAGAACATTACAATGGGACTTGGGATTGTTTCTGGGGCTGTTTTTGTTTGCAATTTCTAAGTAAAATCCATGAAATGAGTCTGGTTACTCACTTCTGTTTTCAGACATTGTTGTGTGTCAAACAGTCAAAGCTTCTGCTGCCATTTGTTAATTGTTGGGTCATGGGTGGTTGACCTAAAGATGTCTATAAGAGTATAAGACTAATAGAACATAAACCTCTTCTTCCTTCCATAAAAAAACAACCATTTCTTGTTAGGTTGGTGGCCCAAATTCCTGATTTCCTGTTCACTATTTGTATCCTCTAAAGACTTCAAAATGTGAATAGAATTTCCATTCCTTTCCATTTGCTCAAGCCTTAAAAATTTTACTTTTTAGAGCTGTTTAGAAGCTTTTTAGGAGCTGTTTTAAAGCGGGTTAGTATAGGACAAAGACTTAAGATTGATGCTTATGTTTTCTTCTCCTATATCAATTTGTCCATGTTGCTTAATCATTCCACTTTCTTGGCAATTTCACAACACGAACCACGAATGGTGATGTATTTTATATTTTGTTACACGGGGTTTTGGTTTATGTCCCCCCGGTTGCATCATATTTGTTATATTTAAAATAAATCGGAGTGGGGATGAGCCGCCTAGATTGATTAGGTTCCAAACCCCTTCAAATAGTTTATTTTGGTTTTTATTTACTACACATATAAGGGGCATTTTTTTGACTTTCCGCCATGGGAATCCAAAATCTCAGGACCGGCCCTGGAAGTAGTCTAGCATAAGATGAGCTGTTCTCTCATGATGGGGGTCACAAGATTAGGGTCAAATATTATAATGTTGATTGACTTTGATGTTCAGTTGGTATATAGTTGTGTGATTAGCTTTCTAAGGACAGCTTACAATTATCAGATCTTGTACACAGGGAGGTGGTTTTTATTATAAAGTTATTGAAATTGTCAAACTTTCTTTTTATTAACAGAGTTACATTAATGATATTAGAGTGCCATTTTGTTTAAATTCGGTAGGATTTAAAGTTTTGTGAAGAAGGAAACACACATTGCTCATCAAGCTCAATTTCAATGGCGTCTTCACTCTGTAGAAGAATTTATTGTTCTTTTCTCTCTATGAACCCAAACACTTATCACCATCAATCGTTGCTGATTTCTCTCCAACATTTCTCCACTGAAACCTCATCCGACTCTGCATCTGGGTCTGATTCCGATTCCACTATCCACCCAGAACCCGAGTCAGATCCATTACCCCAATCGTCATATTCTAACAACCAGCAAAGAGACTTTGGGGACCGCCCCCTTGAAAACGGTTTGGATGCAGGCATTTACAGGGTACATATTTAGCTTGTGTTTTCTGTAGAATACAGGAAGTTGTTTACTTTCATTATAGTTAGATGTGAATTTTATGACTAGGGTTTTTTGTTGTATCAAATAGGCAATATTGGTTGGGAAAGTGGGTCAAAATGCTATAGAGAAGAAGCTGAGGAGTGGGAGGACAGTGACTATGTTGTCTATTGGAACTGGAGGGATTAGAAACAACAGGAGGCCTTTGCAGAATGAGGAACCAAGGGATTATGCGAATCGGAGTATGGTTCAATGGCATCGTGTCTCGATTTACCCTGAGAGATTAGGTGCACTTGTAGCCAAGAATGCTGTTCCCGGGTAAGCTTAAGTTCGTTTGTTACTCCCTCAATGTGTTATTGGTGTTTTTTTTTGTGTTTCAGTTTATCTACTGCTAATTGTAAAGGCTATGGGCATATGTGGATGAACTTGTGAAAGAAAAGAAGGATGAGAGTTTCACTCTGACTGTTGTAATGCAAATCTTACATACCAAAATAGCCCTTAGAATGAGGCCACGCATTCTTGTTTAGTGTAATCTTTCAAAATGTGCTTTGTGATTTGACAGTTGGCAACCACAACCCTCGAAGTTCTGATATTCATTGCTCAAATTAGACACGCTTTCAGTATTCGAAATCTTGGGTTATAACTTATAAGAAGAATTAATTGTAATAAATTTACGGCACGAAGTATCCTGCTGACAATATCCCTGATAATATGTTGTATATTGATATGATTACACTGTTTGATCATTTGTTGTTTCTTGCTTGTAGTTCAATCTTATATTTGGAAGGGAATCTGGAGACAAAGATTTTCAATGACCCTATAACAGGTCTAACTCGACGTGTGAGAGAGATTGCCATACGTCGAGATGGTAAGTTCCTCAAAAGTATAATTTATTTACCATCTAGTGTGAGTGAGTTAATATCAAAATAAAAAAGGTTATATAACATCTAAGAAAGAAAGCAGCTACATACATTTGTTCCTTTAGTCCTTGCCACGTCTTTGTTAGTAAATGCAATACTGTCACATAAATATGTTTAAGTAAATGCTTGAATTAATGGTTGTTGGATATTAGACTCTCATTATGTTCCCTCCCTTGAAGCATAAACACAGTTCAAAAGTCTGTTATGCACTAACCCAAGCCCAATCGCATTAGTAAGATATATATTCTAGAAGGGGCAGCTATGGTATTTTGTCATGTCTGTTAATAAATAGGGAATGTGTGGAAGTAAGGGAGGCATCGAGAAAAATAGTAAGTGTGTGTTTTTATGAGAGCTCTGGCCTCTGAATAGCCAGAAAACTCTTTAGTTTCACTGTTAAACTCCTTCAGTCATTTGGTAATTTCAATTCTACTTTTGGAGTCTGTTGATTTAGCCCAGTTCATAACAAAGTCCTTGTATTGAGTCTGTTGACCGTTGTCAGCATAGCTGGAACAATATTTTTGGTCTAATTTGTTTTTGTGCACTAGGCCAGTTTTTGTATGGTGCTTGCTGAAAGCAAAGTTGCTTCATCAATTACAGCCTCCTGGAGAATGCTAACTAATCTTTTTGCAAAAAGAAAAGATCTACAATGGGGGCCTTCATGGAAACAGGCGCTCTACTTTTTGGGTAGAGGTCAGGTCTGCGTATATCTTACCCCCATACCCTAGTTCCGAGTGGGACATATGAGTGTGTTTGGTTTGTTTGGCTTGGTTTTTGGAGAATTTACCTAATCTAACCTTTGAGAAATGCAAAATTAAGTACACTACTCCGTCTGCCCCAAAGTAAATGCAACAAGATTTGCAAATCGTTCACCCTTATATTTAGCCAGAAGTCCGTCTCTTTTTGCCACCTCCAAGAGATTTGTATGAGTTGTGCATAAATACTATGCATAGAGAACTACTGAGTGTCCACCTTTGTATTTTTGTTTGTCCTAAAATAAGTATTCATTTTCAAAATTAAGTGCTTAACCTCCAATTCTCCCTTAATAATGATAAAGATGAACTCCTATTATTAAGGGTAAAATTGTCATTCAATTAATTAAAAGTGTAATAATTACACATTTCTAAAACTATGTTCTTTTCATTATGGACATTTATTTTGAGACAGACGGAGGGAGTATATGGCACTGGATTCCATGTTTACTGGAAACTAAAAAATAGTAGTTGTAGATGGAAATAGATGGTGTTTAAGAAACAAGCTTGCTCGTTGGCATTCTGTTCCGTATAAGCTTCACCTCCTGTTACAAGTTCCATATTGAATTGCAGGTCGGGTCGTGTTTCTTGGAGAAGGGAGTGATGCCCCCAGTCAAGCAGAACTGAAAGGTGTTGGTTATTACTGAAGGATGGAGGCAAAGTTAGTCCTTTTACTGCTATTACAATCTTAGGTTGCTATTTACATGATCTTCGGAAAATAACATTACCATTTTGAGTTTGAGCCTCCGGGTGGTGGCGGAGGGGTAGTTGATGATGGTGGTTAGCTTACATGTTTTCACGACATTGTGAACCAACCGCCACTTTATCCTTTAGAGTAAAGAAAATGCGAAAATGATTTTACTCCCAGATCCCAAGTCGGCAGGATTTTAGTGGGTTTATTTGATATTCGTAGGATTTTTGTTTGATTTGGAAGGAAGAAGCTGCTTCTTCTATGCATTTGTTGTTTATTTTTCTTTCTTGCATACAACCCACGCCTTTTAGATTCTTATTGAGGTTGTTATTGTTTTATTGAATCACATATTCAAATTAAAATACTATTAACTTATAATGGCATCATTCTTGTTTCCCAAATTCTTGGCCCTTGTCATATTCATCCGGTTAAGAAAATGACCCGATAAGTACTAAATCGACGGGGAACACGAGAGGAGGTTTCCAGTGAGATGTGCAACTGTCATTCCCCTTTTTTCTCTCCATCCTTACCTTAAAACAGTCGCTCAACTCCAAATCTGAAAAGGTTTGATTTCCCATCGGTTTATCAGTTTTGAAAAGGTTTGCTCATTCTTTGAAAAAGGTTTAGTTTTAGATTTGTTTACCAACCCCTTTTCCCTAAATCGGCCTCCATATTCCTCCAATGTAGGTTATGGGTTCATGAAGGTATGGTTCTTGAAAATCAATTTTAGGATATATGGGTTTACGTTTTTTGATTTTAGGGATTCAAGCTTTCATATTTTTTCATTTAGAGTTTTTATTTTAGTCAGGGATCTAAGCTTGATTCAGGGTTTGGATTGTGTATAGTTTTGTATTACAAATATTTTAATGAATCTATATAAATTTGTTGTTCATATGTGTTCTTAATGTTCAAATGATGCTTTTGTATTTTGATGGATGATTTGGTTTGAATTTTGATATTGTTGTTGATTTTGATTTTGATTTTGGTTAAAACATTAAAAATAGAAAAATTAAGAAAATGGATTTTTCTTTAATACAAAATTGAAGAAACTGTTAAAAAAAAGACTAAAATACCCTTCTGATTTAAGTCAGCTTAACAGAACTTGTTAGATGGAGTTAGATTTGGGAACACAATACTTCATAAAATGCAAACCACGGGGATGCAAACCATAGATATTTCAAAATAGGGACCCAAACTATTAAAACACATAAACCACAGAAACCAAGAACGTAATTTACTCTTATAAATATCATGATGATGAGAAAATTGTTCAAAAACACTATTATTCTCTTAATATTTCTGTTGACTACAAGAAAAGTGAGTTTCTGTTAATGCGTCTTTAACGGCGACATGTTTGAGCAAGAAATTATTGCAACGGCACGTCGTCTCTATAAACATTTCTAACGATAAATTGACTTTAATGACGACAAAAATCGTTGCTAAATTTCATGTTTCTTGTGGTCTAGCCATATAAAGAAGGCTATGTCAACAAGTGTTTCAATCTTAACTGAATCTAACCCGATCTATAAATTATAACTATCATGTGGCACCTTTCATTGGACAAAGAACCCCTGTCTGAAATTTTCTTAATCTCATTTTAACTTGCGTTTTTTTCAATAAGAAACACACACTCTTGATTAAAAGGGATGGTTGTCGTCTTTTTGGACTTTCTTTGTTCTCTATTACAAAAACGCAAGTTAACTACCAAAATGTCATTTTTTTTAACCACAAATGTGGTGTTTGATTGGTTTGAGCTTGGCTCCAAAGATCAAAAGTACCAGGAGGTCCCAGATTCAAATCCAATGAGGAATAAAAATCCTCTTGTGGCCACAGAGATTCAAATGCGATGACTCCGGGATATCCGCAAAACAGGTGGTCGTCCTGGAATTAGTCAGCTCGCACAGCGGATTGGATATCCAGCTTAATAAAAAAAAAGTCATTTTTTTATAATTGAGTGTGTGCACTATTAAATGTGCACACTATTTCGTCATCTCTCTATCCATCTCTAAAGCTTACATTACAATTTATTATTTAAGTTTTATATATATATATATATATATATATATATATATATATATATATATATATATATATATAGGATTGGGTTTACGTGAGACCAAAGGTTTTTCGTGAGACCCGTAAGACCAATTTATGTTCATTGATCAACTTTATAAGCTAATGATCAAATGGTCTAAAATTGCACGGTGGCAATTTTGTGATTATTGAGAAGTCTTGTGGCAATTTTATGATTATGAATGTTCAGACTGTAGATCTAATCCAAGGGTTAGAATTGGTCTTACGGGTCTCACGAAAAACCCTTGGTCTCATAGTCATATGATCCCAAGTGTGTATATATATATATATATTATTTGGTTAATTTTTGGCAAACTTTCCCACATTGACTACGATATATAGTAGAGGAAGAGGGATAGCCAGTTTTCCGAAACTCCAACAATGAAAGTTTAAGATTTAGATACACCACTTAAGCGCCGTTTACTAAACACTTGCTTTGGTAATCGCTTACCGGTTCAATTACCTTACTAGATGAATATAACAGGACGGAAAAAACTTGCCCAGTAAAAAGGAAGATAATTTTACTTGGTAAGTGAAAACTATGACTCTTACGTGGTAAGTGTTTACCGGGTTATAAACGTTTACCATCAATCCATTTTGATGACCGGAAATTTTACCCTATAAGGTAAGTTAGAGAGGTGAATCTCGTCAGTAAGCACCTACCTAGTGAGTGTTTGATAAACGACCCCTTAGCATCGACGATGCTGGTATCAAACCATGAGACGAAGTTTTAAACTTCTTTCAATTTTCATGTTTTTAATATCTATGAAATTTAAATATATTGTACGAGTTTTAGAAGTTTACGTTTTGTATTATAATCAAATAAAAATAATAATGTGTTTGTAGTAAATAACATCATTTTACCACATTTATTTAATATGTATATTAAAAACGCATCTTTAATAATACAAAAAAAAAAGATTAAGACAACTAGTGCTCCAAAATATTGTTAATACGAAAAATATAAGTATAATTATATATACAAAAGAAATAGTTAAAATTTTAAATTAAAAAGACAACAGAACCATTTAGGTTGACAGGTTACGATGGACCAATTATGTGATTGGTTGAACCACTTACTTTATATTTTATATTTGAGTTGTAAACGAACCGAACGTTCAGCGAATCGTTTGGTAGGAAGTTCGTTTATATTCGTTTATTTAATAAATAAACAGACATGAAGAAATATTTTTGTTCGTTTAGTTAAACGAACGAAAGAGTCTCGTTCGTTCATTTATATTCGTGAACGTTTGTTCATTTACCGTTCGTTTATATATTAAATTTAATATATAATCTTTTGTTTATTTACTTTGAATTCAAATAACATTTATTTATGTTCGTTTAGTCCGTTCGTTTATGTTCGTTCGTTTAGCATGTTAACGAACAAACATAAACGAACACGAACGCACCTTATTTCTAAACGAACACGAACACGAACACAAAGATTTTCGTTCGTTTACCGTTCGTGTTTATTCGTTTGTTCGGTTAAGTTAAACGAACGAACATGAACAAGCCTCCGTTCGTGTTCGTTTACAGCCCTAAGTAATATTTCACCTGGTAACCCGTAACCCCATTAATACCGAGACCGATTACAAGTGTAGAGGGCAAGGACCGGTTAACCGTTTGCATCTCTACGGGAAGATACCACTAAAACACCCTCATCCATCTCATACACATGTTTCTTGTTCCAAATAATGCTTTTTATTTCATCTAAAATTTTCAAAAATAAAAAAATTAGCCGGCAATTCGAGCTTAATTTCATGGAACTAAAGCCCCACAGACTTGGGAGGGTGAGTTGTGGTTGGTAAAGGGCCATTCCCAGTCTCAAACCACTGTGGATGGGATTACTCTTATCTTCTTGTCCACATAACTAATTCCAGCCCCACACACATTGATTATACACACACCATCTCCATCTCTCTCTCTCTCACACACACACACGAAAAGAAGCCATTGATGGAGAAGATATGGCAAAACTCAAAGATCCTGCATTCAGCATCTAAATACCTCCCCCACCCACAACCTCCACCACCACCAACACACATTCAAACCATATCAACTTCCCCTGCTGCAGTTATCAAGTTGTCACGTAGACACCTCGCAATCTGCACCAAATCATCTCTGCTCCTCCTCTTTCAAGACCAGTTCCATCTGCCTAAAGCAAGAGCACAAGAACAAACCCTCTTCAAAACCACCCTTGATGACAATCCAACTGAGACTAATACAATCACAACTCCTGTAGACGAGAATCCAGTTGATGCAAGTGACACCATCACTCCATCTGAAGACCACCCAGCGGATGCCAGTAGCACCAACACTCCCACCCAACAAAATCCAGTTGAGACCACCATTTCCACCCAAGAGAATGCCGTTGAGACTAGTGGCACCACCGCTCCCACTGAAGAGAATCAAGTGGAAGCTAGTGGCACCACCCAAGAGAATCAAGTGGAAGCTAGTGGCACTACCCAAGAGAATCAAGTGGAAGCTAGTGGCACCNGGCACCACCCAAGAGAATCAAGTGGAAGCTAGTGGCACTACCCAAGAGAATCAAGTGGAAGCTAGTGGCACCACCCAAGAGAATCAAGTGGAAGCAAGTGGCACCACCCAAGAGAATCAAGTGGAAGCTAGTGGCACCACCAGTCCCGCTGAAGAGAATCCGGTTGAGACTAGTAGCGTCACCACCAAAGATGGTCCAGTTGATGATGATTCTGCCAGCACCACCACAACTACGATAGACAGCTGCACCGAAAAAGTTCTTACCAAACGGGCTTTTCTTGATATATCAATCGAAGGCAAACCCATTGGACGGGTTGTCATTGGACTATATGGGAACAATGTACCAGCTGGGACTACTAAGTTCAGTGATTTCGTCAGTGGAGCAGCAGGTAGTTTTTACTTTTGGTCTTCGGACTTGCATCTTACAGTCATTGGCACAACTATTTTCATTTGATCATTTGGCAATGGAGTGGCAGGTGTTAGTTACAGAAAGAAAGAGTTCATAAAGATTACACCAAGTTATGTGCAACATGGTGGGGTTAGATCATATGGTGTCGACGCTGAACTCGCAGCTAAAACTGGGAGGAATTTTGCAGTCGACAATCTCGTTGCTGAATTGGACAAAGAGAACGGAAGATGTCCCGGGACGAAGAATGTTGCGGGAACTATTGGTATTATTGTAAGGGACCCGCTCAAGCCACCTCCAAAGCAGAAGTTGGTTGCCCGGAATGGCAAGCTGGTAATTGATGAAGAAGAAATAGGAAAGGAACCAAATGGGACTGAGTTCGTGATCTCAATAAAAGATTCACCAGAGTTGGATGCATCAACATTGGTGATTGGGAAAGTGCTGGAAGGTATGGAGGTTGTTGAGAAGATGGGTCAGGTTAAGACTGTGCAAGAGAACACTAGTTCTCCCTATTTCAGGTACTAAAACGCTACTCGGCATATCTATGCACACACACACACACACACACATATATATATCTGAGTGATCTGGAGAAGCATCAAACTAACGACATTCTCTTGTTTCTCAAACAGGGTAGCCAAGTTGATTGGCGATAAAAGGGCAGTTGTTGCAGAGAGAGGGTTCAACAGACCCTATTCAAAAGTAGTGATTACCAATTGTGGGCTAATGGCATAACTTTCTTTCATCCTTTGTGTTAGTGAGATAAATTCATGGAGTTGTACATCAATGCGAATCCCATTCTATGTTTGATTATGTAAAAGCCTAAAAGTTTTGTGACCTTTAAAGTACTACAATATAAATCTTCAGTTTCTGGCTATGTTAAGCAGGGCAAAGGCAGTCACCAAAATATATCAAAATTGGATACAAACCCTAAAAAGGGAACCTAGTACTGCTAATTGGAATAGCAAATGAATAAACGGTTTAAACAAACGACAAAAGCATCTTACTTGACAATACATGTTTATCTGAGGCTTTACGCTGATGGTGGGCTGTCTTTAACTTGAGCCATAAGTGAACTTCTTTCTTTTAGCTGAAGGGGGTGTGAGAAGCTTTTTGACGGAACCAACGGGATCTTCCACCTGCAGGGTAATAAATGATCAGCAACAGATCACACTTTTTGTAGCCAAATCACTAAAGACAATTTGGTTGGAAACTAAAGCCCATGATCAAGCCATATGAGGTTTTGATGCAACTCTTCCGGAAGATTTTTCCTCACAATATTGAAAGTTATGATACAGTAGTGGGACTCAGCTGTACGGATGAGGTAAAGTGGAAGTACTTGGTATAAGATGGATGGTGTATAACATTCCCATAGGTGATGCATCTAATATTCAAATTTTAGGTTCTAGTCATTCAATATTTATTGCAAGATATCTTCTTTTTCTTTATTTCCAGAAAGAAACACTGATTCCTGCAAGAAGCTAACTAGGATCTGTATAGAAGAGCACACATAATGATTTTAGTTGTTAACCACTTTCTAACCTCTACATCTAAAAAAAACCCTACAGAAAACTGTAACTAGTCTTCTTTATATTCCATCGATTAATTTTGATGAATAGAGTAGCTGTCATCAAACGACGAATTACACTGCACAAATGTCCACAGAGACACTGGTAATATATAATAAATTTAGTATTCATTCACAGGTAGACTAAAAGGCACTTGCAATTCTAACATCAAATAATGTTAGCAAAGTGAACCATTAACCCTAGCATCAATCATTCAAGGGGGGCTATTCAGTAATAATATAGATCATATAGGGGTACATGTGAATGGTCCTACGATGTAGAGATAGATAGCCTATTCCTGCAGTCGTCCAACTAATCAGCACTCCTCTTTTTAAGTTAACACCTTTGTAGTTTCTTGGTTTAAATTATAGGAGAAAGTGTGCAACAGACTGCTGCTATAAATCATAAAGAAGACAGCAAGGTTACCTCAATGAGTGAAGACGATGCTTGGGTTGTCGCTGATGGATAAATGAACTCTTTCTGGCGTTCTAGAGCAGATAGAGTTTGTTTCCATCCAGGAGCTGACTTCCCACTTGAAGCAATCCAGGGACAAAAATGTCTATGCTGCTTTATTGGATCGAGCTCCATTGCTTTTGCAGCTGATGGTTGCTTTGAATCCTCTGAAAGAATAATGCGTAGGAATGAGTTCACATTGCACAAAACCAAAATAGCCGATGTTAGTATTTAACAAACCCAATGTCTACAGCAATATGTCGAGTTATACAAACTACTCAAAACAACATACATCAATGCTGAATTCAGGGAGAATGAAACCTACATTATGCAAGTCTCTGTAGATCATATAAAATACTACCGGGCAGTTTCCTAATAGATACCAGTCCGCAGAATATAATTATGATTTATGACGCACAGATTAAAAGGCAAACACTCAGACACATGCATGAATACTAACATTTAACTTGAACAAGAAAGCCAGTAGTTTACTTACCCAAGTAAGCTGAACTGGACTTCAAAGGGAGCCCTGGGGTCTGTTCACCACAATCCCGGTTATTTACTTGTTTGTTGCAATTTTTATCAATCACTGGACTTTGTTGCACATTGTCATTGACAGCCAAGCTTGTATCTAGCACATTGTTCAAACTAGCTGCATGATCTAGAGCTGAGTCCTCAATACCAAGCGTTTTGGAACTTCCTTCATCTTCAGGACTATGAAGATCCCCTGTAACCGTATTAAGAGTCTCAACATTAGCTAGATCTTCTGGTGTATTGTCACCACTATTCGAACTTTTGCCATCAACATTTTCCAACTGATCTGTAGTAGCAGTATACGGTTTATTGGTTCCAGAAGTTGCAGTTTTCATGATAACATCTCCTCCCACTGACATGTGACCACCATTGTCAACTCCATCAACTGATCCATTACTTGTAGCACTATGATGTGCATCTTCGTTCGTTTTTTGTACCAACCTCATGTGCTCTTTTCCTACCTGAGATAACGCCTTAAATGGTTGTTGATCACCATCAACAGATTCAAATGCAGATGAAAAACGTCTCCTAAGGTTTTGTCCAACGACAGGCAATGAAATTGTGGGGCGGAAGTTCTGCTCCGCAGGTGGTGGACCACCTGCAATTGTCAAGTTCAAAAGATTTCTACTTGAGGATGTTGTACCAATCTTAGCAATACTAGCTGTTTGTTCTCCTTTCGCAGCATGAGAAGTCTCTACATTAGGGTGATTGGCATCATCCATTTGACAAGCAGCCTCATTTTCTTCATTTAATTCTGCATGTCCAATAAGTCTAACAAACTCTGCTGGCCGAGGAGTTGTACGGAAAGCCCATAGACCAACCCTAGCTCCACAAAGCCTACAGTCTAGAACCACAGACGTATGATCATACTGCTCACTTCCAGTAGCAGGACTTTGATTTGTCTCTACATTTTCAGCAGTGCGAGAAGTATATACAGTAAGGCTAGCATTTTGTGCATTAGAAGCTTCAGAAGGATCAGGGAGAGTTCCACCTTTTATAGATTGATCCTGTACATCCTTGCAGTCAACTATATAAGGTAACAACCGAGGCTCCCAACCGCATAAACTTATGAGCTTTTGTGCCTGAAAAAATGCCTTTACAGATCAACGTTCTTTACCATTGTTATGATGAAAAAATTTAACAGATAAGTGGTGAAAATACATTTACAGGAAACAGAAACGTCAGAAGAAGGTGGTCCTGCTTAAACTAACCATATAAGCTGACTGGATCGGCAAATATATTTTCAAACATCTACAAGTACAAGGGCTTCTAACTGCATCAGCGATTGTTCTAGCCACAGTGCAAAAACCAAGGTGGTATGTTTTACATACAAGTAAAAGTGTAAAACCAAATGCTTTTTATCACTCAGATACTAAAGGCTCGCTAAAAGATCTGGCCTCACAGAAGCCTCATTTATCTCAAGCAGGGAAGAACATATGTCAAAGTAATTGCAAACCAGAATACTCAGGTTAACGATTGTTTAAGGGTCACAATACATTCTAGCTTCTTTAATGTGAAATGTAAATGAATAAATGAGTTAAAATAAGATCTGTAGCCTGTGGTAGCATAAGTTGTCATACCTGATAGTACAAGACAGGCAAAACTTCTTCACGTTCATCCCCAAAACCTCTGGCAGAAACATTATCATGTCCATTGACATATTCTAGAGCTGGGGGACTCTTAAGGAAATGTTCTAACAAAGGGCTACTCATGTGATCGATGGCTGTTGACGAGATCACGGGTAGCTCCAAAAGTTGCAATACTGAAGCACATCGCTTCTTGTAACTGTCAACCAAATCTGCAGGTGAGGTAGGAGGGAACTGTGCTAGCTTTTCATCACAGGCATTGTCAACCCATGGACAGAGTAACTTGTGTCCATTATTCAGCTTTAAGCTGAAAACAGAGGCTGCTTTCTCAACTATATTGCATATAAAAGAGTCAGAAAACAGTAACTAACACAGAATTACAAATTTTCTACCTCAGGGTAGCGTAGATAGGGATGGTGGCGGGTGCACATGGGGAGGGGACCAATCACCCATATCCACTCCGTCCCTGCTTCTCTCCTACCCCATATCTGCTCCACCCCCAACTACCACCCCCCCTATCCAACCAATTTTTGACTTAATGATTTTTAATACACATTTGTACATATAATACACAGTGCATAAAATATGAAGTAATTTATAAAATTATAGTGCACATATGGGGTTTCGAGATAAACTCCATATCTGGCCCAGATCTAAATCGGGTTCATAAACCAAATATCCAACCCCCCCCCCCCCAAGTGCCCTATATCTAGCCCATGTGAGGCAGGGCCCCACAAAAAGTCAAGAACCGACCCTGTTGCCGTCCCTAAATATGGAAACTATTCAAATTTTATTTCCATTTCAGTTCTAGAAAAAACAAAGCTGGTACCTTTATCCCAAAAAAACAAAGCTTGTACGATGAAAGGCATGGCTTACCTTGTTGTTGTGCCCAAGATGATGGAGTAGAAAAGAAGAGACGGGCCCTGCAGGATTCACAGGCAATGATGTCCATATCTACATTGACCCAACCTCTCCTGGCGCAATTTATTGCACTGACTACCTGATAAAAAAAGATAATGTTACCCTCTTGCACCTAAATTTCACAATGAAATGGTAAGAAAAACAAAAAGTGATATGGTGTTTCCTTTTCCAACCATAACCCTCCTAAGAACTACACCTATAACTCCCGTTACCAAGAGTTCTGCACGGTGTGAGAATCTGGCTTCCCTCTTATTCACACCAGTAAGCATATGGACCAGTAATCATTGCTCATTCTATGTTCCTATGCATATGGACCAGTAATCATTTGCTACAAGCTGCAGATTCTGTAGTTCAAAAATGCAGCTTCTAGGCTATCAACAAGGGATCAACCTCACAGTAACACTAAACGCCCAACCATGAAAAAGAATTACTGAAGTCAAGCACACAATGGAAAAAGGCATATGCCACTTAGTTAAGGACCATAATTGACAGGAGAGATGTGGGAAACTTTTATCATACAAAAAGATCTTTCTTTTCTTACCGACATCTCTCTATACCATATTCAACAGAGCCGATTATAGACCGTAACTGACTGAATGAGCCTACAGAGAGACTAATGAACAAAATGCCAGATTGACCCCGATCAGTCTAAGTTCAGTTTATCCTTTCCTGGTAATCAAGTCTGAAATGGAATATTCATTGCTGGATTAAAATCTAGTAACCAATTACTGAATCTTCCAACGTAGAGTTGATGAGCATCTTTTTTCCAATAACAAATTAACTTCCAAGGTGCATCTGATCCTGTAAACACTTATGAGTAACATACTGAGTGAAAAACTATGGAACTCAAACAAATCTGAAACCCAGGATTCCAGAAACAAACCACAAAATAAAGCTCAATAAGCCTCCTTTCCTGTTCTGACCTTAAATGCATAATACAGGAAAATAATTTCACTGATGTATCATCAGTACTTAATACACACATGTCCTGACCTTGGATGTACACTTCAAAGAAGTTTCGTAACATACCATGGTAACTACTGTATATTTTTTGGAACATAACCCCAAAAAGGTAAAATATATTTCTATGCTGTTTAAAGCTTGAAAAGCACAAATCTGTGTACCATGCATTTGCATATAACCAAATCATGAAGAGTAAGAAATTAGGTTATGTGATCGGTTACAAAAGATTAGCTAAGCAAGAACTTTGTGGTGGAAAAAGCTATCTGCAGCAAAGAGCTCGACCAGGCAATGCTACATTGCTTCTCTCAAAACAATCTCAATGTACATAATTAATACATGGATAGCAACAACTACAAGTGGAGGTCAATAAGTTTACATTAATTCCCTTTAGCTTTTCTAGCTAACTGCTGGTATTTCAAGCTATGAACATTTCTTCCATACATTCACAGTCACAAGGAGTCAAAGACCTTCCATCTCTAACTTGCACCATATTCCTACAACCACAACCTATGCTCGACAATTACTCAACTAAAATCAGCAAAAAGCCTAAATGCAGAGTGATCGGTATCCACTTTCACTCTACAAGGCATTATCTCAACTATATGAAGAAGGCCAGTTCTGCTTGTTTAGGTGAACATCTAGTCTAAATTAAATAGAAACTGCAACATGTCTATTATTCCTATTATCAATGCTAACTTAAATGTATTTCAGTTTTTTATGATATGATTGTTTCACTGTCCTAAAAAAGTATCATTGGTATTACTTTACCTATTGAGGGATTATTTAATGTAGTTAAGGCCCTATTCTGTTAGCCAATATGGATAAACTGCAATGAGAGTTGCAGGATATTGTTAAAAGAAACCTCCACTGAGGTGTGACTAATCATTAGTACGGTATTGCCCAGCTTATAAAAAATATAGTACTAGATCATGCTCAAACAAAATATAGTACGAGACTATGAGAGATAACAAGATGGCCCACAGCAGACCCCTGCACATTAAATGCAGCCGGAGATCAGCTATTCAACTACACTCTCATACAAAAATGTAAGAAGCTCATGAGAACATATTTCAGAAATATCTAATTAGAAAATTGACTAACTTCCAGGCGTAAAAAATGGAGTGGATGCTCTTTCTCTCTCTCTATGAAAAGAAAGAAGCTTGTTAGGATGTAATGTCACTAATATTCTGTAAGCAAGTTTGCCAATTGAGAACATAAAAATGTTTTTTCAAGTGCCTACAAGCGTAATTCCACTACTACTGAATCAAAATGTTTCAACAACTGCCAACAGGAATTAATATGATTGCTTGTTTGAGACAATCTTTAGCTCCTCTCTCTCTCTCTCAAGGGAATAGCACAAGAAAATATCATTGCATTAATATTTAGTAGTTGTTTCTAACCTCAGGTTTAGCAAACCAAGTCATTGACTTAAAAGTAGCAAGCCTTTTCAGCAAGTCCTCTCTGTCCCAAGGTCTGCACATGGGTGACTGCACTGTCCCACCAGATGCATTTTGCAACTCCTTAATGGTACCTCCTTTAAATTTCGAATCAACTACAGCTAGTGTTGTGGTCATTGTATGCGGGCGTTTCCTTTCTCTCGATAGTCCACCTGCAGTTGCACTACCAAAAGTAAAAAGTAATTACCAAATCTCCAATGTTGACTCAAACTACTCAAATTCAACATCATACTTGATACTCCCTCAATTGCCAGCAGAAGGGCTATATATTTATTTATTTTTCTCTTGTTTTTCTGATAAACCTAGTGCTTTTCAAACACAAGATTGGCATGAACTTGTTTCTAATTTACCATCCATATCTTCAATATACAACGAATTCATCAGACTTCCTTCCAAAAGTTGATAGAATTCATATCAATATTAATGTCAAGGTAGACATTTGACCTCCAAAACAAAGTGCAGCTATTTTTTCAATAAAACGACCTATGTAAGATTTTCAAATGGATAAACCCTAGTAACGAACTGAATTTGGTTACGAGTCTCTTATATTTGTCAAGTAAAACGCGATTCAGACCTTATAACCATAATCGGATAAAAAGCAACAAATAACAAGAATCTATAAGCAGAATACAACTGTTGAATTTCTAAAAAGAAACAAAATTAGAAAGGAGAAATCGTATACCTAGTAGAAGCGGTGGTTGTCGTGGATTTGGAATTGGGAGGAGGAGCAAGAAAGAGCTTATCCATGACTGCGTGAAATCTCTTCTCTGATTCTTCAGCCATTGAATCGAATGATTTGTAAACTGAAATTCCCTCTTCGCTGCTAAGCGATTAAGATATCACCTGAAATTTTCCCTTCGCTGCTCTAAACCTCCCCGCAACCGCAACATGAATGAATTTGATTCCTATTTTCTCTTGTAATTAATAATGACATAGTTTTAGATTTTTGTATTTTAATATTTTAATATTTGAAATATATTATTTTTGGATAAATGTGTATTTTTCTTTCTCCATAGTATTTGCCCGTTTACAAAATCCTTAGCCTTAACGTTTATCAAGTTTTACCGGGTGTTTGGGATTGCTTATAAAAATAACTTATTAACTTATTCCAGTGTAGTATCGGTAATAAACATTTTTTAGTGTTTGGATAAACTACTTGTATCAGTGTCAAACCGGTAATAAGAAATTTTTGAAGAAGTTAAAACCTCTTGACTTATAATAAGTTGACAAGTATTTTTATAGAAAAACATAAGTTGTTTCAAATAAGCAACAATTTCAAACACCCCCTTACTTACTTTATCAGATTAACATGACAAGAATTGTGAATCTAGTCTATAGTAAGAACCATAACAAGATCGAGAATCTTACCCAATAAAATATGATAACTTTTGCTGGTAAGTTGTTATCCGATAAACGTTTTCCAATTTATGGTGGAATTTTGTTTGAGATTTGATCCATATAACAAGGAAGTTGAAATTTTGTTAAGTTTATTATTTATATATAAATTACAAACTCATAACTTTTTATCGGATTTGGGTAAGATGTGGGGTAGTTTGATCACGAGCTTAATATACATACATGTATTTTTTTTGTTAAAATATCGAGCTTTGGGATCTATTGAATCTAAACCTAACCTGGTTCAAACTTATTTGTTACTTAGTATATCTGATTTTTGTTGGTATTTGTCCATTGCTTAGCAGTGCCTTTATCCGTTGTTTGATTTTTGTTGGTATTTGTTTGCAGATAAGATTGAAACTAAATTTCGGAACTCAATTCAGTATCTTCATGTGATGTTATTAACTTCGATTCAAGCACTGGCAAATTACATTAAAATCAGATGTATTTTATTGAGCTTATTCTGAATTTTATTTTTGGGAAACACATCTTCTGAAAGTAAAAACATTTCTAAACAATATTCGAGCACCATGCAAGTGAAGCATGCCAAATGCGTCTAAAGAAGAAGAGCAGAACAATTGAAGCATGTCCAAAAGTAAACCAACCCCTCGGACTACTATTAGAAACACCATCGGATTTAAAGTAGCACGATCTAATCCAAAATTTTCTTAACGTAAGCGTTGTGCTAAGTTTACATGTCTCCAAGCGAACTTTTCCTAGTGGGCTGTGAACTTTTCTTTCAGATTGATTGATCAACATCATGAGAAATTTCGCAAGGTTTGTTTTCTTCGGTGAAGTAGTGAAAGCAAGGGTTTCCTGTTGCCGAAGTCATACAGAAAGCAACTCGAAGACCTTTGTTCTCTATGGTTAGGGAACCTTTTCGAGTGCGTCGTCTACAACATAGAACTTTAGAGGTAGAGAGGATGGAAATATAAAAGGCTAGGTTATGTAATACAGAAAGATGAGAATTCGTCTATATTCCTTATTGTGTCCCATGCCATGATGAAGAAATCCAAGGTTTTTTTGTCAGGCTAAGGGGACGTTTACCAAACATTTGTCCAGGTAAGCACTTACCAAGTCACATTACCTTACCTGATGAATATGGTAAGGACCAATAACTTATCCGGTAAGAGCGAGATAAGAACCAAGAGTCTTATCCGGTAAGAGCGAGATAAGAACCAAGAGTCTTACCCGGTAAGTGAGGGCGACGACTCTAACCACAGTAAGCGCTTACCGGGTAAATTATTGCATACGATGTCGTTTTTGTGGACTAAAATCTTACCCGCTAAATAAATGATAATGTTAAAATTTACAGGTAAGCACTTACCGGGTAAGTGTTTGATAAACGGCCCCTAATCCTAATTTTGAAGATCGTATTATGCTTTTTATGCAATTAAGAGAACTTACTTACGTCTTTGATACAAGTCAATGTATTTTTATTCTATCAGCTAATCCAAATAAAATAAAGTCGAGAGGGACACAATGTATTTTTATTCTGTCACTCTCGACTTTATTTTATTGATTTATTTGGTTTTGAGAGAGTGAGAGTGACTTTTGTTAGTGATTAGTTTTATGGAGTATTTTATTGTATTAGTATGGTTCAACTCTTATTTAGCATCTAAACGTATTTTTCAATTGTTAATGAGTTGGTTTTTATGAAGTTCAAACATATTAAGTTGTATGTGTGTTATAATAAGGGGAAACGCCCCAAAATCCAACAAACTTTCTCACTTTGAATGGTTTAGTCCCTAAACTATTTTTTTTGATTGAAAAAACCATTAAACTTTCTTATTTTAAATGATTATGTCGTTGAAGTAATTTTTTTTTTTTTGAATGAAAAAACCATTAAACTTTCACATTTTGAATGATTAAGACCCTGAATTTCTTTAAACAAATAAGTAAACTATCGAACTTTTACTAATTGGTTAATGTAACATTTTTTGGTTAAAATGATGTAGATAACCAATATAACTTTTCTTCTCACACTATCATTTGCCATATTATATATCTATACTACCTTATAAAACAGATGTGAGAAAAGTCTTAAAAACTATCTTAAATGCATAAGGTACTATCCTTTAATGCATAAAGTCTTAAAAACAACCTAAAATACATAATGTACAACTTGACTTGATTTTTTGCCTCAACCGTTTATATTATCGAGTCTATACTACCTTATAAAGCATATGTGAGAAAAGGTCTTAAAAACAACCTTAAATGCATAAGATACTATTCTTTAATACATAAAGTCTTAAAGTCTTAAAAACAACCTAAAATACATAACGTACAACTTGACTTGATTTTCTGCCTTAACCTTTTATCTTCTCGAGATGACTATTCCACCTCCAACATTTACTTCAAATGATAAACATGCTTTCTTGTTGGCGATCTATTCTCCACGAGTCAAGTCCCTATCAAAACCCTCGCTTTTTTCTTATGTTCTCTAGATAAAGCTCCGACAGGAATCACTAAATTGATCTTCTTTTCTTTTTTTAAGACGATTACACCGGTAACCACCTCTTTTCCCTCAAACGAACTCGAATGTAAGATACATATCCCCTTCCTCTGATTCTTGGATACTGAAGCTGTTGGAGATGGCCAAGAAGCATGGGTAAAGGTACAGGCAGTGATGTCCTTCCATCAATGTGGCGGAAACGTTGGTTACTCTTGCACGTCAGTCATTTTTTCTTTCTTTCCTATGCTTTATTATTTAATTAAACTAACCAAAAAGCTTTACAAGTTTGCTTTGAATTCCAACCTTAAACTAATCAATATTTACACAATATATGGATACCCTTAGGGCTGTAAACGAACCGAACGTTCAGCGAACCGTTCGTGAACCGTTCGGCGGGAAGTTCGTTTATGTTCGTTTATTTAATAAATGAACGAACATGAACAAAAAATTTTGTTCGTTTAGTTAAACGAACGAACATGAACAAGAGTCTCGTTCGTTCATTTATGTTCGTGAACGTGCGTTCATTTATGTTCGTGAACGTTCGTTCGTTTACGTTCGTTTATGTTCGTTCGTTTACGTTCATTTATGTTCGTTTACGTTCGTTTATGTATTAATTTTAATATATAATTTTTATTTATTTAATTTGAATTTTAATTTTAAAACTTTTTTAATTATTGAGCTTTTAAAGGGTTTAGGCCTTTTTTAATATTTGTTTTTTTTTAAACTATGGACAATTGGTGTGTAATAGTTAACTGAATGACAAATAGTGGTGTTCGTTTATGTTCGTTTATGTTCGTTTAGGCATGTTCGTTTATGTTCGTTTATGTTCGTTAAGACTGTTCGTTTATGTTCGTTTATGTTCATTTAGGCATGTTCNGTTCGTTTAACTTGTTAACGAACGAACATGAACGAACACGAACACATCGGATTTCTAAACGAACGAACACGAACACAATTATTTTCGTTCGTTTACCGTTCGTGTTAGTTCGTTTGTTCGGTTAAGTTAAACGAACGAACACGAACAAGCCTCCGTTCGTGTTCGTTCGGTTCGTTTACAGCCCTTCATACCCTTTTCTTAACATTTAGAAACGTTTAACATTCTGATCAAACTTTTGCAGTATACCCCTTCCAAAGTGGTATTAGAAGAAATCAATGATGACCCTGACCTGGCATACATAGATCAACGGGGAAGGAGGAATAATGAATATCTTTCCTTTGGTTGTGACGTCATCCCATGCCTTAAGAGCAGGACGCCATTTAGTGCTACTCTGACTATATGTGTTATTTCAGAGACAAATTCAGCCATCTTCTTGGTGACACCATTGTGGTCATCACTCTTACCTATTATGTTTACTTGCAACATTTGATTTATATTACAAATGGGGAGTCTTGATATCAAATCAATTGACAATGAGTAAGGTATTTTTGTGGTCTTTAACACTTACATTGCTAACAGTTTAAAGGTTCAAACTTGAAAGAGCTATACGCGATAATTTTTTATTGAATCTTATTCTTGTACAGATTTCAACTACCCAAATATTCTACATTTAAGCTGTATGTTGGATACTGGCATATATAGGGTTCATGATGATTGGTTTTTGGCTATTATACATGTTAATTTGGCATGTGGGGATTCTATGTTTATATAGAAAATTCAAGTTTGAATGGATCCAGCTGGAGAGTTTCGATACCCATCTTACCCAGATAAAGATGGAATATGGAAATTCCCAAGAATTGGAGCCTTCTAGTGTTGTAACCACCTTTTCTATCACATTCCTTGGATTAAATCTATCTAAAGGTTGAAATTTGTTTTCAGGTTTCCAACGTTTTTGCTGGTTTCACTTGAACCTCCCTGTATTGTTCTATTTCTCACAATCAACTTTTTTCTTTTATAGGTGGCATCTTTTTAGTCAATCGGCTTTCTTCAAAGAGAGGTGTGATTCGTTGGGTGTCTGCTGACGTTGAATCATCCCTATATAAAATTTTAGGGTGTTTTTGTTTTACTTTTAATAGATTAAGAACACTTTTATGGAGTCAAGGAAACCTCTTTTGAGAAGGATATCATCTTAGATGGAGCTAATCTAATTCATTTGTTTATTGTATATTAATTTTGATAATCAATTTAATTAAACTAAGTTTGCACATTCTATTAATACTGGTAGATGATTAAATTTGTTTGGTTTTATCTAATATTTTGGTCAATTATTTAATCATTTTTACCATATTCGTACATCAAGATGCAAATACAAATATTATGTAAAATAATTTCTTTTTTTTAATGCTTCAGTATTAATTAGATTAGATTAGCTCGGTTTAAATATATTGGATTTTTAACTGTCATACAATTTTTCGGCGATCAAATCCAATTGGAACCATAACTTTTATATATTCAAACCATTTACATTTGTGACTCCCACCGCATTGCGCAGGTACACAACTAGTAATATAAATTGAAAAAAAAAATCTAATATTAAATAAATACTTCTCCTATTTTTTTCACCCATCTCTTATCTATTCTCTCTTCACTCTCATCGTTCCATAACATACATGTGCACACACATAATTGTATATGAAGTGAACATGAACACATTATAAACGCTTTCTTAGAAATATTATGTAAGCACATTGTGAACATTTCCTAAATCTTGGATATCTGGTATAAGTTGTGAACGTATTTTCAACACAAACTAAACTAAACATGCCATGTGTGAACACAATATGAACCTTGTGAGTATCCTAGTAAAAAGTTATTATGATCATTTACATTTTGTTCACTCTTATGTGCACAATGTGGTATGTTAATACGGAGATATGATAGAGAAGATGAGATATCGGAAATAGATAAGTATGAAATTTACTTAAAAAATAGCGAAATTTAGGTCAAATATTTATACGTGGGCTTAAGCCCGAATTAGTTTTACTTTATAGACTCAATAAGCCCAAAACCTGCTCTTCCTTTTCATTACTTCATACTTCATAAGGCATTTGTTGTTGAATATATAGAGGGTTGGGTTTACATGAGATTAGACTTTTTTCTTGAGACACGATTTTTGCACTTGAAAGAATGTTGTGAATGTAAAAAAAAGTCGAACCTTCATAGCAAAAACACTGTGAAAGTTACTTTCACAGTGTTTTAGCTGTAAAATTTCAAATATAAAAATCGTGTCTCACAAAAACAACCTTATCGCACACGAAATTATATATATATATATATATTTCATAATGAAATAAATATATTACGCCCATAAGTATACACATTAAATTAAACAATATTTAAAAAAAAAAAAATTACAGAATTTACCAAGTCAAATCTCACATCCCCACGACTTCTCCTCAACTCTCTCTCCCCACTCTCCCCTCAATAACTAACTCCTTTCCTTTAACCCCTCTTTTAATCCCAATTACCCTTCACCTTAATCACTCCCTAATTACGTCTTAATCATGACCCAAATCACCATCCTTTTCATCTCATTTGCCCTCTTCTCCATCCTCAAAGTCCAACCCATCGACTTCCAAGTTGGTGGTGACAAAGGGTGGTCAATCCCTCCTTCCAACGATACCCGTCTCTTCGACCAATGGGCTTCCAAG
This sequence comes from Cynara cardunculus var. scolymus, assembly GCF_001531365.2. Classification (NCBI taxonomy): domain Eukaryota; kingdom Viridiplantae; phylum Streptophyta; class Magnoliopsida; order Asterales; family Asteraceae; genus Cynara; species Cynara cardunculus. Next base: position 31,380,209 of record NC_037530.1, read on the forward strand.
AATCGCTTTAATATCAACGACACCCTTCGTAAGTACCCCGTCATGTTTAATTAATCATCGTCTTAAACCGATGACAATTGATGATTGCATGTTATGATTATGTGTAGGTTTTGAGTACAAGAAGGATTCGGTGTTGGTTGTGAGCAAAGAGGAGCACGAGAAGTGCAAATCAGTGCACCCGGTCTTTTTTTCCAACAACGGTGACACGAGTTTCGAGCTAGACCGATCGGGATTCTTTTATTTCATTAGTGGGGTTTCGGGCCATTGTGAACGTGGGCTTAAGATGATCGTGAAGGTTTTGGAGCCTGAAAACGTTGCTGCTCAATCTGCAAACCAGACCGCGAGTATGAAAAACGGAGGGATGGGATTGGTTAAAATGAGTGGAGATATGTATTCTCAAATAAGTGTTGTGATCATGGGAAGTGTGTCGTTATTTATGATGCTTTTTGTGTGATTTAGGTTTTGAAGTTTGGATATATTTATTTCTAAGTATTTAGGTGATATATGTTAGGAGTAGTGGAAATAATACTATTGTTTTATGCCTACAACTTCTATTAATTTCTACTTATCTTTATTACTTATATATATATACTAGAAGCGTACTCGCGCAATGCAGCGAGATACATCGTGATTTTAATATTTCATTTTATTCTTTATCTCAGTCGATGTTATAATATGGCTTTATATGATTTTGAGA
>NC_037530.1:31382245-31383454 GCF_001531365.2 Cynara cardunculus var. scolymus
GAAATAATTTATTTTTGGTTTAATAATATAACATTTTATAAAGATAATAATTAATTATTCTGTTAGAACTCAATAATTATCCTAATTATATTTTAGATTTTTTATATTTAAAATAAGATGTTTATCTTGCATTTGATTATGTTTATCTGCAATTAATTGCATAAATTCGAATATGAAGCTTTAATAAATTGTACTTACGCACAATCTACTTGTAATCTTAAGTTTTAAATAATATGTATTAATAAAAAGTACTTTACGCATAAAAAGTTATTTTTAAAAGTTTTTGTCAAATGATTTATAATATACAATATTTTTTTATATATAATTTAATTTAAGTTTAATAATGAAACTATTTATTTTTGGTTTAATATTATAAATTTTATAAAGATAATAATTAAGTATTTTGTTAGAATTTATTTTTGGTTTAATATTATAAATTTTATAAAGATAATAATTAAGTATTCTGTTAGAATTTAATGATTATACTAATTATATTTTAGATTTTGTATATTTAAAATGAGATGTTTATCCTGTATTTGATTGTGTTTATCTGCAGTTAGTTTCACGAATTTAGATATGGGATGAAATCGGATAGGGATGAAATCGTTTTGGGATGAAAGGGTTTAAGAGTTTTTAAGAGTTTTTAAGAGTTTTAGCCAAATGCTTTATAATATAGTATAGATATGTATTAATAAAATGTACTTTACGCATAAAAAGTTGTTTTTAAGAGCTTTTATCAAATGATTTATAATATAGAATATTTTTTATATATATAATTTAATTTAAGTTTAATAATGAAACAATTCATTTTTGGTTTAATATTATAAATTTTATAAAAATAATAATTAAGTATTCTGTTAGAATTTAATGATTATACTAATTATATTTTAGATTTTTTATATTTAAAATGAGATGTTTATCTTATATTTGATTATGATTATCTGCAGTTAGTTTCACGAATTTAGATATGGGATGAAATCGGATAGGGATAAAATCGTTTAGGGATGAACGAGTTTAAGAGTTTTTAAGAGTTTTAAGAGTTTTTAAAAGTTTTAGCCAAATGCTTTATAATATAGTATAGATTAACTATTTAAAATTTCTAATTTTTTGTGTAATTTTTTAATTCAATTTTTTTATTATAATTTAATTTAGGTTCAATAAAAAAAGTAATTTATATTTGATTTAATAATATAATTTTTTACAAAGATA
>NC_037530.1:31383752-31384934 GCF_001531365.2 Cynara cardunculus var. scolymus
GAAATTAAAAAAAAAAAATGAATTTTGGTTAATTTTTTATTTTTTAATCATGTAAATGTTATCCAGAATAAAATAAAATCACCAACCATAATCTGACACGTAGTAAGAAAGTAAAAAAAGAAATACTCGCAATCTTAGTTCAACCCATGATTCAGATTGGGTGAAATCAAATTTGTTTTTTTTTTTTTAAGTTTTTAATCTTGTTTGACAAAAAAAATTGTCTCTTAATAGTTTTAAAACTCTTTGAATGATTTTGTATCTTGGACCTCCCCGACATTCAGCACCCTAATTTCATTATGATCAATTACCAAACAACCATATTTCAGTTTACATTATATCATAAAAGTCTCTTAATCAATCTGATCATTTGATCATTTTACACCAAATTATTGTGTAATTGTCATAATTTAACCATTAAAGATGCATATGGTATAAAGTGACAACATCGGAATTGTAATGGTTACGGCGACAAAACAGCAACGTTGGATTATAAAATCACCATGTTCCCATGGTGTGTGAAAACAAACCCCACTTTCATATTTATCCGTAAGAGGGACCGGAAAAGCATATTCCCTCCATATCCTTCCCTCCTTCCAAGATGCATGTTTATATCTAGAGTCAACTCTAAATTCAGTCCCGTGGTTTGTCAAAAATAACATTTTTTGTTTATTTAATTTTAAAATTAATTAAAAGATGATTATTTAGATTTTTCTAATGGTCGTTAAAATTTTCGTTAATGAGTGATTAAAAGACAAAAAATCAATATATAGACGATACCCTCTCTTTCTCTCTCTCTCTCTCTCACCTAAAAACATAGACACTGTTAAAAAAATATATACAAACGGCATTCATTATGATACTTAAAATACATACAAGATACACTGTGATACCCAATGTAATATAATTGTGATGTAAATTATGATACCATTGTGATACCAACAGTGGTACCATTGTGATACCTAATGTAGTAACCATGTGATACCCACCGTAGTAACCATGTGATACCTATGAACTTTAAACCAGAAAAATATTTAAAAATGTAACTCTAGAAACAAAAAAAAAAAAAACTTATATATAAGAAAAAAGAGGGGAGAAGGGTGGTTTGGAAATCAAATTTATATCTCTGTCATTGTCTTCAAGATTCGAAACCAAACCGTTGTTGGTTTCTCTCTGGTAGGGATC
>NC_037530.1:31391614-31397058 GCF_001531365.2 Cynara cardunculus var. scolymus
TGCTTTATAAGATAGTATATATATATATATATATATATATATATATATATATCAAATGGATGGTAGGTACCAATTAGGAAATAAAGAAAGATAATTTATGTGTTTTAAATGATGGTTTAATAAAATAATTAGTGATATTGAGAATGGAAAGAGAGTTTCACTTCTATCTTATATTAAATAGATATGTTAAATCAAGGGGTATTTTCGTCTTTTTATTAATTTTTGTAATTTTTTATTAAAAAGGAAGAAAATATATTATTTGATTGTTTCTTTAATTTTCATCTTCTTCAGCGAACCATTATCTTCTCCGGTGAAATAAAAAAAAACCAGGAGAGTGGGAAGAATCACAAGGATGATTTATAATAAGAAAACCTGTAACAAACCAACTACCGATGTGACCTAACCCCTCATTTTCCAGCATCGATGAATTAGAGACCAAAACCAAATCGAAAGGTGAAGGGGTTATCACCGAAGGGCCGAGTAAGGATTGGGGACAAATCGCATGAATGACCACTATATGCGTGTGTTCGTCAGAGTTGGACCGCACGGATAAGGGTTGTTGGTTTTCATTTTAAGTCTTAGGATGCAAATCCAAGTCAAAAATTGATATATTGATGTACAATTTGTAACCCGAAGGTCTGTTGGTGTTCCAAAACAACTGAGAGGAGTCCAACATCGAATACCTTGATCCAAAACCATCGAAAAGCAAATCCAGGTGGTCTCAGGTCTAAGATCCGCCGCTAGATCGACGAAGAATCATGTAACATCCAACGACAAAGTTGTTTGTGGTGGTTCGATGGTGCTAGTAAAGAAGACAGTGCCATGAAGCAGATCCATATCTGAAAAATAAAACCCTAGATTACAAATAATATTTTTATTAATTGATTAATACAAGATACATATTTTTAACATATTTTAAAACATTATTACGAACAAATTCTATGATCTCACTTTAAATCAAATACAAAATTAAAATGAAATCTATTTTCAAATCTTAGGAGCCGTTTACCAAACACTTATCCGGTAAGTGCTTACCGGTAAAATTTAACACTATTATTTACTTACCGGGTAAGATTTTAATCCATCAAAACGATATTGTATGCAACAATTCACCCGGTAAGCGCTTACCGTGGTAAGAGCCATCGCCCTCACTTATCGGGTATAAGACTCATGGTTTTTGTCTCGTTCTTACAGGGTAAGATTTTTTAATCTTTACCATATTCATCCGGTGAGACAATATGACTTGGTAAGCGCTTACACATGTAAGTATTTGATAAACAACCCCTTACTAAATTTCTCGGACCAAACTACCCCCACCATAATTCACATATTTATTTAAATATTTATGGTGTTAATTTTGTTCCATAATTATTAGCCAAATACTTTAATTAAACTATATATATCATTATTTATATATTTTTAAATTGGATGCAATAATTACATGTCATATTTTTTGGGGATTAAAATATTCCAAAGCAGTTTTTGAAGCTTATGATTAGAATTAATGATGTTATTGCTATTGCTAGGGGTAATGACAAGTGTAGTTTTTCATAATAGCTCCTTGAAGTATCAATAACTTTTAGAAGACACCCCTATAATTTACATTATTTTCAAAATAGACCTTGTAGTTCTTCTTATTATCTATAAATTCATTGTTCACATACTTTATGAAAGAAAACAATAAAATACATATGAAATTCATCCTACCATTAATCAAACTCAATGATCATCTTCCCTTTTTTTAATTAATAAATCATTTTTATTTTCTTATTAACTAAACATATTTATGTTATAAAATGTGTTACATTATATATATATATATATATATATATATATGGTTGAGTTCACGTGAGACCAAGAGTTTTTCGTGAGACCCATAAGACCAATTTATGTTCATTGATCAATTTTATAAGTTAATGATCCAATGATCTAAAGTTGCACGGTGGCAATTTTGTGATTATTGAGAAGTCTCGTGGCATTTATGAATGTTCAGATCTAACGGTTGTAGATCTAATCCAAGGGTTGAGAATTGGTCTCACGGGTCTCACGAAAAACCCTTGGTCTCACATGATCTCAAGTCTCTCTCTCTCTCTCTCTCTCTCTCTATATATATATATATATATATATAATCGATTTCTTCGACTAAAAGAATTGATATTAATCCATTTCCACGTCTTACTCAATCAAGGACGGACCCAGATTTTTTTTCAAACGGTGACACCATATAATTAATATAAATATAATATAGATCAAAAAAAAATTATAAAAAATATGGTTTTTATAGAAACGATAAACAACTACTAAATTTGTACCTGACGTTTCTTCATCTTTTGAAAACGGTCAATATATACCCAAAAATAATTACAAAAAGTATGGTTTTTATAGAATTGAGAAACAACTCCTAAATTCGTCATCGACGTGTCTTCATCTTTTGGAAACGATCGATGACATCTTCATTTTTAACATTATTATGTGCTTCCTTTTCTATGGTACAAATGAGGGCAGAATTCAAAAACTCATCACCAATTCGATTACGTAAATAGCTAAATCTGAAAAGTGAAAACAGAGACCAAAGTCACCAAATAGCCATGTAGCAAGTGAGAATCATTCGAGAATCGTCCGATTTCCGAGAATCATTCGAGAATCGCCACTTGAGAGTTGAGAATCGTTATAGTCTTCGAGCCGATTTCCGATTTCCATCACTCACTCGTTGTTGTCTGGTCTGGACTTGCTTGCCGACTTGGACCTGTTCCTGTTTGTTCTCGTAATCTCGTTGGCTGGCTGCTAAGTTTTAATTGGGCTTTGCATATTAGGCTTTGTTTTATTTGGGTTTCAATGGCACGATTTGAGTTTCACGAAAACACGGTAGCACCTTTTAAAACGATACAGTTGTACCATTCACAAACCTAAATTTTTTACCATTCGGCAGATAAATAATACGGTGGCACGTGCCACCTAAACCACCCAGCTGGGTCCGTCCATGTACTCAATCCATCCAACCCGTCAAAGTGCGAAAAAGGAAAGGAGTAAATGAGCCATGGTTGGGATGAGGGAACAAAAAAGTCCATTGTGAATGAAGGGGGGGGGGTTTGTAAATAGAGAAACTAAGAGGGGAATTATTGCATAGTTTAAGGAAGTAGAATGTGGGTAGGAATGATAAGTAGATGATGAAGGAAAACTTGGTGGTATTGATGTGATTGGTACCCTGGTCATTAAGTTTACTTTATTTCACATCACACCCTTCAAAAATGGGCCACTTTCCACTTTCCACTAAAATAATAAAAAGAATCACACCCTGGAACTAAAGCAAACCATAATTATAACGTGAGTAAACTACAACTTGGTGATGGTTTGTTAAAAACAACGCTTTTTGTCCTTTTAGTTTTAAATTTATAAGATGGTCATCACGACTTGTAAAAACGTTTAGATTTGATCCTTGCTTTTAACAGTCGTTAAAAAGTTTCGTTAAATGAGAGACATTTTTGTCCTTTTATCACTTTTTTGTCCTTTATCCGGTCAAAAATCAAATATAACAAAATCATAAAGTTGATTTTGATTGGTAAAAGACAAAAAAATTGATAAAGAAATGGAAATACCTCTTATTTAACGAAATCTTTAAGGACTGTTAGAAAGAGGGACCAAACCGAACATTTTTATAAACTATGATGACCATCTTCTAATTTTGAAATTTTAGAGACGAAAAGTGTTGTTTCCGGCAAACCACATGGACCAAATTGTAGTTTACTCTTAATTGAAACACAATTAAAGCGAATCAAATTACAACAGTTAACGATTATTTTATTCTTTTTAATTTGACATCTAAATTGATATATTTTTTCATCTTTTTTTATGGTTATTACGTTCTCCATTCCTGGCGCTACCTTGGATACGCCAACCCAACGAGTAAGGGAGTGAGTCTGTCCCAGACGCCCTGCTTTAACTTCCCCAACCCCAACTGATCTACCATCTCCGTGGGCGCTTGTTTGCAAAAATGTCGAGCCGACGGGGTCAGGTACCAGTAGTGATACCTCTTGTTAACCTGGTTCTAGCTTACGTATTAGGTTTCTCCCTTGAACCCACCCCTCTGTATGTATACATGTGTGTTTGTGTGCGTGTGCGTGTATTGAGTTATCTGCTTCATTGAATAATAATATGATTGTTGTTGACAAGGATGATTTAATACAAATTCATTTCAATTGCTTTATATGTTTATGTTTTCAATGATTAAGGAGTCGTTTATCAAACTCTACCTGGTAAGTACTTACCAGTAAAGTTCAATACTATCACTTACTTACCGCGTAAGATTTTAGTCGATGAAAACGGCATCGCATGCAACAATTTACCAGGTAAGCGCTAACAGTGGTAAGAGTTGTCGCCTTCACTTAATGGGTAATACTTTCGGTCTTTGTCTCGTTCTTACCTGGTAAGACTCTTTGTTCTTGCCATATTCATCCGGTAGGATAACATGACTTGTCATACGCTTACTTGGTAAACGACCCCTAAATACGTTTTTTGTTGTTGAGGATGATGTTTAAACACATGAATTAACACTTATATATTGTTTTACAATTTGAAACAACAAATTGCCTCTAATATGAAACGTTGCAATGTTGTTTCACGCTATGAATCAATAACATGGGTTTAACACTAAAGTAGTATCACGTATTAGCATGATTCAATGTATATCATGTATCTAAGCTTTTTTCAATTGATTGCTGGTTAATTTTATAAAATTAGTATTAAAAATATAAATAAACAATAATACATTTAAAAAAAATATACATGATTATTAGTAAGGTGCCGTTTACCAAGCGCTTTACCAAGTCACATTAATTTACCGGATGAATATCACAAGGACTAAGAATCTTACCTGGTAAGAGCGAAGACAAGAATCTAGAATCTTACCCGGTAAGTGAGGGCGATGACTCTTACCATGGTTAGCGTTTACCGAGATAAATTGTTGCATACGATGCTTTTGGGTGAATAAGATCTTACTCGATAAGTAAACGATAGTGTTGAATTTTACCGGTAAGTGTTTACTGAATAAGTGCTTAAATAAACAGCCCTTAAATAGTAAAGAGAATATCCGAATAATTTAACCAATAATGCATTCATAGTGTAATGAATTTATTATGTTACTTGATATCAATCATTACCTTTATGTCCATAATATTTATTTTTGTTTTTGCCATTATTAGAAAACCACTATAGACTTTTAATTATTACTCCAATATTTTTATGAATCAAAATGGATATATTAAGTTAAAATTGGTACAAAATATATTAATTAATCTATACTATCTTATAAAACATTTAGCTAAAAATTTTAAAAACTCTTAAATTCTTAAAACTCTTAAAAACTCTTAAACCCGTTCAGCCCTATCCAATTTCATTCCATATCTGAATTCGTGTAACTAACTGCAGATAAATACAATCAAATACAG
>NC_037530.1:31398203-31399433 GCF_001531365.2 Cynara cardunculus var. scolymus
TAGAATAATTATCGAGTTCCAACAAAATAAATAATTATTATCTTTATAAAAAAATTATATTATTAAACCAAATATAAATTACTTCGTTATTGTACATAAATTAAATTATAAAAAATTTAAATTACGAAATTAGACAAAAAATGAGGAATTTCAAATACTTAATTTGATACTAATATCGATATATTTTTGTCAAATTTTTATGATATTTTCAAACATATATTTTCTTCAAAAATAAAAACATCATCGCTTATTATAACATCGACTGAGATAAAGAATAAAATGAAATATTAAAATCACAATGTATCCCGCTGCATTGCGCGAGTACGCTTCTAGTTATTATAAAATATATTTATTCATTTTGTTTTATTCTTTGTTTTTTGTAAATTTTTATAATTTTTTTAATATGTCTATTTTTAACTACCTCTTTATATTGATTGTTTTTCAAATACTTATATATATATATATATATATATATATACACATATATATATATATATATATATATTAGAAGAGTACTGACACAATACAACGAGATACATCTTCATTTTAATGTTTCGTTTTATTTTTTATTTCTGTTGATATAGTACGGTTTATGTGGTTTTGAGAAAGGTAATGTTTTTACTTTTGAATAAAAATATATCGATGTTAATATCAAATTAACTATTTAAAAGTATTCGTTTTTATACAATTTTTTTTATTCATTTTTTTTATTATAATTTAATTTAGATCAAATAGTGAAGTAATTTATTTTTGACTTAGCAATATTTTTTTATAAAGATAATGATTATGTTAGAAGTCAATGATTATCCTAATTATATTTTATATTTTTTATATTTAAATCAAGATGTTTATTTTCTATTTGATTATGTTTATCTGCAGTAGTTACACGAATTTATACATGGAGCTTTCATAAGTTGTATATACGCACAATTTATTTGTAATTTTGAATTTACATTATATGCATCAATAAACAGTATTTAATGCATAAAGAATGGTTTTTAAGAATTTTTGTCAAATTCTCAATAATATAGTGTGTGTGTGTGTATTGTAACGCCCCAACCCACACATTGCATGTAATACATATTTCATACCAAAGAAATACATATTCATATACATTCGGGTCCACTAGTACAAGAAATCTACTATGACCAAACACAAGGTCCAAAAATTCTAAATACAATCTTGTACTAATCATCAGAGCTATGCATCAAAAGCAAATCTTCAACCAAA
>NC_037530.1:31401226-31403742 GCF_001531365.2 Cynara cardunculus var. scolymus
TCCGGTCCTTTGTGAAACTTCCACTGTACTTTAACCAGACTTATCTCTTTGTTTCTCAATACCCTGATCTTTCTGTCAATTACAGCTTCTGGTGTTTCCACAAAGTTTAATTTGCTGTCTAACTAAATTTCTGGCAACGTTACAGTTAAATTCGGATTAACCAAACATTTCCGCAGATTCGAAACATGAAAAGTGTTATGGATCCGGTTCAATTCTTCTGGTAGCTTTAACTGATATGCTACCAGCCCAATTCGTTTACAAATTTTGAATGGCCCAACATACCTCGGACTGAGCTTTCCCTTCTTCCCGAATCTAATAACACCCTTCCATGGCGAAACTTTTAAAATAACAAAATCGCCTACATCAAACTCTATGGATTTCCGACGATTATCAGCATAGCTTTTCTGGCGATCCTGTGCTGTCTTAATTCTTTCACGGATTTGTTCAATCTTTTCAGAAGTTTCTTGAACAATTTCAGGACCTGTCAACTGCTTCTCACCCACTTCATTCCAACATAACGGCGTTCTGCATTTACGTCCGTACAACACTTCATATGGTGCCGCTTGAATACTGGAATGATAACTATTATTATATGCAAACTCGGTTAATGGCAAGTGTTCTTCCCATAATCCCCCGAAATCAATAACACAACTTTTAACATATTTTCGAGAGTCTGGATAGTTCTCTCACTTTGCCCATCAGTTTGTGGATGATAAGTTGTATTTAGTCGGATTTCAGACCCCATAGCTATTTGTAACCCAATAAATAATGTCTCCAAATCTTTTAAAGCAAAAACCACAGCTGCCAATTCCATATCATGAGTCGGGTAGTGCTTTTCATGATCTTTTAATTGTCGAGACGCATATGATATAACTTTTCCTCTTTGCATCAAGACACAGCCTAAACCCAACTTTGATGCATCGCTATATACAATAAAATCTTCGGTTCCATCAGGTAAGGAGAGTATCGGAACACTGCAAAGATGATCTTTTAATAACTGAAAAGCCTTCTGTTGTTCTTCTTCCCATTGAAATTTAACATTCTTTCGTGTTAAYTTCGTCAAAGRTAYGRCTATTTTAGAGAAATCCTGAATAAACTTGCGATAATAGCCTGGTTCGAAATGYTGTTTTTGCTATATCACTTTCTTTGACTTTCAATTGATGGTATCCAGACCGCAAATCAATCTTTGAAAAGTAGCAGACTCCTACCAATTTATCAAACAAATCATCGATTCTGGGCAGTGGATACTTATTCTTTATAGTCAATTTGTTTAATTCCGATAATCGATATACATACGCATAGTGCCATCTTTCTTTTTCACAAACAGAACTGGAGCTCCCCACGGTGAAGTACTTGATCTGATAAATCCTTTGTCTGATAAATCTTTCAATTGTGAAACCAGTTCTTTTAATTCTGATGGAGCTAATCTGTACGGTGCTTTTGCTACAGGCGCCATTCCAGATATTAAATTAATCTCAAATTCAATAACTCGATCTGGTGGTAACCCAGTTAAGTCTTCCGGAAATACTTCAGGATATTCACAAACTATCGGAATTGATTCTTCCTTTCTTTTCTCTTTCTTTAAATCAACCACGTATGCCAAATACCCTTGACATTTCTTTTGAATACTCTTTCGGGCTTTCATTACTGACAGAACATTAATACGATGATCCTGACGGTCACCATAAATAATAACTGTTTTCTGGTCTGGCAAAATAATTCTGATCATCTTCTGATTACAATCAATGATAGCATGATACTTTGCCAACCAGTCCATGCCCACTACTATGTCAAATTCTTTCATTGGCATCGGAAATAATCGGATCGGGATTTCAATGTTTTCAAAAATAATTAAGCAGTCATTGAACCTTCTAGTAACAGTTTCTTGATTATTAGCAGTGTCAACTACTAATTTATCATCAAGTAGCACAGAATTCAGACATGCAGTTTGAGCAAACAACGGTGATACAAAYRAAAARTTTGCACCAGAGTCAAATAACACTTTAGCACGTATTGAATTTAGGAGAAAAAGTACCTGTTACTACATCTGGCGAAACTTCGGCCTCATTCTTAGTCATTTGGAAGGATCGTCCCCGTGCCCCTCCTTGTACTCCTTGATTTCCAACAGGTCTTCCCYGAGTATTAGATGCATTACCTCCCATTGTTATCTGAGGATTTCTTAGCAAAGGACAATTCGGTCGAATGTGATCCGGGGAGTTACAGTGAAAACATCTTTTATTGGTCGGACAATTTCTGGACAAATGACCCGCTTCACCACATTTATAACATTTCCTCGGATCCATTTTACCCTCATCTTGATGAACTTTCTCTTTGTTCTTCTGCTCAAATCTGTTATTATATTTTACAGTCTTGGATCCTCGAAAAGTCGAAGGTCCTTCCCATTTCCTCTTCTCAAAAACTTTCCCTTCTGACTGTCTATTCTTGTTTCTTTCCGTCACCTCTGCCGCCTCTACAGTCAGTGGAAAGGTATTGGGGTTCATTGCAATAACAAATTC
>NC_037530.1:31404785-31407404 GCF_001531365.2 Cynara cardunculus var. scolymus
CTAATTATATTTTAGATTTTTTATATTTTAAAATGAGATGTTTATCCTCTATTTGATTATATTTATCCGCAGTTAGTTACACAAATTCAAACCTGGAGCTTTAATAAGTTGTACTTATGCATAATTTACTTGTTTTTCTTGAATTTTAAGTAATATGCATCAATATATAGTACTTCATGCATAAAATGTTTATCTTATATTTGATTATGTTTATCTGCAGTTAGTTACACGAATTTATACATGGAGCTTTAATAAATTGTACATATGCACAATTTATTTGTAATCTTGAATTTTAAATAATATGCATCAATAAACAGTACTTAATGTATAAAAAATTGTTTTTAAAAGTTTTTGTCCAATTCTCTATAATATAGTATATATATATATATATATATATATATTATATAAACGGACTTTCTTTTCAGAACACTTGAAATTGTAATAAACTTAAGAACTTGTGTATCATGTGTTAGTTCATGTATTTTTTTTTTCTATCTAAAACTAAGATTTAGAATATTGATTAACATATTTGTTTCATTATGTGTTTGTTTCACATGTACTCGATTATCAATGTGCATATTTTTACATGTTTGTGAAACAAAAAATTAAGTGTAAAACTTGAACCATATTTTCATTTTATATAAATATGAAAGTTTACTCGAATATAAAACATATTGAATAATTCAACTATACGATTGAGGAGAAAACTTGGAAAAAAAACCTCAAACATACTATATATTGTGATCGATTAAGTCTTTGAACATTTTTTGAACAAATAAATGTCTGAACTTTCTAAAGCCGATTAAATTCATTCTTGTGATCTGTAAAACAAATTAATGTGGTAAAATCACGGGAAACTCCAAAAAACACCAACGTACATTCATATTTTTGAATGATTCAGTTTGTGAACATTTTTTTATATTGACCTGAATATCCAATCCGCTATTAGAGCCAGTTAATCTCAGGGCGACCACCCGCTTTGCGGGTACCCCGAAGTCACCGCATTTGAATCTATGCTTTAACAAAGGAATTTTTATTTCTCCTTGGATTCGAACCTGGGATCTCCAGACACTTTTAACCTTTGGAGCCCAAGCTCAAACGTTTTATCTTGGTATTAAGCGGGTTTTAAAAAATCATGGATTAATTTGTTAAAAAAAGTTCAACGACTTAATTTTTCAAAGTCGGAAAGTTCGATGGGATTTTCTCAGCTTTAACTTTTGTTTGCTCAAATGGTATATTTAACTGATTTTACAAAACTAAGAGAGAACTATTTGTTTAATAAAAAAGTTCAGGGACTTCATTATTGAACCGAAAAGTTTATTTGGTTTTTCTAGGTTTTCCCTGTATTTTTTTTTGATTAACCTGGATATCCAACTCGCAATGCGAACTAACTTATCCTAGGACAACCACCTGCTTTGCGGGTAGCCCGGAGTCACCGCATTTGAACCTCCGTGGCCACAAGGGGATTTTCATTCATCCTTAGATTTGAACCTTGGTTTTCCTTGTATTTAGCGTTGAAATCTTCAAAATAAAAGAAATTGTTGGAGTTGAATATAGTTTTTCTATCTCCATTTTAAAGAAATTATAAAGAATTAAAGCAAACACATATATTCTTTTTTATTGATAGAAAGAGTATTTAAACTTGACATAATGATTGAATGCTTGCGATACTTAATAATGACGTTAAGAAGCAAAAGTTCAAGTGGACATCGTTCAAAGAGCCAAATTGACAACGATCCGAGTCATGCGACATCTTATCTTAAAAAGACTTATGTTCAATATAACGAGGATGTTTTTTTTCTTTTTAAGTTGGGTCACGCTCGTTCAACAACCAGTAATATTTTCATATTTAAACTACGAAATTTCAGATCATATTCCATATATAAAAAAACCGAAATACATGAATACCAAAAGCTTGTTTTTGGATAAAAGGTTCGATCCTCTTTTTTTTCTCAAACCGAAAGCGTCATTTTCTTCCCCAATATTCCCCCAAAAGATTCAAGGGGTTCCGTTCCATACTCTAGATTCTTTCATTTCCATGTAAAGATCATTTCTATGTAATCTAATATTTCTCTCACGTATCAGTTCTATTACAAGTTATCGAATCTCTGAATCTATGTACTCTTTTTTATTTGTGATTTCGCGGTTAGGCCTTGAATCAACATCACCATTTTTGTTCAATAAGATACTAAAGTGAATGATTGACTCATTCCATACTAGAAATACTAAAGTGTTGTCGGATTTGTTTGAGCTTGACTCCAAAGGTCAAAAGTGTCAGGAGGTCTCAGGTTCAAATCCAAGGAGAAACAAAAATCTTCTTGTGGTCACGGAGGTTCAAATACAGTGACTACGGGCTACGTGCAAAGCAGGTGGTCGCTCTGTGATTATTCGACTCGAATAGCTAGTTGGATATCCAGGTTAATCAAAAAAAAAATCACAGGAAATTCTTTGATAACACGGATTTCCTATTTCTCAATAATATTCCACAAGATGTTAAAATGCTTATAATTTTGAATTTTGGAATATGAAAAGAACAAAAAACATGAATGCGTTTTGTATGGAAAAAAATGGGAAATTGTTGGAGGGATAATTGAAGAGGGGGGAGGGAGTGAGTTTTGG